>NC_083110.1:26613410-26915076 GCF_949774975.1 Lagenorhynchus albirostris
ACAACTCTGGTAAGTGTGTTATAAATGCCAGCAGTTGTGGGATTTTTGTTGTTGTTTGGCATGTTTGATATTTTTCTTGATTGCTGCAAGTAATTTAAAATCTTATCATTTATGACAGCTGCTTGTTGGTTGGATAGAGGAAATGTTTCACACTGACGAATGGCACTGTTGTGTGATGATTCTTCCTCCTCCTGTGAAGGTTTAACTTGATAGGCAGATAGTGGTTCTGCAGCTCTCAGAACCTGACTAAGAGGAGAGAGCCTTGGAAATAAGACATTTCAAACTCTGCTTGAGAAATGCTTTCTGACAGTCTTTTTGATGGGCTTTACAGATTCATTAAAACTCTTTCACCTGCCCATGGTATCATAGCTAGTGACAAAAGGGCATGGAAACATTATCTGTATGTTCAGGTTAATAAATTTCACTCCTGCAATCTCCTTGTTTTATCCTGGTGAGGTTGTGCCTCACTCATCAGTTCTGACTCTGTAGTTATCTTTTGGGTTTTCCCACGAGGCTCATTCTGAATGAATTATTGTTTTGTGTAACTGCCTGATAAATTTAGTGGTGTTCTCTTGTCTAGGGTTTACCCTTTGTGATTTTTAAGGTGGTACTTTAAAAACACCCTTAACTGTTTCATTTCTTGAGTATCTATTTGTCTGGGCGCCTAGACAGATTAAAGACATACTTAAATCTGGAAAGAAAAGTTCCCTTCATATATTTCCTTACCTCTGGTGATACACTTACTTGAGCTGATAAGAGATCATTATCTCCTAGATCATAACTTCAAGGCCTCTTTCACAGGGTATAAAGGCTTGTAATTCTAAACAGGTAGATCTTAGATTTTCTGATGTAACCAATCTCCCTTCGTCTTTCCCAGATGGAAGACCTGCCAAAGGAGAGGTTTGATTTCCTTTATACTTGGAGGTCACTGAAATATTTTTCCCCCTGAAGTTTCTTACTTTTCCAGGGTGTATAGGTGTAGTGTTATGTTTTCTCTTTTCAAAAATGATCTCTTATTTTCTTTTTTAACACATTATTGACTGGGGGATTTTTACAGAAACTAACGCCTGTGGCCGAAATATGTCTCCGGCCAAGAATGTGTTAACAAATGGAGAAGAATGGATTGCGGATGCTATCTAGAAGGCTTCTATCCAGAGTCATTTTGTGAGCCTCCTCCCTTCAGGTAGAATGAGCTAGAGGCTTTGGAGTTGAGATATGGGTCGTGGCAGAAATTCAAGCCCTGGGGTCATCATGTCCCTTTGTTTAGGGTAGAGGACGGGCTCGGAGTACTTCTCTGGACTCCACAGTGTGATCTGGCTCTAGTGTTAAGGTTCACTTAATCTTCCCTTGAGTGTACTGTGCCAGTCTGGATTTAGCTAGTTTAGTTTCTCCCCCCAAAAAAATTTTTTTCCAAACTCAGGGAGATGCACTGTAGACATTTACTTCATCTGGTATATGAGTGGACTTTGCAATTTGCTAGTCTTGAAATAGAAGGACCAAAATAAAATATGGTTCTTCTTAGAGAGCTTGGAGGGATTTTGTAGTTATAATGCTCTGTTGTGACACGTTGGTGATTATAAGGGAAAAAGAATAAAATAGGCTAGACACCGCTGGCTCAATGGTGTCCTCCAGTAATGGTGAGATCCCCATTGTCATGGTCCAGTTCAGTTTCGGAAGTGGGAATTACAGAGTGGCTGGTAGCCCTGGTTGGCCTCATGGAAGTGGCCACTGTCTTACACTCAAGAGAGTCCACTGGTTCTGGGATTGCATTGAGACTGTTTGTAATGATCAAAGGAATCCCTAATGTAAGATGTTTCTGTGAAAAAAATACCCATAGCAGTATAAAACCCAAAAAAGGAAATATAGATGGCAGCCCATAAGGAGGATCACTCTTAAATGTGTTTCCCATATGTTCCTGTAGGTTTTTAGTCACCTCTATCTGAAGTACCATTTGTATGATATCACATTTAGACTCTGCTTAGATTTCATAGACCTGAGTAATAAGTGTTTCCTTCTGCTTACATCATAAAGTAAAGCCAATTAGAAATTTCTGTGTTTTTAAAGATGGCTCAGTGCTGCAAATGGGCAGTATATTCTTTAACTATGCTTTTCCTGCTGGAAGTTCTTTTGAAAAAAATAATTCAAGTTTGCAGGTAGTAAAAATGTGAAGTGAGGTACATAGTACAAGGAGACCCAAATGTGGTGTTCCAGTCCTCTTTGCTTGCTGGCTATGGAACTGTAACTTTAGACATCTGTGAAATTCAAAGGGTGACGTCTGCACCCCACATCCACAGGGCTGTTGTGAGGATCCAGTGAGATAATGCTATGAAGATTATCAGTAACTATAAAACATTACCCAAAGATGAAAGATTATTCGAAGCACTAAAATGAATGTGGGACTCATTACGTAGTCTTCAGGTCTATGGAAATGTTGGGACTAGGAAGTGATTTTACTTGACTTTCATGGATCAGCCTACTTTGAAATTAACACTGCTATATTCTCTTTGCCTCATTAAGACCAAATTATCTTTAATTAGCTTCACATAAGTATTAGATATTATACCAAATGAAATTTTGTGTCTGCTGCTCAGATTGCTGGGTGGTTAAATCTTACTTACAGATGAGTTGTGTGCATGTGTGTTTTCAAATTAGCAAATCTAAGATAAGTGCACAGTTCAAAATTATAGCATCATTCTAAGTGGAAGCTCATTGACACTGGAGACAGCAAGGCTGCTGTGATGCAGCTGGGAGAGATGGAATATCACCTTTGTACAGTAAAGGGAGCCAGAGCCACAGGGTCCAATGTCAGCCCACCCTCAGGAGACCTGAAGTCTCTCCTGGGCTCGTCTTTATTTGTATGTTAACCCTAAACAAAACTTGCCTGCCTTCTGTTCCCAGACTGAGCTTGTTGGTGTAATATACGGGTATACCAG
This sequence comes from Lagenorhynchus albirostris, assembly GCF_949774975.1. Taxonomy (NCBI): domain Eukaryota; kingdom Metazoa; phylum Chordata; class Mammalia; order Artiodactyla; family Delphinidae; genus Lagenorhynchus; species Lagenorhynchus albirostris. The sequence continues at coordinate 26,616,344 of NC_083110.1, forward strand.
TGTGTGTATAGTGTGTGTGTGTGTGTGTGTGTGTGTGTGTATTTTTAAAATCACTAGTTTCTTAAGGTTACTGTGAGAAAATGCCCCAGGGATTTGTTGGTTAGTCATCCAGTTTCACACTGAGTAGATACAGAAATAATTAGGTTTGGAAGGAGACCCTTGACTAGAAAGAAACCTCAAGATGGACTCCAAAGAGGAATAGACAGGGATGGAGGAGGAAGGGTTGGTGAGCCCCACCCTCCACAAGCCCAAAGCTGGATTGACCATCCAAGCAGAGTAACAGGAAGCAGAAGCCTTGTTCAGGCCTGTTACTTCACTAAACTTATGCTGGTATGATTAACAGTGACCTCCATGTAGCAAAATCTAAAGGTGCCTTCTAAGTTTTGGTCACAATCTAATGGACATCTTTCAGTCCACACCAGATATTCCTCTCAGCCATACTTGACTTGTTGAGAATATTTTTCCTCGAAATGTTCTCATCCTTTGACTTCCGTGATTTCATATTCTCTGTGTTTTCTCTCTACCACTTCTTTCAGATCTTTTGTGAGCTCCTTGGCCTCTCTTCATCCCCTCATAGTTTCTTCAGGATTCTGTCCTTGGCCCTGTGTTTCCTCACTGTGCTTCATAGCTTCTCTTGAGTTCCAGACCATTAGATAAAAATGCCTCCAGAACTTCTCCACTTGACACCCTGCAGGCTCCTCAGAGATAATATCCAAAGCAGCTGATGAACCTTACACTGCTCCTTCCCCCCAAAATACAACCACCACAGTAAAAAAAGAAATCTTAGCAAACAGACAACATCCTGCTTCTCCTCAGGGATTTCCCGTTTCAGCAAATGGCATCCCACCAGCTACTTATTCAGTTCTACAAGCCCTCCTCTATCCTATTCTCTCATAGCAAGAAATCACCAAAAATGCATTGGTTTTATGTCCTAATATGTATCCTACATCCTCAATATATCCATAACCCGCACCAGACCTGCTCAGAGCTGCTATTGTAATAACCTAACTTTAATATTTACCCTCTTTCCCCTTATCCATTTTCCATACTTAAGCCTAAGTTACTTTTTAAAATTGTAAATCTAATTACAGAATTTTTTAGTGTCCTCCAGTTAACCTTAGGAAAAATCCAAGCCCAAAACACTCTTCTGGATTGGGCTCCTGTTGACCCCTTTGCACATCACCATCCCCTTCACACTAGTTATATCAAACCTCTTTCCTCTTCTTGAATGTCACCGTGTTCTCCTCTCCCTCTGCACATGCCGTCTTCTCCCACCCTGCTCCCCCCTCTGGTCCCATCTGTTCCCACTCATCCTTTGGGTCTCTTCTTTAGGAAGGCCTGCCTCTAACCTCCTGCTAGATTTACCCATATCTCCAAGCCACCCCATCCTAATTCTTGTCTAATGGTTGTCTTTCCTGGTGGACTGTGTGATCTGAAATGTGTCTTTTTCCTCACTGTGTCTCAGATGGACAGATGGTTGGTCAGATAGCCAATCCGAGGGACCGAGTGTCTTGAATCTTTCATAGTTTTCCGTTGCTGCTATAACACGTTGCCACAAAATTGTTGACAGAATTCAGTTCCTTGCGTATGCAGGACCGAGATCCCCATTTTCTTGCTGTCAGGTGAACGGCATTCCCTGCTTCTAATGGACACCCATATTCCTTGGCTTGTGTGTGGCTTCCCCCACACTGGGTGGAGTCCTTCTGCTATTTTGAACCTCTCTTCCTCCTCGTTTCATCTCATCTTACTAACCCAGCTGGAAGATTCTCTGCTTTTAAGTACTCGTGATTAGATTGGGCCTACCCAGATAATTCAGGATAGTCTCCCCATCTCAAGGCCTGTACCCTTAGTCACGTCTGCAAAGCCCCTTTTGCCATGTCAGGTACTATATTGGCAAGTTATAGGGATTACAGTATAGATATCTTTGGGGGGCATTATTCTGTCTACTACAGAGCCCATGTTTTTTTTTCTCCCATAGTACTTACTCCAAAAATCATTTCTACTGGTTTGTGGTCTCACTGGTACTTGTTTAATTTTAAACAATACGCCTCTGGTTTTGCTAGATAAAACTGTTATAAGCTACCAGTGCTTAGTATGTGCTGGTAATAGGAATGAATGAGTGAATGAATATATATATTATGTTCTCAAATCAGATAAATTGCAAACCACAAAAATAAAACAAACTCCAGAAGGGTAAACCGCCCTGAATTGTGTCATCAGAGAGAACCCAAATTTTAGGGGGAACTGTTGAATTTATGGAATGGCTAAATGGGAGGTAAGGACTTGCATTATCAATAGTATTGTTGTCCTTTATCTAATTATTATAGATTGTGTAGTAGTATGTCAAGATTCAGTTACAGTCTTTTGTGTTATTTTAAAGTTGGCCGTGAGAAAGTAAAGAGGAAATGTTTCTTCATCTCTCAGCATCCTTTACAGAATCATAGAAATTTAGAGCTGGAAGGGATCTATGGCCAATTCTCTTGAGCTAAATAAAGGTAAGATTGCTGCCTAAAGAAAAGATAGGCTGAAGATTTTAGAATTTGATAGGGTAGCTTAAGTGGTAGTAGTTGAGATATAATATTACTTTGAGAGAAAGCAATAAGAGGAAACATATTCCTTGCTCTTGATTAAAAGTGGCTGAAATCCATTAACTTTCAAAATGTACAATTAATTATTAAAAAGTATTTTTCATAGGATATCTGCGAGAATAAATACTGAGCTATATAATATGATGTGAATTACCTTAGTTGCTGGATATTGAGCTATAAAGTACAAAAGCAGATTTTGATGTAGAGAAAAATTTAGTGCATGAAATTGAGGTCATATGTGCTAGTGATGTATGACTTACAGGAAGTAATAAAAAGGGAGAAAAAAAGAGAAGTAAATGGTATACTTTTAAGCTGATGGGACCCATTTTAAGGGTGGAATTTAAATTGCTGTTCTTTAAAACTTGAGTTTTTACCCCCCTTACTACCTAAGGGGAGGGGAAAAACCTGATCAAAGTAGAACTTCCCCTCCCCCTTCAGAGTGTACTTCTTAAAGTCAAAAAGCAAGCTGTCTTTGCTGTTCCTGAGCAGACAGAGGTGATTGATAACCATTTTTATATATTTAAACTCTTCCCCCCCACATTCATTTGAATGAGAGAAGCCCTTGTAAAAGAATAGTGTCATAGGTTAAATGCATCTGCCTGGGTGTCTCTCCTGCCTGAGGTCGTAATCCTATGACAACATTTTATTTGCTCAACATCTTAAATACAGATGTTTAGATTTTTTTTTTAACTCAGGAATAGTGTGCTTTTATTAACAGTATTGATGATTGATTTTGAATGTTTTTACTTCAAAAAGCCAAGTCTCCTGGTGGGTGGAATTTCATGAAGCACCTGTTAAGCTTTAGGGAGGAGGACCTTTTTGGCAGCAACCCAAACTACATATTTAAACAATGAGCCTGCCAAAGTCAGGAAATTATAAAACAGTTTTGAAATTTCAGGATCTGCTTTTTTTTTTTTTATTACCCCTCAGGTTTCTTTTGCAGCTTGGTAATAAGTTCTTTCACATGGAATTTACTAACGTTCTTACTGTTTTAAGACCAGATTTAGAAAAGTAAAATCAAATTTGGAGATCTTAGGTTTATGTGATAAAAGACCATCAAATTTTAAACTGAACTGCCTTCCGAAGAGTCTAGGCTCACACTCCCCAAACCTTTTGGAGCAATCTATTATTCAGCGTAGCCTGGCTGGCTTCCTTGAATGGCGTTGCCCCTCCGGGTCTCCAGTTTTCCTCTGTGAGGTGAGAGCTGCTAGATGAAAAGTGTGTCCAAAACAGTGCAGATGGCCTCTGAGCCTGCGCGTTCGGAGCCTGTGCTCCGTAATGGGAGAGGCCACAACAGTGAGAGGCCCACATACCGCAAAAAAACCACAAACAAACAAACAAACAAAACAGTGCAGAAAAGCTGAACACTCAGAAAAATGGGGGAACGCTTGCTAAGGGTATGTTTCTTGGCATATTCCATTTAGCCTGGATCTTGCAACTTCCAAATTCACTGTTTCTACTCCTACTTACAGATTTTAAGTTCAGCGTCCCAGGGGCAAGATGGCAATAGTTTCTTCTTTGTGTATCCCAGCAATGGGACATTCTTTGTATGCTGTTGGATTTTTTTTTCTTTTTTCCATTTGTTTGTTGTATTATGTTAAGCAGCCGCAGATTTTTAGTTAGTTAACTGTTGTTTTAAGATTTCATTATACTCAGAGAGCAGGAATTGTTTGAACTTCGGCACTCTCCTCGCAGGCTGGCAAGCCAGAAAACTTCGGAGTAGATGGTGATCGATGAAGAGGGCGAGGTCAAGAGATTTAACAGAAGGCACAGGCATGAGAACATGATCTTGAGCATACGTTATCTTCAAGTTCTCCAACACTTGTGATTAGAATTGGCGTAAATTTTCCAAATTTCTCTTAGGGAAAACATTTGTACAGTCACTCTCTCACATATGGGGGTGGGGCGGGGGAGACAGAAAGGAAAGTGTAATTTGGATTCTTTGATATATATATATTTTTTTTGATATGGTTTTTTGTTTGTTTTCTGGCCTCACTATGCAGCTTGCGGGGGATCTTAGTTCCCCAACCAGGAATCGAACCTGTGCCCCCTGCAATGGAAGCTCGGAGTTCTAACCATTAGACTGCCAGGGAATTCCCTCTTTGATCTTTTTGTACTTTCAGGTTCCTAAGGTTCTTTGGCTGGCATCATCACCATCTATTAAATATTAGGGAACGGGAGTTTAAAAAATTGAAGGCACCAGTCCCATAAAGCAATTTGCTTTTTATTCTTATAGGACACCCATCCTGTTTGAAATTTTGTCCTGAATTAACAACAAACGTAAAGGCCTTAAGGTGGCAGTGCATCGAATGCAAGACATGCAGTGCATGTAGAATCCAAGGCAAAAATGCAGTAAGTATGGCTCTCAGTAGTCTGTCTCCAGGTAAATTGTTAGTTTTCAGTGTTAAGGTTTTTCATTTTTATAGATTGTTGCTATTTTTAAATGTTTAAATACATTTCAACAGGGATCGTGGTGCTCCTTCCTTATATTTTATTTTTGTTAATTGGATAACATAAGAATTTGTGGCCTTTTACAGTTGATTTCAGTCTCAATTAGTCTCTAATATGTTATATTGCAGGATAATATGCTTTTCTGTGACTCCTGCGATAGAGGATTCCATATGGAGTGCTGTGATCCCCCACTTTCCAGAATGCCAAAAGGTGAAATTTTAAACCATATTTAAAAATGTGTTTTATTGTGTACACATTAGCCTTGTCCTAATGTCTGACAGCTCAGAAGTATACAGGTTCCTTAAGCATTTTTTTCATCCCTCCTACCTTCCCTATACTTGAGGGTTTAGTACAGGTTGTGAGCAGAGAAGTGTAAAAGCATTGAGTTTGGGGGTAATGTATATGATAAATACTCTAATTCATCCACAGGACTAAAAAGACCATTCCTGTCCTGAAACCACTCCCCTATTAGAATAAGTTTAGATTAGGTAGGTCAAAAGTTTAGAGTACTCTCCATGTTATTCAGTACAATGTTCAGAGGTAAGAAATTACCTATTTTCAATGATGGTGATAATGATGACTCCAGAAAAGTCCTATGACAGGAGCCATCACCATTTTCTTGGCCATTAGTTGATAATTTTGAACATGAGGATCTGAACTATCTTACATGGATATATCCATATAGAATATGGATTTTCTTTTCTGTTTATCGGGTAGTCAGCCAAGCTCAGCCTTCTTTTTCTCATATGATAATATATTAAACATTAAAAATAACTTTGCTTTCTTATTACAAAATTTATACATTTTCATTGTGAAAGATGTAGAAAATATAGATTGGCAAAAAGGAATAAGAACAATCAGTTAGAAATTCCTTCCCTGCCCCCACCCACCCCTTTAAAAAGAAATGGAACAGTCCGTACATGTTTATGGTTTTTCCCTCTTAACAATAGCTTTTCACATTCCCACATCATTAAATGTTCTCCTAAACATACTTTTTAATAAGTGTGTAGAACTCCATAGTACATAGAGCAGGGGTTACAAACCTGGTGACTGTGGGCCACAGAAATGTTTTGTTGGTTATCTATCTATCTATCATCTATCTATCTGTATCTCTCTATATATTTTTTAAAGACTTCTCTTAACTGCGTTACAGAAGAGCTGGTGCAATATTTTTCAAATTTTGCATTTGAATTGTCAGTGCCCCATTCTGCCTCAGTCTCACTGCAACCTGTTGCCTTACATTCCAGCTTGCTTCAGTCATATATATTATACCTGGGTGGTTCCTGAACATAATTGATTTTGCAACCCCATGTAAAGAAAAGAATAACTTATTTAACCAATCCCCTATTGTGGATATTACAAATGTTTCCAATTTTTTCCATCCACAATTATTGCCTTAAGATAAATTCCTCCGGGAGGAATTGCTGGATCAAAGACTGTGTACATGAAAGGTTGTATCAGTTTTCAGACCAACCACCAGTGTATGAGAATACCTGTTTCCCTGTATAAATGACCAGCACTCACTATTACTATGTTTCGTTGAATCTAAGACACACTTTTTTAAAAAACATTTTAACATCTTTGAAATCAGATGCATCTTATAGTCAGTGGTATCTTAGATTCAATGTAATACAGTGTTTTTATTTAAAATTTTTACCAATTAGGTAACAGAAAAAAGATGTCTGATGATTTTTTTCTTTAAATAATGAAATTGAACTTTTTTGTGTTTGATTATTGGCTGTTTGTATATCATCTTGTAAAGTACCTGTTTTTATTCATTAATCATTTTTCATTGGGGTTTTCACTTTTTTCTTACTGATTTGCAGAAGCTCTTTATATTTTTATGTAGTCAAATCCATGAATCTCTTTCTTTATGGCTTCAGTCTTACATGTCAGTCATGCTTAGATTATATTAATATCCACATAGTTTTCCTGGTGCTTGTAACATTTAATTTTGCCATATAATATTCATCTGCCTAGAATTTGTGTTTATAAAAGATAGGAAATAATTATTTTCCTTCCAGATAGACAGCTGTATGTTCTATCACCCTTTACTCAATCGTTTCATCCTTTCCCCACTGATTTGAAATACAACCTTCATGATATGCTAAACTTTTCAGTTGTTCTGGCCTCTCAGTTCTTATCCATTGACCTGCTTCCATATGCCAGGTGCATAGTTTTAATTATTGTAGCTCCATAGTACTTAAACATTTTAAGTTTTAATTTTAAAAACTATATCTTATAATTTAGTTAGAAAATTTTCAAAAAGAGACAAAACAAATACTTTTTTCCCAGAAATTTCAAAAAAACAATTGACTTGAAAATGTCTCCCTCCAATCAAAAGATATATAATATGACAAGATTGGGTTTTCATGTGTGTTTACATGGTCTAGGGAAGCTTGGTGACATGTTGGGAAAAGCCTTATTGGAAGAGTTCTGAGATGGGTCAGCCCTCTGCTCTCAGCACCTTGACCCTGGGGAAATTGACCTTTAATGACAGCTTTCTGAGGAGAATGGCAGAAGGGAGTGATCCATCTTCTAGGGTCAATTTCTGCATACAGGCATCCTTGGGCAGCTTATTACAGCTGCAGTTTATATTTAATCTCTCTCCTAAAATCAAACATTAAAATATTTTTCTCATATATATATTAATTCAGGGATGTGGATTTGCCAAGTCTGCAGACCAAAGAAAAAGGGAAGAAAACTACTTCATGAGAAAGCTGCACAAATAAAACGACGATATGCAAAACCCATTGGACGACCGAAAAATAAATTAAAGCAACGATTGTTGTAGGTTGAGATCTTATCAAAAGAAATCTTTAATGTTGTGCTTTAAGATATAGTTGATTGTAACCCCCTTAGAGTCCATTATCTTTTTAGTATCATTTTTACAAACTCAAGGGATGAGGAATATTTCTCCTTTTGCATAAGCTGTGGAAATTTTTTTGAAAATAACATTTTAAATTACAGTTGGCATTTCGGGGTCTTCTGTTGGCAGTATCTGTGATGCTAAGTGACATTTTTCAAGCAGCAGGATAGAAGCAGAATGTAAGAATTGGAAACAGTTTTTCTGTCTACTTTATTATTGGCTGAACATTAGAAGAGCTTACTTATATGAATATTTTTTCTGGGGGTTTTTAAAACAAGAGAGGGATTTGTTCACATCTCTAGTGACTCTCTTTTGTTACCCCAGATAACGTTTTAGAAAAATACTTCTCTTTTCTGGTGCTAATTTAGTATTACAACTTTTTAAGATCCCTTTTCTGAAATAGGAGCTTCTAAGAAACCTGCAGACTACTGTCCTAATTTGCCTCCAAAGAGTTAGACAAGACCATTTGGTATGTGCACATGTGTGCAAACATACAGACAAAATAATATATTTGCAGTAGCCTGCAGTTCTACTATGATAGCCCCATTTCCTCTAGCCTGTTGCCACATAGATGCCTTTAAAGCCAAGTAGAACATTTAGTAGGAGTTACTTGGAGAAGTAGAGAAAAGATAAGAGGAGAAATGGATGTATTTTTTTTTAACCTATATAGAGTATAGAACTGACTATCAGCATTAGGTAAGATGTTTAGAAATGAAATCAGTAGACTTGCATATCTGAAGCAGCTCTATCAATAAGACCGTTGCCCTTCTCTTTAGGCTTAGTGAAAGGGTCACTGTGATGTAGAAATGAATAGAGCTCTGCACACACAGTGAAGAAACACCAGGTGTCTAATTTACTTGCTTACTCTTCCCCCCCCCAATTTTATCTGAAGCAATTCACTTTATTACCTGCTCTCAGAAAAACAGTATTCTCCCGCACCTTTACCTCCCAAAGGAGAAATAGAAAAATGCATGCTCCTTTCTAAAGTGTTCTATGAAACGTTATGAAAACCTTCTAACTGGTGGACATCTTAATATGGAATTTGTGTTCATTTCTAGAGGCAAACATGAAACCTATTCATGAATAAAATCTTTCATATTAGCATCTCTTGAAGTAGAAATTATATGTTTTTGCATTCGTCCAGTGTAAGCATTTTTCCCGAAATGGGACTGTATCCTCAGGGCCCAATTAAGAAAACCAAATTAGGATATAACTTTCTAAACAAAGGACACAGCTGAAAATTGCATCTGGCACCAATCCTAACTTTTTGTTTGTCCAAAATTGTCCTTTGAGCTTAGGAATTTTTAAGACAGTCTAGGGAGTTTTCCTTTTTACATGCTTTATAAACGTATTATCCTTTCTGGACAATTGATTCCAGATACAGTCCAAATGTAGCATTCTGATGTGAAACATTTTAGCCTGGATGAGTAGTTTATTGGTAACTCTCACTGTGACACTAGAGATCTCTAGCTCTAACCTGATTTGGCTGACTCGGTGGCATTGGGTGAAGCTCCTGGCGGTTGAGCTGCTTCGGATGAGCCTAGTAGCTCACTCTGTTGATCTGCGCCAGCCTCCCCTTTAGCTGACTGCCAGAATTATTCATTAAATCTCTGTGTATAGGATGACCACTAAGCTATGCTCTTCTATTTGTAATTATTTAAGATATTTTTATAATTCAAGATCATATCATTTTCAGGCTTCCATTTCATCATTACTAGCCTTCAGCTCAGTTGATAATTTTTAAGCTCCATTCTTGGGCCCCAGCACTGCCATAATTCACATGCAAATGTTTCTGTTGAATAAAATTCTGCTGCAAAATGGGTAGCTTTCCAAGCCCTAGCCTGAGGTGAGGACAGGCAGCTGCCATTCCTGTAAGCAGCTGTGCTAGGGGAGTGACCTCCGGTCTCCATTGACCACACAGCTGTATGGGCAGAACCAGCATCAAATGAACTGAAACAGCAGTCAGAACCAGTGTATAAAGATTCTGATGCCAAGTGTCTGATAATGACCATGGTAAATGTGCTGCTTCTTCACCAGACTTTCCATGTCATGTCTGACCCGCTGTAGCTTTTCTTTAATCATTTCTTCAGTTTTTTGCTATTGTTGTCCTTTTTTCAGCAGTATTTTATGCTGTAATTAATTGTCTCCTCTACTTAGAGAGTATTATTGGTTATCTTATCATCCTAAGCATAAAGTGCTAAGTGGAAATCTTTTAATGTTTTCTTTAAAAAAAAAAAAAGATGTACTAATTTATAGATGTAACCAAATTCTATTTATATAAATTTTCCATTTGAGTTAAAATTACTTCTAACTAGAGATTAGATAAGCTTCTTCTTTTGCTTCTAGATAATACTTATGACTTATTTCCTTTAATACTTTAAAAAAGACATTTCAGGAAATCATAATTACTTGTGACGACACAAGGGGTCACATTTTTATTTAAAAGCATTGGGTGATCTTTTAGTCTCTTCAAAAATTTTCTTATCCATATTGCCCTTGGTTCCACATGATTTTTCCAGTACCTGTTGGATGGGCCCTGGGAGAATCATGACATGCCAGTGTAGGGGCTACAACCTGTTTCAACAGAGAAACACCTAGGTGGAGGCACACACACACAAGCAGCGCTTAGGGTTGCAATTCAGTTTCTTAAGTTTAAGCACATTGAATGCATCTAGTTGCTATAAACTTGTGTTAGATACCTTTATAATTCTATTATTAAATGCTGATACTATTCTCTAAATTTTTGCCTAGGTCTGTAACCAGTGATGAAGGATCCATGAATGCATTCACAGGAAGGGGGTCACCTGGTAGGGGTCAAAAGACTAAAGTCTGTACCACACCTTCATCTGGTCATGCTGCATCTGGGAAGGACTCAAGCAGCAGATTGGCTGTTACAGACCCCACTCGGCCTGGTGCCACCACCAAAATCACCACCACCTCCACCTACATTTCTGCCTCTACACTTAAAGTTAACAAGAAAACCAAAGGGCTCATTGATGGCCTTACTAAGTTTTTTACACCATCACCTGATGGTCGCAGATCACGAGGTGAAATAATAGACTTTTCAAAGCACTATCGTCCAAGGAAAAAGGTCTCTCAGAAACAGTCATGCACTTCTCATGTGTTGGCTCCAGGTACCACACAAAAGCTAAAACCTCCACCTTCTTCACTCCCACCCGCAACCCCCATCTCTGGTCAGAGCCCCAGTTCACAAAAGTCCAGCACTTCTGTTTCTTCTACCTCTCCCCAGAGTTCTTCCAGCCAGTCCAGTGTGCCCTCCTTTAGCAGTCTCACTAATAACAGCCAGCTGAAGGCACTCTTTGATGGGCTCTCTCATATCTATACCACTCAGGGACAGTCTCGCCAAAAGGGACACCCAAGTTATGCACCACCTAAACGTATGCGTCGTAAAATCGAATTCCCTTCCACGGCAAAATCAAAAGCCCATTTCTTTGGAAAAAGAGATATTAGAAGTAGATTTATTTCTCACCCCTCCTCCTCTAGCTGGGGGATGGCTAGAGGACGTATTTTTAAAGCAATTGCTCACTTCAAGCGAACAACTTTCCTTAAAAAGCACAGGATGCTAGGCAGGTTAAAATATAAAGTGACCCCTCAGATGGGGACCCCCTCACCAGGGAAGGGGAGCTTGACAGACGGAAGGATTAAACCTGATCAGGATGATGGTAAGCAAAAGGTCAAAGCTCCAACCAAACCTGCGTCCCGTCCCTTTCTCCCCAACCCCCCCAAAAAAAGAATCAGTCAATTCCTATTTGTCACATAGGTCTTAGCTATTTCTCTTGTTCTCACTTCACTTTCATACAGAAGCAGTGAAACTTTGACCTTTTTCTAATGCTGACTAAACTTCCAAAATGTTGTTTTTCCAACTAATACTCTCCCACTTTTTATGACTTATTTCCATTTGTAGTGACACTAGGACCCCCCCAGATGCGTCCGTAGCATTGCTTATGGCTTTGTAGTCCCGCATGAGTAGCCACTGTTAACGCCTCTGCCATGTTCCTCCCCGTGCTACCTCTTCAGCCACAGCGCTGCGTGGCCATGTGCTGTCCGTGCTTCCGGCAGCGGGGACATCAGCTCCTCGTCTCCCTCTGTCCATTGCTTTCTCATGACAAAGTTCATCCTGCTTCCTTCTCAACAAAGCCTGATCTGTGACTCTGTGAAGTGTGCTTTTGGATGTGAGTGTGTCTGTGTGTGTACTCACCTCAGGGAGAAAACTGATTTCATGAATTCATTTAACAAATTGGCCCGTTACATTTGCTACCCTTTATGAAACAAAAGCCAAAAATGTGTCATTTGGACAAAGTGGTAGATTTTATTATCTCAAACGTGATCATGGGAATTCTATACCTAGACATTGATATGCCTTCTAATCTTGGTTGAAAACTATGATTTTGCTTTGTATTGCTCGCTCTTTCCGTCATTTATTTGTTGAAGCTATATAAAGATGACAACAGCAATGATTCAAATAACAATTTGGGTACAGCAGGGAAGAGGTACTGCTGGATCTGTGAGCAGTGCTTAGATGTAAAAGCTAATAAAGCTTTAAAAAAAATCCATATTTGCCCACTTTGGTAATTTGGTGCCATTTTGGTAATTATATGGTGGTTATTCATGATGCAAGTCAGTGAATACACTTTCTGCTGGTTTTAAATGACAGATACAGAAATCAAAATAAGCATCAAACAAGAAAGTACAGATATAAATGTGATTGGAAACAAGGATACCGTTACTGAAGAGGATTTGGATGTTTTTAAGCAGGCCCAGGAACTGTCTTGGGAGGTAAGGCCAGGATACTGCATTCTAGTAATGAGGATAATACGTGACCTTTATATATGAGTACTATGAAATTAACTGCCTTGATTTTATAAAGAATCCCCCTCAAAATCTTTTGTGGTTCTTTAACTGTTACCATCATTTCTGTTGACTCTACATTCGAAAGTAATCACTTTATATAGTGTTGTCTCCACTCTTAAAAGTTAGTAATGGCTCAGGTGGTCTCACAGAATAGGCCAGAGTAGCAGTTATTGAGGCAGATTTTGAAAAACGCTTCTAGGGGTGAAGGAATAGATTTCTAATTATTTTTGCTCAAATTAAGAAAATAGTCCTTTTAAATCATTCACAAAAAGAAGAACATCACTTTTAAAGTGATCGATGTTTCTTCCAGCACAGGTGGCCAGCCATATGAAAAATGTCTCCTGATTTTAACTGTTGGGCATTGGCGAAGGCAATATCGTGTTGCATTATCAGTTGTAATCACTTTTATTTTCATCGTCCAGTAATTTCTTTAAATGATTTCCCTTGACATGTTAACTCTACATAGCTTATTGTCAGCAAAACATTGAAAGGAAAGGCTGTTGGACTTCTGAAAGACAAATTTATTATGGATTGTGAATTCTTCTGTCAGTAGACCACATTGTTTCCAGGGCACCATATTCATGGATAGATTCCCACCCCCACCTCACTTCCTTTTTGGGGGAGTAGGGGGCTATCTATAGGCTCTTAAGCTTTATTTTTTGTAGCAACCACTTGGGCTAAATACTTGTGCTTATTTCTACTTGCGGGGCCATTGGATATTTCCATTCCTCATTCTGCATTCTTTGTAGTGTTTCCTTTGGCTAAGATAAAATGTTAAATCCCCCCCACCCCGCCCCGCCATCACTGAGATTTGAAGCCCTTAAATATGACCATTTGGGGGGACCGTATCTGGCGTTCATATATAGACGTGATGAACAGCAGGCAATTACCTGAAAGTTACTGCTAAATCCAAGGCCTTTCTTTCCAACTGGCAACACTGGCGTTTTCATTCAAGAACATTTCTTGCCTGTGTCAGGCACTGGGCTAGACCCAGGGAATGCCACAGTGAATCAGGCCAGCAGAGTTCTTAACCTCCTGCATGGGAGTAAAAGAAGATGGGAATCAAACTGCAAACTTCACAATTGATTATTTATCTACAGTCCGGTTAACTATTACTTGGTGGAGGAACAGGGGACTGTAACAGTGTGACAGTGTGTAACAGCCACATCATCTTATAATTTCCTCAGTTTTAATACATTGTAGCAGATCATTAAATTTAATTCAATAGACATTTGTATGTATTAACAGGTATTCATTTCCTATCTTGGTAATACTGTTTCTTAGGGTATTTATATATGAATTTTATACAAAGTTGATTATTATTTCACAAGGGCCTATAATGTTTTTTTTCAACAACATGAAAATTCACAGTTACGATTAGTGTTCTGGTCTTGATAGATTTTCATATCCACTGGTGAAAGAACCAAAATGTAAGTGAAGAAATCCTCATATTTTGTTTTCTTTCTGTCTGACAGAAAATAGAATGTGAAAGTGGAGTAGAAGACTGTGGCCGGTACCCTTCTGTAATAGAATTTGGGAAATATGAAATCCAAACCTGGTACTCCTCGCCTTACCCACAGGAATATGCAAGGTAATGGAATAAGCCAGGCAGGTATACAACCTTAATGTCTCATATGTGAGGAAGGAACATTCTAAAGCTGGAATTAGGTGATTTTTAGGACATAAATTTTAATAGTCAATTCTTTTTTTTCTTTCGGCCGCAGTGGTTCTTCGTTTCTGCGTGTGCGCTTTTTGTAGTGGCAGCAAGCGGGGGGCTACTTTTCGTTGCGGTACACGGGCTCCTCATTGCGGTGGTTTCTCTTGTTGCGGAGCACGGCCTCTAGGCGTGTGGACTTCAGTAGTTGCAGCACATAGGCTCAGTAGTTGTGGCTCTCGGGCTTAGTCACTCTGAGGCATGTGGGATCTTCCCGAACCAGGGATCAAACCCACGTCCCCTGCATTGGCAGGCGGATTCTTAACCAATGTGTCACAGGGCTGTCCTGATAGTCAAGTCTAAGTGATTGCAAAACTATTACTTTTGCCAGTACCTTCTTATAGCATTCACTGTCGTATGTAAATGCCTTATACTCCTTAGTTACACAAGTGTTGTAAATTTTGCCTTTTAACTTTTAGATCGTTTTTTTCTCTCTTTGGTTAATTGGGGAAGTATTGTTTGTGTAAGAAACCAAATCAAGAAAAAAAATTAGCTGTTGTAAAACATTTGGTGGTTTCTTCTCAGTTGCCTTTTTCGTTTTCCTAATTAGGCCTGTTACTTTTATCTCTGATTTCTGGCATTTTATTGTCAAGTTTTTTTAGAGAAATTATAGCAAAAGAAGGAAAAATGGGAGAAAGTAGGTAGGCGTGGGTAGCCTTAAGAGACCCTTCCCCAAATCTTGACTTTTAGAGCCATTTGTGACTAACTTGTTAAAAATGAAGAGAAAATAATGGTACTAGAATTTTCTTTTGTCTTGAACTAAGATTAGCTGTGAAATTGTCTTGAACTAATATATCTAAAAATGGGTATCTTGTGAACAGATTTCTTCCTTCAGGTATGTCAGGGCACAGTTTATTAGTATCTTCTCAAATGCTTTAGCCTGCAAAGTTTCTAGTAATCACAAATTTGCTTTTCTTGTAGAATAGATATCGTCCTTTTCTCTTTCTCGTGGGTGTCTGCCCAATCATCAGAGAAAACGGGGAGGGCGTTCTAGAAGTTAAGTGACAAACTAAGAGTCAGGAGTCTTGGTTTCTTTTCCCAGCTCATATCACTTAGCTGTATGTTCCTTAAAAACTTTTTTTTTTTAACATCTTTATTGAGGTATAATTGCTTTACAATGGTGTGTTAGTTTCTGCTTTATAACAAAGTGAATCAGTTATACATATACATTATGTTCCCATATGTCTTCCCTCATGCGTCTCCCTCCCTCCCACCCTCCCTATCCCACCCCTCCAGGCTGTCACAAAGCACCGAGCCAATATCTTAAAAACTTTTGAAAAACACCTAAGAGCTTTTACTTGTATGGGTAATTGTAAATCATGTGTTCTAAGAGCTTTGAATAATTTTGCATACGAATCCAAGATTTGAAATTACTGTGATGAGTCTGTATCTAATTCTTCCCAAAACACTTCTCCCCATTTTTATGCCCCAAAGACGTTGAAAGTGCTTTTAAACATTCTCTTGTAAATATTAGCAATGTCCACTCAAGCATGATAGGGCACAAGTAAAAAATGGTATAATTTTTAAGGTGGAGAAAAAGTCAGCAGAGGAGAGAAAGCTGTTTGTCTAATGTTATTCAAAGAGTCGGTGGAATTGGTAGGAACAAATAAGTTCTTTTGACTTGACTATATTTACTCCTTTAGACCATGTACTGATGATAACTTTAAAGTTACCTCATCCATAAGAAATGGAAACAACTAAATTCTGGGACTTCTCTGCCTTATAAGTACACAGATCATTTTAAAAATAATGAATTCACTTCTCTCTGAGTAAAAGATTGTTATAGTTACACCACTGATTACACGTACTGTTGAAATTATGACATTAAGTCTGAAATTTAAAAAATATGCATGGATGACAGGACGCCATTGTTTTTAGAGTCATAGTTCCAAGTCTGAAAACCTTTCTTTCTATAGGACATTTCTAAGGAAACAAATTATTTGTTCACAAAGTAAAGGCAGCAAATATTATTAGATTGAAAAATACTATAAGGTTTGTACACTCTACTACTGGCTTTCTTTTTCCTTTTTCTTTTGTTGAAACTACTTCTTTCAAATACTATTATACAGCCTTTTTATGGCTTAGAGAAAATAGAACAATATTTAATATTTTTCCCCAGGAGTATAGTCAATCTGATTATATTCTTTGATTTTAAAATTTCAACAGATTACCAAAGCTTTACCTGTGTGAATTCTGTCTTAAATATATGAAAAGTAAAAATATTTTGTTAAGACACTCAAGGAAATGTGGATGGTTTCATCCTCCA
Source organism: Lagenorhynchus albirostris (assembly GCF_949774975.1). Lineage (NCBI taxonomy): Eukaryota > Metazoa > Chordata > Mammalia > Artiodactyla > Delphinidae > Lagenorhynchus > Lagenorhynchus albirostris. Next base: position 26,633,104 of record NC_083110.1, read on the forward strand.
GCAAATGAAATTTACCGAAGGAAAGACCTTTCAGTATTTGAGGTAAGCATGTATAAATAAAAAACTCAGCATCTGAAACCTAGTGTTTCTAATTGTTGACTATGTACTAATTTGTTCGTAGAAGGTACAAAGTATATTCAGTTTTGGCACTGAAATTCAGACTGCTTTTTCAAATATCTCCATGTTTTGGAATGTTTTTCTAACCATATTAAGCAACCGTTGAGATTGATGATGAATTCCTACTCCATCACATTAACTTTTTTGTCTTCTCCCAAATCCCTGTCTGCACCAGATATATTCGCCAGTGAATTTATGGTCTCCTCAGCTCTTCGTAAATTCTACTTTCTTTGGCAGGAGAAATTAGCTTTGTTCAGCAGCTCCAGCCAATGTCTGGCAGGTGCTCACTCTTCCAGGGAATTGAGCAGCTGTACATATCTCCTCAATACACAACCACCTGTGTTTCCGTCCATTTCTTGGCAGGGTAGATAATCCTTTTGGTGAGATCCCAGCAGATGTTGGGACTCCCCCGACCCCCATCTGGGTAGATGGCCACCCCTGGAGAACTCTGCTCTTCACACGAACCCCTTGTGGCCATGTGTCTGTCATTGTGTGTTCTTGAAGACATTTTGTGTTTTCAGAAATGATTTAGTAGCAGAAGGTCTTTGCCGCTATATCATTTCATTGTTTCATCATGTTCTATTGTCAGTTTCAGGGGTCCAGCTTAGCTGAGTCAGTTGTACCTTGAGGAGGCCATGCCTTTTTTCCTGTTATTGCCTGGTCACAGGCCTTCTTAATTCTGTCACTCTGGTTGAGCACTTCCATTGCCCTGACTTATTTTCTTTTCTGTTACCCATCTTGGTACATTGCTTTCATTCCTGGATGCTCAGAGCAAGCCTTCCTTGGACAGCAGATATGATATCTTCTTTCTCTGAGATAACAGTTTTACTTTAGGATTCTCTTTTTCTGAGTTGTTCAGACTGGAAATTTATTATTCTGAACCACATTTCTCTTTAATTCTTGTCTGTAATGTTTTGCATTAAATTTAACGTAGGGGAGGGTCATACATAGGTTTCTCTCATGGACCAGGCTTCCTCTCTCAGACAGTCTTGGGCCCATTACTTTTTTCCCAAGACTCATCAGAGAACGCATGTAACTCCAACTGTATCTTATGATTTTTTTTTTTTTTTTTTTTTTGCGGTATGTGGGCCCTCACACTGTTGTGGCCTCTCCCGTTCCAGAGCACAGGCTCTGGACGCGCAGGCTCAGCGGCCATGGCTCATGGGCCCAACTGCTCCGCGGCATGTGGGATCTTCCCGGACCGGGGCACGAACCCGTGTCCCCTGCATCGGCAGGCGGACTCTCAACCACTGCGCCACCAGGGAAGCCCATCTTATGATTTTTTAAAACTCCTCTTCCTGGTTATATCAGGCTCTTTCGGCAAGCTTGAAGGAAGAAGGGTATTGTTGCTAGGAAGATTTGGTAATATGTTTGTTTTTACTAAACAGGAGGCACAGGGTTTCTCAACCAGGGGACTGTTCACATTTCAGGCTGGATGATTCTTTGGTGTAGGGGGCATCCCGTGCATTGTAGGACGTTTAGAAGCATCCCTGGCCTCTGCCCACTAGATGCCAGTAGCACCACACCTCCTCCAGTCAGAACAACGAAAAACATCTCCAGACATAGCCAATGTCCCTTGGGGAACAAAAGTCACCCCCCAGTGAGGACCACTGGGCTAACGAGAAAGCCGAATGCAAGTCGCTGTCTTCCTGTTGTTAGTATTGGGATGCTACTTGGCCAGCCCCAACAGGTTGAGACAACAGAGCTGCTCTCAGTTGAACCTTAATTAATGAATGTCACAAGTTCCACTTAACTTTTGGCACCTTTCTTAGTGCCTTGGAAGCTTTCTTCTAACCAAAAGAAAATGAAAATCATTGTCTCATTGTTTCTCAAAGGGTGAAACACATTGTTGGCTTTAAGTAATTGTTAAATAAATGAGTATAACTCTGCCTGAGGGGGTGAAACTCTCATAAATCCAGAGAGAGTCTTCTCAGGGGTAAGAGAGACTCAGTCTTGTTATCCTGATAAGAATGGTCTATTTCAGGGTAGGTGTTTTGGGACCATACAGAGATGAAAGGGGAAAAATCAGAAGCAGATCTGTAAAATTTATGCATAAAAATTATTGAAGGAGTTGGATAATTGCCAAGGTCCCTATTCTAGAATCTGAGTTAATACTAAGAGTACAGCATGTAGGAAATTTTCTCTTAGCAGTGTCCTAAGTAACTTATAAAATAAATGAATAATAATCACAGATTACTACTTTCCTATCTTTTCTTTATCCCTCTTGAAAGCATGCCATTTTAGACCTTTCACAACTGACAAGAATTTTGCTTCAGCATTGTCATCTCTCTGTTTTTCTGGTTCAGGGATACATACATCTATCTCCGTCTTTTTGTAATATGCTACCATTTCCAAAAGGACCATCCTCCCAAATACATAAAAACTTCCTTTAATTAAAGAGACAATTGTATCCTCTGTGCCCCTTGCCCATATTTGATTATGTTGCCATGTGTGGGACCTAGGTCTCATCCAAGGGAAATAGTTATACGACGTCTAAAAATAATTTGCAGTATGAGAACCTGTATGGTCCACAGGAGACTTGAGAACGGTCAAGTTCATTGTTAAAGAGCTCTGGTTAGCAAACATCCATTTCCCCTTAGAAAAGTGCTAGGGAAATTCTAGAATCTGCTGTGCTTTCTGTTTTCAACAAGTAACTACATTTGATCAAAGAAATTGACATTTGTGCCTAGCCTTCTCTCTCTAACCGTCAGTATCACAGCTTGATTCTTTTATTTTGAAGAGAAGTAGACGGTAATCATGGTACTTATTGTAGGTTGAAATTCATCTCACTTTCTCTGTATTCCCAACACAGAAATTTTATCTTTTCCAATTATATTTAAAATGATGCTTGGAATAAAACCAAAATGGAAGCCTCTTTTGTTAATCCACACTTCTAAGGAATCAGGATAATAGAGTTTATTTATTTTATTTTTATGTGAAGCCCTTTTGAAAGCAACATAAAGTTTAACTTCCTCGAGCAGTATTTTGATCGTTTTACATTTCTTTAATTCCAATTTACTTGGTTCAAACAGAGAGGACCTGCCTAATCATTTTTTACTCGTAATAAATTGCAAATAAAAATTACTTCTTTGTTAGCAGTGTGGTCTTTCTTCAGGTAGTGTAAAGAGAAATTTAAGCTACCTAAAATTTACTCCAATTTAAGAGAAAAGGTGGAATTCTGATTTGCCAAATGACAGCTATTTTCTGGTAAACTTTATACTTGGTTAATGGAGTGTTTTAATTGCTCAGTTTGGGATTTGGAAATAAAATTATATACTTTCCAAAATACCGTATGAAAGAAACAATTTTATGTTGAATGGTATTTTTATGTTAAATAATGTTGTCTGTTTCTCTTTGCTAGGTTGATGGGAATATGAGCAAAATTTATTGCCAAAACCTTTGCTTGTTAGCCAAGCTCTTCCTGGACCACAAAACGTTGTATTATGATGTCGAGCCATTCCTTTTTTATGTCCTTACAAAAAATGATGAAAAGGGCTGTCATCTGGTTGGATACTTCTCTAAGGTAAAACAAGAGCCAGTATGACCTTCATTTTCTTTTTCAAAGTGTTTTTGGTAGAGCCCAATTCTTCAAACAGGGCTTTTTTATGACTCTAATTTGAATAAGTGACACATGTTTCTGAAAAGCTCAGATTCTTATTCAGAGCTCATTAAAAACAACAACAACAAAAAAAAAAACAATAAGCAACGTGCCTAGGAAGTGTGTAAAGGACCTCAGCACTGTTTGCTGTCTCACTGTCATCATTCGCATAACGTTATAATTGCTGCCTTGCAGACCACCTAGCATCTTTCATCTTCTAAATGTTAAGCTTATTTCCCTTTTCCCCCTAAGTGGTGTCAACATGAAGCTTTCAATGTAACGTAGCATTTAAAAGATAATTCTCATTTCTCCTCGTTGCATTTCCTCTGTGATCATCAGTATCTCAGTGAGTTAGAACATTGGCATTTGGACAGTTAAGCTAATATAATGGCTGGTTTTACTCTTTTGTCTCTTATTCTCTGTGCTATTGTTTTAAGATCTAAAGCAGCCCCACCTTTAGAAAGCCTAAGTTATCTCCAGCTGTTAACATAGGGGAGCCCTTGACATAGTGAGTGGATGTAGTTTGTCTTTTTCACTGGTTCAGAGCAATTCTCTCACATTCTTCTGTTCAAAGGCTTCTGAGAAACAATAACTCATATGTAATAAAGGAAATCTGAGTTTGGAAATATTTACCAGGTAATGACCTTAACTTTTCTTAGGTACTTAGGAAATAGTTTAATATGCCAGGATGGTAATTATAAGACTTCCAGGCAGAAGGTAAATGATCCAAACCCTGTATCTTATTTTTTTTATGATGTATGTGTGCATGTTAGGTGATAAGTGAATTTCACTGACTCTACTGTTGCATAATGTAAATGGAATGCCTAATGGAAGTGTCATTTTCATGGAAGATCAAAAGATAGAATATATATGAAGGTCCTTTGCATACGGAAGTTTTTCTAAATTTACGAATCAATCCAGAGACCATAAACAAAAATAGGAATAAGTGACAGCACTCGTGGAAAACAGCCTCAACGTCTTAATCCACATATTTGGTAAAGCTCTAAAACGAAAAAGAAGAAAGTTAACTTTATAGGTTATGGATTCGAAAGGTGATAGAGAATTAACACAAGGTGAAACAATAACTAGGAAATCTATTTATATAACTTATTAAACATTTTACGTTCTGTATAGATGTGTAAACATCTTTTTCTCCAAAGAGTTGAAAAGAATAGTGGTCATAACTGTCCTTCCTGTGCAAAAATGGTGTTTCTTTAAATGTATCTGAGTTTAAAAACAGATGCTCAGTGGTGCCTGCTGCCCTTGTCCTGCCTTGTCTCAAGTTGGCCTCTGGGTCTCAGTTCTTGGTAACTCTTGGGGTTCGAATCTCTGCCTCTCTTCCTCCCAGGGAGCCCAACATTTTACTTAGAACAAGCTAAAGTTTTTACATTTTGTCACAGTTTCTTTTATAGTATGGCAGCAACTACTATCATTTCTTACTATACCCGGAATGCTATTATATTCTTTGGCAGTGCAGTAAAACAAAAGTCAATCTAGAAAAACAGCCATGTTAAAAGACTAGACTCAAATTAAACCATATTCTAACATGTCAATTGGAGTGTGAAGGACTATGGCCCTTTGGGGTTATACTTAAACCAAATTCTAGATGTTATAGCCAGAGAATGGCCAAGATGACCTAGAAAAGTTCAGTGTAAACCATTACATGCATGTGACTTTCCAAGCACATAATAGATGACTCAAAACAGGAAGGAAAGGAGGAGGAGTTATTTTATCCATAGATTAGAGTTTAGCTGTAGTAATGTGTTAAAGGGCAGGGGTCAGGGGCTGGGGTGGGGGAAGGACAACTCTTGGGTGGGATTTCCAAAAATCGTATACAGGTAAGAATAGTTTGGGACAAAGAAAAGACCGGCATCAAGGATGAATCCTTAAACCCAGAGTACATCTCTTTTTAGATTTGTGACCCATTTGTCTGACTTTGCAAAGTAGACTAATTATTTGAATCTTTGCCACAGATGTGCACAGCCAGTGATGGACAATCCAGTTTCTTAGGAAAATTGACACACATCATTTCTTCCTCCTCATTTCTTGGAGACTCCACAGACAGCTACAAATGTGCAAAAGTCAGGAGCATATCTTTTTCACAAAGGAATCTTTAATTCTGCCCTGTAGGGTTTTTTTCTACAACCATTTCCTGTGATCTTTCAAATAGGTTCATTAAAGATCTGGGTGTTCCTAAGTAATTCTTTGGTGTGGTTAGTACCATTTGTGGTCAGTCTAATTTGTGGTTTATATTTGGCCAGAGCATTCACAACCTCAAAAGCCTTTTCCAGATCTCCCCTGTGTAGGTTTTGGCGGCTTCTATGTACCCTGAAGAAAATATTGCTGCTCTGATGCCATATCCCATGAAAATTGCGAATTTTTCCTGAACTATAAGAACCATTTCCCACCATATTCTTTCCAGTCTTCCTCCTGGTTTCAGACTGTTGGTAATATTTTGGCCTCCACTTTGGTTTGGAGGCTTGGGGATTTCTTGTTGCTGTTGTCTTTTTTGTCTTGTTGTCCTACTTTGAAATGCAGATTAATTATTTCTCCAGCTTTTTACTTTGTTTACTCATAGGAGAAATGTATTTGTGTAAGTCTACCCACACATACAGTATTTTAGTTTCACTGGGGCCTTTCGCAAAATATTCCTAACTGACCCCACTGGGTGACTCTCTGGATGGTTTTTTTTTTTTTTTTTTTTAATCCCCATCTTCCAGGTTGTTTGAGCACGGAAAACATTTCTTCCATACTGTCTGTGTTCTGTTTCATTTGACTCACATTTCCTTGTATTCTTTATTCGTATTTCATGGTACTGACATTCAAGAATAAAGATGTAATTGAGAGGCATGCCTGGAGTGGGTAGTTTGTTGTTAGCTGATAGTTTGATTGATTAGGACGGTAGGATGATTCTGCTTGATCCTGACCTAACACATTGGCTCACCTTAGTGGACGGTGGTACAAGGACGATGGCGGGTGCAGGGAATTGCCCACTTCAGCAGTGCTCTGACATACTTGATCTGTCTCTCCTTCCCTCAGGAAAAGCTTTGCCAGCAGAAGTATAACGTCTCCTGCATAATGATCATGCCCCAGCACCAGAGGCAAGGATTTGGACGGTTTCTCATTGATTTCAGTAAGTGAAGTACTTTATTTACTTTCATGATCCAGGGAGCTGATGGCTGTTAAAGGAGAGTAGCACATAAAACTTTATTTAATCTACTTTGTTGTTTTTATCAATAGATAACGGGTTTACTACTTATATTTACATAGGTTAGAAAATCTTCCTCAAGTGAAAAATGTACTGCTGCTCACTATTGTACTCTAGGAAATTGAGGCTCGATCTCTCGGCAGTGTCACCAGCTCACAAAGCCATTACCCTGAATGAACCGGCAGAATTACATTCCATTCTGTGGGGCTCATGCTCATTAGCACCAAAAGAGGCAATTATTTGTGATTAAAGCCAAAGGAATTGTTATTTAAAAGGATTTTCAGCTTTCTAAAATTTTGCCTATAATCTTGTGCAGTACAGAGCAGGAAAGGGATCTTTATCTTCAGAAAAACAATTCTTTAGGTAGCCTATCCTTCTTGGCTGTCTGGTAGAAATAAACATCTTGTTTTGTTAATTTCCCTTTTCTATTACAGAAATTATTACAGTGTTCGTATCTAGAGGTTGCCCAAGAAATATTTTTTATACACATTTGTATCTTCTGAGTCTCCTCAGTGAAAATCGGAATACTATTTTAAAGTACGCATAGGATAATGTTTTTTAAAAATTGGTAGTTTTTTTCTCCCTGTTTATATTATACTGGATGTGTTAATGTAGTATTAAGGCTGCATTTCGAGAATGGATTCAAAGTATCCAGATAACACGAAGGCGGGGTATCCCATGATAATAATCACTTGTAAAAATCTGTCGCTAGGAACTGTGTGCTTCTTCATTACCAGATTTTAAACTGAAAGAAGGAAAATATAGCAGATGATGTAATCTTCATAACGTACATCAGATGCAAAAGCAAAATGTAAATGTCCTCAAGGAAAACCATGAAGTAACATATTGAGTCTAAATCTATATTATTAGATGTTGAAATGTTAAAGTTTGGGTGTAAAATATAACCGTATAGCAGCTTTGGACGGATTTGTATAATTTATTGACATCGAAGGATATTCTTTTTTTTTTTTTAATAAATTTATTTATTTATTTGTTTATTTTTGGCTGTGTTGGGTCTTCGTTTCTGTGCGAGGGCTTTCTCTAGTTGTGGCAAGCGGGGGCCTCTCTTCATCGCGGTGCGCGGGCCTTTCACTGTCGTGGCCTCTCTTGTTGCGGGTCACAGGCTCCAGACGCGCAGGCTCAGTAGTTGTGGCTCACGGGCCTAGTTGTTCCGTGGCATGTGGGATCTTCCCAGACCAGGGCTCGAACCCGTGTCCCCTGCATTGGCAGGCGGATTCTCAACCACTGCGCCACAGGGAAGCCTGGATATTCTTTTTTGAAGTATCTTTATTGATTATTTTTACATTTTCAGATGGCATTTCTAGTTATTTAATTCGTTACCCTAGTCTTACTCTTCTTTCTTGATCTAGTCATCCCATGGAGGGCCGTCTTACCAGAAGTTTACCATTTTTACTTTACAGTCCTAGTTGTAATGAGTTCTAAGGGCAAATCCAATTGTGTTGTTTTGGAGATTTTTGGGGCCACTGTTCACAAGTTGTTCCTAAATACTGTAATTTCTGGTATGCATAGCAGCCATTCGAGCCTTAAACTTTGGATAGTATCTGCATGCTTACAGAGTAACGCAAACTTCTTAGCTCAATATTCAAGATCTTCCAACAGCTAGTTCCAGCCTATGTTCTAGGCTTTTTCATGTATTATTTCATATATTAATCTCCATTTGCTCAAATATTCTGAGCAGGTTCCCATACTTCCATTCTTTGTACAGTCCCTTCCTGAAATGACCACTTCTTCCTTCTCCAGCCTCTGTCTGTTCAAAATCCTACCCATTGTTAAAGAGCTAGCTCAGGAGCCTCTTCTTTTTGATCCCACCTCCTGGAGTTTCATCCCGTTCTCTTCTTTGCTCCGTATCTCTGCAGTATAGCACTTAGACTCAATTCATTCTTTTGTGGTAATTATTTGATCTAAGTGTCATACTTCCAACTTACTGTCAACTCCTTGGATACCTTTTTTGTATTCAGGTGGACAGTGCACTCAGTAATCTGCATTAGATGTATTTTTGTTAAGTTGTATTGAATCTCCTAAGTGATATGGTCACTGCCCACAATAATTTTCCACCTAAAATTTAAAAGGGACTGGTACTTACCAGGTAAAAATGCAAGTCTCTAAATACAGTAGCGTCTGACTTGTACAGTGTGATCTGGTACTGAGGCCTTAATGCATAAAATAACAACCCAGGAACAAAGACATTCCCTTCAAATGCTAAATCTTTATGTTAACCATTTTATTTGAAAACTGTATTAGAGTCTACTCTGTTTTTTTTAAAACATGAACTAGGGAACACAGTGGAACCTATCTGGATGGCTCAGGGCCATCATGATAAATGCCATCCATTAGGGTGCATCCAGGCAATGCAGTGCTACAGGTGTCATTTTAGATTTTCTCTTTCATATACCCTTGGTATCATCCTGCACTGGAGAGGGTTAAGGAATATGATGAATGATTTGAATAAAGTTGAAAGGGAATTGGTGCTATTTCTTCAGAGAAGAGAAGACCAGGGGAAGAATTTTATAGCACTCAGAGAAAAATGGGGACTGGTGTAAACCCAACAGAAATTCAATTTAAAGCGAAAAAATAATTCCTTGGCTACACAGGTTTTAAAGAAGATAGAGTAGGCTGCTGAAAAAATTGATAGCATCTCCTTCTTTGGAGTTACTTAAAATAATAGTAGATAAATATCTTTCTATGATGATTAGATCCAGTCTTTTGCAGAAGCAGGAGATAAACCCCATGACCTCGCATAATCCTTGTCAACCTTACATTTCAGAACTCAGGGAAAAACAGATAACTGGGGTTACAGGTTTTCTAAAATCTGCTCTGTTTTTTAAAGGAACCTTTTAACGGTTAGATTTATTTTATTTCTGTTTGTACATGAGCCTGAGGGTCTTTTGGTCGGGGAGGTATTTTCAGTAATTCAAAGAAAGTTGTAAGGCAGGAAATCTTTATTTTGTCTATAATCACTGCTGGTTCAGGAAGCCAAAACAAGATACCGACAGAAGGAAAGCTGTTCTCTGCCCAGCTGCCCATTGGCACACTGGATCACAGACATGAGTGAAAAATGATGTGTTGTGTGTATATAAAGAACTGTGAATCGAAAGCTTTGAACACTGTTCTCCAGGACAGTCAAGAGGTGCAATGGTCATCCCAGGACCAAATGCTGTCCTTGGAATAATGTTGTTGTCTGTCTCTTCCTAGGACAGCTTGTCTGGGATGTGTCTGAGCAGGGCTTCCCAGGAGGTCATCTGCAGAGCTTTGCCGGAGTGACTAAAGGGCACCAACTCCCAATCTGCTCATAAACCAACTCAGGGGTTTTGTAACTCTGCCCAAAACTTAAGTGGCTAGAGGAAGGAGTGGCTTGTCATGGGTTGAAGCTGATACTCCATCTCCTTTTCTCTCCTGGTTTCTGAGATTCCCTCTCTCCCTCAGTGAGAAAATTTTAAAGTCCTCCCCGTCTCTTTCTAAACGCGCGCGCGCGCGCGCACACACGCACACGCACACACACACACACACACACACACACACACACACACATTCTCCATCCCCACCAGGCATGTCAAAACTTCAGAGAAGCCCCCGCCCCACGAAACTTTTCTGATTCCTGCTTCCGAGCCGCCCAGGGCAAGGCAAGTAGCTGCTTTTCCTCCCAGGGTATTGCTGGATCCTGGGGCAGCCGCGTGTTCCCTGCCAGGCCATGCCCTGCCCCTGCTGCCAGAGCTGCCCAGCAATGCCTTATCCAGCTTACTATTTTTCCTTTAATTTTGAAATAATTTCAGACTTAGAGAAAAGTTATAAAAATGGCACCAAGAATTCCCATATGACTCTCTACCTCAGTTCCCCAGATATTAACATTTAATCACATCTGCTTTTTGCTTTTATTTCCCTCCCACTCCCTCCCCATCCCCCTCTATCATATTGAGATGTGTTTCTTTTTCGGAATCATTTGAGAGTAAATTGCAGACCTGTAGCACCTTTACCCTTACTATTTCAGAGTGTTTTTCTAAAAACAAAGATGCTCTCACATGTAACCACAAATTATCAAAACCAAGAAGTTAATGTTAATTCAGCACTATTATCTAATCTCTCTACCTTGTTCAAATTTCAAATTTTGCCAGTTTTCAACTAAAGCCCTTTTCCAGGGGCGGGGAAAAATGTTTTTTCCCCAGTCCAAGATCTCATGTTGAGTTATGTCTCTTGAGTAATCTGGAATAATACCTTAGTCATTTTTTTGTTTTGTTTTGTTGTTACCTTGACATTTTCGAAGTGTACAGGCCATTTATTTTATACAGTGTCCCTCAATTTGGGCTTGTCTGATGTTTTCTCATGGTCATATTCAAGTTCTCGATTTTTTTGGCAGGAATACCACAGAAGTGCTGCTGGGTCCTCCTCAGTGCCTCTTATCAGGATTACATGATCATTTATTTGTCCCATCACTGGCTTAAGGTGGTGCCTTTCAGGTTTCTTCATTGTAAAATAACATTTTTCCCTTTGTAATCAGTAAATATCTGGTAAGAAGATACTTTGGGATTGTGTAAATATCCTGTTTCTCATCCAGTTTTTACCTACTACGTTTAGCATTTATTTATGATTCTTAGCTAAAATAGTTATTACTTTGGTAACTACCAAATGGTGATTTTTTAAAATCCCATTGTATATTCTACTTATTTGTTGACACTTGCTGTAGGGAAGAGCTTCCTTTATTAATTTTTTAGTTAAATAATTACTTCATTTATTTCATTAGTCTTTAATTTATATAATTATGGACTACTCATGGATTTTTATTTTATTCTTTGGATTATAACCTGTTGCTGCCATTGTGTATTTTGATGTTACATTGCCCCAGATTTATTCAGTGGGAACTGCTTCAAGCTGGCTCCTGTGTCCTTCTGACATGTCTGATCCTTCAGCCACTTCCTTAGCATTCCAGATCAACACCACTGCAAGGTTTTAGTCTATCCTTCCATATTTCTGCATTTGTAACTCTCTTCTCCGATAGTGAGAAACCTGACTTCCATTACCCACAATATATTTATTTATGGGCTCAGTCCTAGAATACACATTAAGTAGTTTTAGAATTGCTAGCTCATACCACTGTGTAAAACAAACCTCCTAACCAGAGGTCAGTTTTTGTATGTAGCTCTTTTTGACTTTACCCTGAGTGTACTTTTAGTTAAAGGACTGTTTCCAAATGTTAGTGAGGTTAGTTCTTTTCAATTTTTCCCCCTTCAGGGAGGTTATATTATTCATTGAAATACAGTTAGGCTTATTTGTTTCTGTTTGTTATCCACTTTAGTTTTTCTCTATCCTTGTTTTTTTTTTTTTAAGACTATAAAACATTAACATGATTTTCAAAGTTGAAACTATATTAGAAGGTATACTCAGACAAGTGTCATTCCCCTCCTCCCCTCCCTCCCCCAGTCCCATTCCTGACCCTTTCCTGCAGGTCGCCAATCTTATTAGTATCTAGTTTATCCTTCCTGTGTTTCTTTTGGTACAAATGAGAAAATAGATGTGTGTCTTCTAATTTCTCCTCCTTTCTTACACAAAAGGTAGCATACTATAGATGGTCTTTTATGTTTTGCTTTTTTCCGCTTAAGAATATATCCTGGAAATCACTCCATGCCACTTCATAGAGATCTTCTTATTTTCTTCTACAGCTGCATGGTTCTCCAGTGTGTGGATGTATGTACTGTATTCACCTAGTCTCCTAGGTATAGACATATAGGTTGTTTCCAATATGTCACAATTTAAAAAGTGCTATAGTAAGTAGCTTGGGCAGATTTTGACTGATACATTCTTACAGAGCGGTCAGAGTCTGTTATATATACTTTCAGTTCTTTAGGACTCTGCTTGGCTGGGCCATTGCCCAGCAGATAACGAGCTTTTAGTCAAGTCTGCAGAGCCCAAACCCTGCCTGGGGAGCAGGATACAAAATCCATGCTCCTTGACTGACCTGGGAGAGACCCAGGGAAAGCAGCTGATTCAGCAGTAGGTTGCAGGACATTGTGCCAGGTCATGGTGAAAGAGGCTGGCATCAGCACTTACTTGTGTGTTTGTGTAAATGCATTTATCAGATTCTAAACTGGATAATGGAGAAGGATGAGAAGATTCATTTCTTACCTCTTCATTTAACATTTGTTGATTGGGGCACCTTAGTCTACACTCTGCTATATACCAGCAACAAAAATGAAGAAGACATAGCTCTTGCCGGGTGTGACAAGCCATCAGTTGCTGGGCAGTACATTTCTACGGTAGATATTGAGAGCTCATGGCATGAGAAGTTAAAGTGAAAACATTCCAGGCTGAGGGAAACAGCATATTCAAAAGCGTGGCCACCTAAGGAAACATGTTAGATGTTTGGATAACAACAAAAGAAACTCCAAGTAGATTAAAGACTTAGGGATTAACAAAAATAAAAAATAAAGACATTAAAAAAAGAAGAAGAGGGGACTTCCCTGGCGGTCCAGCAGTTAAGACTGCGCTTCCAATGCAGGAGGTGCAGTTCGATCCCTGGTCGGGGAACTGTGATCCCACATGCCTCACATCCAAAAAATTTTAAAACTAAATAAATAAATAAATAATTTTTTAAAAAAGAAAAAAAGTAGAAGAAAGGATATCTAATTATTTATCTAATCTTTAGATGGTCAAGGACATCCTAAGCATTAAAAGAATGAAAGAAGTCACACAAAAAATACATAAACTTCACTGTATAAAAGCGTAAAACTTCTATGTAGGAAAAAGTATTAATATTTAAAAGTAAACATAATGGGAAAGATATTTGCAACAAATATACCAGGCAAAGTTTTGATATCTATAGTATTTAAATGAATATAAAAGTAAAGGTTTGATAGTGTTGAAACATAAACCCTAATGGAAAAATGAGCAGAGGACATGAACACAGAATGTGCAGAAAAGGAAAATCATTGGGGGCAGCAACATTGCTGACATTTACTGAGTGTCTAATATGTGCCAGTCACTGTCCTAGGAGTCCTGACTCATTCTGTCCTCACATCAGCTGTTGAGATGTGTGCTTTTATTTTAACCTCATTGTACAGGTGAGGAAACTACTGACAATAGAAAAAAAAACAAAAACAGAATAACCTCAGTATTCAAAGGTAAGAGAGAACCATTCCCCTGAGAACGGTACATTCATATAATGGAATATTATTAGCCATTGAGAATTATGTTTTGAAGAATTTTTAATAAAATAAGAAAATACTTATGATAAATAAGTGGCTTTCAAAATTGTATATATAATATGTTCTCGATTATGTAAATAGTATATGGACAGAAAGAAAGGAAATACACTTCCATATTAACTCTAGAATTAGAATTACAGGCAATTTTAATTTCCTTATACCTTTTGTTGTAACTAAAAAGCAAATTAATTTAAGAAACAAGAGTCAGGGAAGGCCTGATATAGGGCAATGGCAATGAGGATGTGTGGAAATGAGGCAGGTGTTTTCCTGTTCGTTCTGCAGCAGGTAGAACTCTGCCAGGCACCTAGTGGTGCTCAGTAAATACTATTTGAATAAGTGAATGAACTGAGTTTGGAAAGGTAGTGAGTGCAGCTTTGGCCACGTCGCCTTTGCTGTGATTTTAGGCATCCATGTGCAGCTTCCCATGGAGTTCAGAGTTCAGTAAGGGTATGCAGTAGGGGGAGGCTACAGGGAATCGTGGGCGTGCCATAGTGGTTAAAACCATAGGTGTGAATGAGGACAACCCAGGGAGAGTGTAGGGAAACAGGGCTGAGGATGGCGTTCTTGGAGTTCCAACATTCCAGGGGCTAATAGAGGATGAAGTCATCAAGAAAATTGTAAAGCGTCCAGAAGTAGGAAGAGGATCAAGAGAAAAAATGGTGTCAGGGAAGCCAAAATAGGTCAGTATTTCAACAACAGTGGTACTTATAATCATAGCTGACATTTCTAGAGCACTTACTATGTGTCAGGCACTGTCACCCAAATCACACACATTAACTCGCTTAATCCTTGCAAAGACCCTAGGAGGTTGGTACTGTTATCATATCTCTTTGCAGGTCACAGAGGCACTAAGAAACTTGTCTAAGGTCACTCCCAAGCCACTGTTCAGTGCCCCAGAGAAGAAGGTTAAGATAAGGTGTAAAAAGTATACTTTGGAGGACTGTGTATAAGTGGAATTTAAAGAAGTAGATTCAAAAAGCTCGACTGTCAAGGGCTGTAGGTTGTTTTTGTTTTTAAGCTAGAGAGACTGGAGCATTGGCAGAAAGAGGAGAGGGGAGCACTGATGGATAAAATCAAAGAGAAAACAAAAAGTGATAACCAGATGGGTTGTTTAGTACAAACTGAGAAAAGGCATTTGATGACATTCAATACTCTTTGCTAATTTAAAATAATCAAACATACTAACTTGAATTATAAGAATTCTAAATCTTGTATTAACTTTTTCTTCTTTGTTTCAGACTTGACTTACTCTTAGGGGAGCTATAAAAGGTAGATGACAGTTGGGTCCAAGAGTCTACAAACATAAATCTATAGTTTTCTTGAGACTGGTATACAGATGACAAGTTTGTCAATTACATAAATTGTCAGTTAGCTCTACCTTCAGTCATTTTAAAAACGACTGTCTATTTGTAGACTAATCATAAAAGTTTGTAAGCAGCTTCAGTTCTTGGCTTTCTTTATTCAATATTAAAATACTGTACGATGTGTCAGGGTTGTACTTAATGGCACAGAACTCACTCTAGAGGAATTAGGAGTGGTGGAATGAGTTAGGCACTCATTTCAGGAAATCCCCTTTGCTGTTCTTTTCTATGATCTTATATGTTGAGAGGTTTCACTTTGGCTTTCCTGGGGAATGTATACTGTTTACAAACTGAGTCTGTCATTAGTGCGTGCTGCTAGAAGATGGCTGCAGATGACCCAGTTTTGTGCCTACAAGTTATGAACTTGGTCACGTCGCAGTGTGGTTAGCAGTGTCCTTGTACTTGTTCCGATTTCTTAAGAATGGTGTGTGTGCACACACACACCTGGACTTAAGGAAAATAAGAAATACAATAAACTTTTATGGAAGGATGCTTCTGGGTACAATTTAATATCTAGTTTCACTCTCACTGACAATTAATGGGTTAATTTTCCACGCCCTCATTCTTTCGCTGGTCTGGTTCTAATGACAGAGATCTCTTCGTTAGGTACTTCAGAGAGTCCAGACCTAAGCTTGTCTTTCCTTTAGCCTCCTTATAACTCTTGGTTGATTTCTTGAGGAAGCACCACTTAGATGAGAAAGCATCTTCTCTCTGCTTTCCTGCTCTCCCTACTTCTCTGCCCTTCTAGGTCCATCAAGCAGAATTAGAAAGTCACATCCTGCATCTCTGCCTAGAAGGGTGTGATGTTGAGAGGCTAATCATGTTAACTCTCTCAAAGAGAAAACTTCTTCCCCTGTATCTTAGATGCTAGCTACTAGCTTAAATGTTATATTATATATCTAAATAGAGGAATACATTTCACAGTATCTCAGGTTATCAGCTAGCAACTTCCGGTTTTAACAGCCTTCAGTAGATTACTTTAAAAGAGCTACCACTTAAAAACTTTTTTTTCAAAACGCAATTTAAATAAAATTTAAGAATACTATTAAGCAAAGATTTAGAGTAATTTCATCCTACCTGAAAATTGCTTTTTTAGAACGAGTTTTTGATCCTGACTGGCCTATCTCCTATAGAAAGTAGGAGGGTTTTTTTTTTGTTTGTTTTGTTTTTTATTGCGGTACGCGGGCCTCTCACTGTTGTGGCCTCTCCCGTTGCGGAGCACAGGCTCCGGAAGCGCAGGCTCAGCGGCCATGGCTCACGGGTATAGCCGCTCCGCGGCATGTGGGATCTTCCCGGACCGGGGCACGCACCCGTGTCCCCTGCATCAGCAGGCAGACTCTCAACCACTGCGCCACTAGGGAAGCCCAGAAAGTAGGAGTTTTAATTTAGAAATTTGGTTGGTTGGGTTCCAGTGTACCACATTTTACCATAAATTCTAAAGAACCAAAACTGGACAGGAGTCACTAGCTTCTCTCGGAGGGCAAGTTGAGTACAACATCAGGGCGAGCCCGTAGGAACTGGGTCCTAGCCTGACAGGCCCTGGTGAGACACCCGATGCTCTAGCGAGGGTCTGTGGGCATCTCTGCACCATTGTGGTTGACTTAGGGCTACACTTTCCAACAAGTGAACCAGGAACCAGTCCAGGTAGCCAGAGATGGTGCTAACTTAATAGCTCTGGTGCCAGTCACCTCACCCTGAGCAGACTTATCCTTTTACCCTGGCAGGCATATGAATTCTGTCTTCTCCCTGGTGGGGTAGAAGTCATGCAGCACTCCCTAGGGGCATCAACTCTCTGTTGGGTAAGCTGCAGGGTAAATATTTCACTTTCCCCCATTTGTGAGCCCCATAAGCCAAGCATCAAAGATGTGTTCTGAGAGACCATGACAGTGTGTCTTAGGTACATGATCTATGACTGAAACACTCTGACCCCCTGTGAGGAGTTAAGCAAACTGAATGAAAGAGCTGTACATTTGACATGTGGTATTTACCTACTTATGCAATTTTTATTTAATAGTTTTCTCTTTTTTCAATGGCACTGACCATAAAAAACATGTTCTAGACTGAGTAAGTGCAAAATCATTTAGAAAGTTGCATATGTCTTATATATTCATGGTTTATTACCCGTGATGGAGGTAGAGTCTTTGTTCTCAGCTGTAATCTCACCTCGTGGAAGAGCCTGGCACTGAGTAAGTAGGTCCTTATTATATATTGAATATTATATATTGAATAAATGTTAAATGAATTACCTCTGAAAGAGCTTTCTTAATGTACTTTCTCTTCTCACACATGATTCTTAGGAAGAAGAATTTTATATTATTAGAACATAATTAATCAAACCAAATTAATTTGGTTTGCTTACTTCCAAATGATGTCAGGTACGCCCTGCCTTCTTTTGAGGTCTGGTATTTTTGTTCAAGGGCAGCCTCTATCTTAGGATCATATAAGTTGCATCAGAAAGGAGGCTGTCGTTAAGTTACTATAAACCTTGTGCAGAGAAATGAGAGCTGTGACAGAATTCACATTTACACACAGTTGGTCGAAGAGACACTTATCTTTTCCTTACTTCTATCAGATAATTCGTTTCTTCATGCATTTATTTTGGAAGGAGAATTCCAACTTTAGTCCTTGGAAACTGTCAAGAACGCTTCTCTCTGCAGAGCTTTCCCAGCAGCTGTCCTCCCCGGGTGAGCACAGGCAAGGCAACCATTAAAGAATAATAAGTTATGCTTTTGAAATGGTGCTCGAGTCCTTTCTGGCCTTTTCTGAGAAAATAACTGCTTCCCCACCTCCACCATGACACTTGTTGGAAGATAGAACCAGCAGCTGTATCCTCAGACTTCTGCTGGGTTTTAGAAGACATGTTTTGACCTGTGTAATCAAGTATAATGATGACATATATTTTAATAGGCTCCTAGTTTATAATATAATAAGGAAAATGGCTATTTTTCCTTATTTTCTCATTATAATATGTTGCACTAGAAGCCTTTGTCATGACTGCTTTATTACATTGGGCTGAAGTACACTATATTTTAATATGCTAAAGATAACATCAAGGTTGAAAATTGAGCTCTCGGTGATTTATTCAAAGGGTGACTTTTACTGAATACATTGAAATGAGTTGCATGAGGCAGTGCAGCTAACGATTTATTTATGTATCTTTTTTTAAACTAAGCTTGTCATAAATAAGAGCAAATAAATAGCTCTTATAGAATAGTTTGTATTCATTGCTTCAATGAAAACATTGTAAATATGAAACATACGGTCTGCAGCTACCATTTTGCCTTACAGAGCTGAGAATTTTTCAAGTTTTGGCATGCAGGTGGTTTTTTTTTTTTTTTTAACAAATCTTTTGTCTGTTTAGATTTCTAACATTGACCAGCATTTTCAGCAAGTTATTTTGAAACCCACTACTGGGCAAATTCCACTCCAATAATTATTATGAGGAAACCTAGCCTTCAAGAGTAAAGGGAACCCTGGGAATACCCTGGCGGTCCAGTGGTTAGGACTCCATG
Organism: Lagenorhynchus albirostris; assembly: GCF_949774975.1. NCBI lineage: Eukaryota > Metazoa > Chordata > Mammalia > Artiodactyla > Delphinidae > Lagenorhynchus > Lagenorhynchus albirostris. The sequence continues at coordinate 26,652,114 of NC_083110.1, forward strand.
CTCTCACTGCCAAGGGCCCGGGTTCAATCGCTGGTCGAGGAACTAAGATCCCACAAGCCGTGCAGCGAGGCCAAATAAAAGGAGTAAAGGGAACCCTGGCAACACCATCACGGGGGCTAGGACGTGTTCACTGCCAAACTCCAAACCACAAGCACAATGCCATGCACGTAGGAGGCCAGCCCACAAAAGGTTTGTTGAGGGAGTGAGTGAATAAATGAATCCCCAAATGTAGTCAGTCCTCTTCTTTGTGTCACTGACAACACCTGCCAGATTCACCCAGCCAGCTTATGACAGAATTGGTGCTTGATCTCAGATCTCCTCTCTGTCTTTGTTTATTTTCCACTCATTGATCCCTTCGTCCTTTCCTTCAGTCAACATGCTCTGCCAGAGTTGGCCTTGGTGATGAGACCATTAGGATAAATGCTCCAGTTCTTGCCCACAGGGAAGTGGATAGACACACCGAGGATTCACCCTGCCATGTATGCCATGTGTGTGGGGCTTCATCAGTGCAGAGGAGGAAATGCTTCCAACTCTCGTTTCCATTTTCCCAGTTAAGATATATGCAAGGGAAGCATTTTTCCATTATTAAACCAAGAGCAAGAAAGATTTTGTTCTGATTGGTAGAACTTGGTGCTATACCTAGTTTTGGTTTCAAGGGAACTATATTCCCCATAAACATATTTTCCAGCTTGTAGTAGTATGTTTGAAGTAGAATTTTCTAAGATAATAGTTTGATAACATCCTCTCATGAGGGTATTTCTAAATAATATATTTATAATTTCAGCTGGTTGTAAGGTAGTAATTTTTTAATATCAAATTGTTTTGGGTAAAGCAATTTTCTTGCATTTGTTTAGAATTCTGTTAGGAAAATACTAGTTAGAAATCTGGGGAATTCCCTAGCGGTCCAGGAGTTAGTCCTCTGCTATTCCAGTGCTGGGGGCCCTGGTTCGATCCCTGGTTGGAGAACTAAGACCCTGAAAGCTGTGCGGTGCAGCCAAAAAAAAAGAAAAAGAAAGAAAGAAATCTGATTTTTTTTTCTCCCCCATAGATTTGTGTTTAATGTGTTTCTGCTCTTATATTAGTGCTACATTTTCATGTTTGCCAATATAAAAACCTTGTTTTATACTTAGTCATGTTGAGTCCTGCTTTGAATTAACATCATGGAGGAGCTCCTTTTTTCAACAAAATTGTTTTAAATTAATGTTTATAAACTGCTTAAAAATAGTTGGGTGGATTAAAAGTAATTCAGTTATGCATTTATCCACATTGAAAAAAATACAGCAGAAGGTATTGAAAGAAGTGTTGCTGAAATCTTGAGGAAAATGTAATATAAGTAGACCTCACTATACCCAATATGTTTGCATGTGTCCTTTTCGGGGGCCAAATTGAACCATTATTTAAAATGAAGTAGAGGGACTTCCCTGGTGGCACAATGTTTAATAATCCGCCTGCCAGTGCAGGGGGCACGAGCCCTTGTCTGGGAAGATCACACATGCCGCGGAGCAACCAAGCCCGTGCGCCACAACTACTGAGCCTGCACTGTAGAGCCTGTGAGCCACAACTACTGAAACCCGTGTGCCTAGAGCCCGTGCTCCACAACAAGAGAAGCCACTGCATTGAGAAGCCCGCGCACTGCAACAAAGACCCAACGCAGCCAATAAATAATAAAATGATGTAGAGAATTCTTTCTGTAAAAGGAGTTTTCCTTTGTTTCATACTAGACAGCAAGGAGGCAAAAATTATATTAGGGTCTTGTCAAAAGGACTCAGGATTCAACTTGAGGAGGCTCCCACTAGACATTAAATATAATAATAAAGGTAACAATTGCAACTAATTGAAACTCATCAAACGTATAACCTCACACATTCATGATGACATTTTAAAACAAACAAAAGAGGATGATGGGAACTAGTATCTTATCTTGCAAACTGGTAAATAAAGCATTTAACCTGCCTTTCCTATATGAACTATACCACTAGGTAACCAAATAGTAAATGAAGGCAAGCATCTTTTTATAAACGTATTCCAGCTAATAAATGAAATGAAATGATAGAATTAAAATGATAGAATTAAAACATCACATTTTGCAGTTTGGCCAGTGAATTAATGGATCTAGACATTGAACAAGAGCAGCAGCAAACATTGCAAAAAGGGGGACAGAATTTATATGCTTCGTGATCAAGGAACATACCATCATCTGTAGTTTTGCCAATGAATCGAACTCAAGTCTAATCAAGCCTCTGGATCCAGCTGCCATTTTGCAGGAAAACAGAGGAAAAAGGAACAAATTGAACTGCATTGGATGTATGCAATCAGGAAAATCCAGATTTAGGAAACTAGTCAAATGGCCCCTGTTCATCAGCAGATAAATTATAAGGAAAACAAGGGAGTGGAGGGGGGAACTCATAGATTAAAAGAGACTTAAAAGACATTGCTTATTCTTTTTTTTTAATGGACAAGATTATACTGTAGTGCCTGGGGACATTTTGGTGATAAAAGTATAAAGAAACACGAGGGATTACTATTAGTCACGATTGTGGTCACTTATGAGGGAAAAAGGAGGGGTGAACGGGATGGGACAGGTGGGAGGTTTTGGGGGATAGCTGGCAAACTTCTGTTGATCCCGAGTGATGGTTATAAGGGTGGTTGTCTTATAATAATCCATTAAGCTGTATATATTTGTTTAATGTAGTTTTTCGTATCTCTGTTTTATTTTTGCTTTTGTTGTTTGTTTTTTAAAGAAAGTGGTGGTCTTAAAATAGGAGGTTGTGCCCTATGGTGTGTTTTAGGGCTTAGATTTTTGTAACTCTTTGAACTGGAAAACTTTTTTATTTATTGGTGGCATTATATTAGTGATGTTTTTAAAAGATGTAGTTTTTCACCTTTTCTGCTTTGAGATCGAAACATGAGTACAAGGGTATTTGGTGTATTGGTATCACCTTTATGTCAGACTTTGCAGAATCATTTTTATGTGAAGGAAAGGTACTGAAATTTACTAGAATCATATCCTCTCACGTGTTGAGTCAAGTCCTTTAGAAAAATAGCATACCTGTAAATTACACTTCCACTCTTAAACCTAGAGAAACATAAATGAAGGGCTGTGTGTTAATACAGGTGATAAAATAGAGGATTTGGGCAAGGAATAGCTGTGCAGAACTGGGGTGGACTGAGGAGAAAATATGGAACAGAAAGGCCAAAGAGATACAGAGACACTGCAGCATTGGGACTTTTCTCTTTCCTCCCTCCCTCCCTCCCTCTCTTCCTCCTTCCCTCCATCTCCTACCTTCCATCTTTCCTTCCTTCCTTTTTTTTTTTTTATCCAAAATGAGGGAAAGCAATACTGGAAGACATTGTAAGTGTAGGAAATTGCCCTTCCTTCCACCTAGAATGCTAGGTGTTCAGCAGTTCTAATATTTGGGGAAGATTTTTAGGCACTAGAAACAGCACTTACAGAAGAGAAAAGATGTTAAAAACTTAGATTTTAAGAAAAGGAAAGAAAAAGGCTAGAGTGTCTTAAAATATGCTGAAACAAGGTTCTGCTGATTATTTATTGCAAAAACAGGCTTCCTCCTTCTTAAGAAGCAGATGATTCTCTGTTCATAGATTAGAAGTCCTGCCCTATGGTTTGCCCAGTGTTGGAGCTTTTCCCCGTGACTTAAGGAAGCTAATGAGAGTTTTTTTCCTACCAAAGCAGAAGACGTGTCTGAGGGCTCTGACAGCCTTCTACCCCTGCAGCTTTCAGTTACATCCAGTTAAAAACTTGCAGACCATAAAGAATGTTTTTAGAGAGGAAATAAAATGAATGATGACTGTGAATTTGTTTTAAATGTTGTTTATTTTACCAAATAATTTAGATAAATCTTTCTTGAAAAGGAAGAGAAATCCTCAGTTTTCGTGAATAATCTGGAGCTTTTCAGAGGATCACTTTGAAATACCTCCCTGCCAACTTTTCATAAATTAAGCATAAACTTTCTTTGACCTCATCACACATAATTAAATAAGTGTTGAAGGGTTAAAACCAAATAAAAAGCAATTCTATATCTCGATCCACATTCTCCTGCAAAATTATACAGGAAGTTTCTTTTGGTTCTCAAGCAGGGTAATTACAAGAGACAGTTACATAATTCACAGTTTCAATCTGTTTGTCCTTAATCACACACTTCCACCTAGTTGTATATACCCCCATGAGTATCCGCATCATAGTTTGATTCGTAAATGATGATTGCAGTGTAATTGATTGCTTGCAAGTAACATATTGAATTGATTCTTAAAAATGAACGTTAGCTGTTAACATGTCTATTTGAGTTCCTGTTATTTACGTAGTTTGTGGTTCTTGTGTTCAACAGTTGCATACTGGTTAACAAATTAAACTCCCAGAGCCTTTTTGCTTATTAAATTTGGAAAATGGAGTGTCTGTCTACAACTTAACTAGAAAAGTGCCTAGAACGTAGTGGGCGCTCAGCTGCTAAACGCACTGCTAAACCATCCCAACGCTGGGAAAGTTGGATGGACATTCTTTGATTAACAGTGACCACAGAGTATAAAGGCTTATGGGGGGTAATATTAATATATTGTTACTGAAGTCTCAGCTCTAAGTACTGCTAGAATTGGGAGCCAGTCTAAACAGTGGACTTCGAGAAAGGTATCACCCACTAACTGAAGGGGTAAAAACTGATGTCTTTTCATACTGCTAGTGATGATATTGCATAGGTTTTTGTTTTTCCAACAGCTAACATCTGACTGTAGCCAATTTGGGCTTTAAGATCCCTATAGGATTAACGGCTAGATACCTACATGATACCAAGTCCACTGGCAAACCAGCCAGTCACTTGACTGAATACCTCACCCCAGCCCAGCTCCCTACCCCACCCCCGGAAGCCTGCGCAGCTGTCAGAACGGGCTCATCGGTAACCCTGTGGGGATACCAATTTATTGCCAGAGGCTTTTTACCTCGAATCCTGTTTGAAAGCTTATAGGAGATAAATAAAAAATAAATGAAAAGAGAAGTTTTCGACTTCTGTAGACCAGCAGAATAGGACTGTTTGTCTAGATGACCTGAGGACAACTAGAGATAGTTTCTCTGCCTTACATTTTCATCATTAGTTGATCAGTCAGATTGAGAGATAGGCCGTGCTTTGATTTTAGAAAGTTGTCTCAAAGACTGACAAATCCCTTTTGAAATGTACTTTGAAAACAAAGAAAAATTTTAGAGAGATTTCTCTTCCCACTTTTTTCTTTCTTCAGTCTTGCTGTATTCTTGTGTTTGCTGTGTGAAAGCTTATCACCCAGGATTAGCAGGTAAATACACACACACACACACACACACACACACACACACACAGTATTTTAGGGGAGTTGTGGGAGAGCAAATGGAAAGGCAAGTTGCTCTTCTGTCTTATCTCCAAACTTGGTCTGAAATCAGTGGCCAGTGTCCACGTTGGTTTAAATGCTCCTCCTCAGTCGGCCAGGAGGATTAGACCAGACAGTGAACTATCCCAGCTACCCCCCCAGAACCACAGAACCTCAGTGGTCAAAAGAAACTCGTTTTTGGCTTTAGTACTCTACTTAAAGGAGAGTTCAGTTGTAATGTTTTACAGGAGAATGGTCTCACAGGTGAAGTATTATGAGTACATACAGTTACTTGCTCAGAGGAGATGCTTTATTTGAAGCGTGTATGGGTTTAATGCGGTATTTAAAATGTTGTAACTGTTCAAAGATAAATTCTTGTTACCAGGATTTTGTAACTTAAATATGAAAATTTTTTCCAGGTTTCAACTTGGAAGAAATTAGTTTCTGAAATCGTTTTTCAGATTGAATCTCCAAAGTGGACCTTTGCCTATTTACAAGAAAGGACATAATTTTTAAATGCCAAATTACTTCATCGTAAAAAAGTTTGGGGAGTATATCGTAAAAAAATTTGGGGGGGTAAATTTGTTTTTCCCAAAACTTTCCAGAATTTAAAAGTGGTTTGAACTGTGGAAACCTACAAAAGATCAAAGAGGAGGGCATTCTTCTGACATGTCTTTCTAATTTCTGTCACTTCAGAGGTCATGGTACCCGTACTGTATTGCTGTTACCTAACCAGAGGTGCCTCTGAGTGATGAGTCAGAGCTTTACTTAATTTGCAATAGGCAAGGGCCTCATGAAGAATCTGGTTACTTCCCAAATATATTTAAGGAAAGATATTTTTTAAAATTCTTGCCTTCCCCAAATGATTTTAGTTTGGGAATAAGTGATACTGACAAAGTATAACATCTCTCATTCCCTCATCATTTTATCCTTGTCAGAGGTGCCTTGTTTTCCTAACAAGAAAATTGAGAGACTGAATCTACTTCATACATGATCATCTTCTTAGAAAGAAAAATTATATTGTTCTAAGACACCAGACCAGGACCTTGCTGGTGTGGGACATGCCATACATAAACAAATGTTTCTCAGTTAGATGTTTAAATAAGTGAAGCTTCTGTGAAGTCTATCACAGAGCCAAGTGACCCTCTCCTCCCTGGCCTCAGCTCTTAGAGGTCTCTGTTTCGCCCAAGATTCACCTTCTGCTTGCTACAACCACAGCCATTTGGGGAGACAAATGGAGAATTGGGATTGGTGTTGCACCCCAACTTAATATCCTGGCCAAGGTGTAGTCCCCAAGACCCTTTGCCTAATATACCCCCTAATACATCTGAGACCAGAGTGGCTTGAGAGGCAAGAGTTGAGACTGGGTGGGATACGGACATCTGTAGTTTTTTAAAGCCCCTGAGTGATTCTGGTGTGCAGCCAGGGTTGAGAACCATTGGGCTAGACCAGAAGATAGAAAAAGGAGAAATAAAGCGATGCAGTCTCAATCAATTAGATTATCGGTTATAAAACACCATTAACTCATCTTTGGCCTGTGGCTGTCTCACAGGGGTCTGTCTCTAGCCCTGGTCACCCCCAACTTAGGAACTCATTCACAGATGTTCACCCTCCTCAACACAAGGGCACCACAGAGGGAGGAGAGTCCCCTTTCCTGCCTCCTGGTGCCCTGCTTATGAGTTTGTTTTCGTGAGTTCATATAAATACCTACCTTTTCCCTGAGTGACTGACCCACAAAATGACCACCCCCTTCAAGAGAGGCCATGCCTGTTCACAGAATCATGGAACTCATCTGGTAAATTCCAGCATGGTCTTGTAGGCTTGCATGCACGTGCGCGCGCACACACAGCACAGCAGGGACATCATGCCCCAATCATACAGCTTCCCCTCATTCCTCTTCCACTAGACTTGGGAGAGAGGCGGGGGTGTGCAGTAAGAAAGACCAGTGGTCCCGCTGCGTGACTGAGAGCCCAGCACCAGAGCAGTCTGCGGAGGAGCTGGTGGGATCTTTGAGAAGGGAGATTTTAAAGGGCGGCTAACATAAAAAGAAACAAAATTGAGTTATTTGTAGTGAGGTGGGTGGACCTGGAGTCTGTCACACAGAGTGAAGTAAGTCAGAAAGAGAAAAACAAATACCGTATGCTAACACATATATATGGAATCTAAAAAAAAAAAAGAAATGGTTCTGAAGAACCTAGGGGCAGGACAGGAATAAAGATGCAGACATAGGGAATGGACTTGAGGACACGGGGAGGGGGAAGGGTAAGCTGGGACGAAGTGAGAGAGTGGCATGGACATATATACACTCCCAAATGTAAAATAGATAGCTAGTGGGAAGCAGCCACATAGCACAGGGAGGTCAGCTCGGTGCTTTGTGACACCTAGAGGGGTTGGATAAGGAGGGTGGGAGGGAGACACAAGAGGGAGGGGATATGGGGATATATGTATATGTGTAGCTGATTCACTTTGTGATACAGCAGAAACTAACACACCATTGTAAAGCAGTTATACTCCAATAAAGATGTTAAAAAAAGTAAAAATAAAAACAAAATAAAGGGGTCTTAGAGAAACAGGGTGGCATGTGACCCAGGGCAGCCTCCTTCTCCAAAGACTGGCTGTTTCCATTCTCTGGGTTTCACTGGCTCAGGCCATTTTCCCAGGGACACACTTGGGTCTTCTAGAACATTTGGTCTTTGTTTCATCTGTCCTGGGACTGTCCCTGGGTTCTGCTGAAGCCCTCCAGCCATCATTGTTATTGTGGTTTGATAGCCTTGCTGTTTCCTGAGGGTAGTCCTTGAAGTTAAGGGCTTCAGGGCCAAAGGGAATTTAGGGAGCACAGAACTGTGCTTGCTGGGAGCTTTCAGCCGCCAGTTTCTTAAGATCATTCCTCGAGGCAGAATATGTTTGTTTGTTTGCTTTTTCATAGCTTCTTCCTTTAATTAAATTTATATTTGGGTGGTTAGATGGGGGTGGGCGTGGGAGGAGAACTGTCTGAGGCAGTAGAGTGGGTGGAATGGTTTTCAGGCGTCTCAGGCAAAAGTAGGAAAAAGGAAAAGTAGCTCTCCTCAGTCTGACTCCATACAGCAAGCAGTCTGTCTCCTTCTGTCCAAATTTTATTTCCCCTACAGTAAGGATATCTAGTCACCAAATGATCACCTTGAGATTTTATTGATTCAATATGTTGAATAATAATAATAGCGAACACTCACAAGGTTTCTGTAATATGCCAAGCACTGTTCTACATGCTTTGTATTAATTCATTTAATTATTATGACAACCCTAAGTGGTCAGTATGATTACTCTCCACATTGTATGGATGAAGGATCCCTACAAGAGATTAAATAACTTGCCCGAAGCCACATAGCTGGTACATGCAGACCCTGGATTACATTGCAGGCAGTCTAGCTCTAGAACCCTTGCCCTTAACCAACCTGTAAAGCCTCTTATGATCTGTTATACTGTATTCAGTAAGTGCCATATTGTTTTAAAATACTTGTGACCTTGTTGCCCATCTTTTAAAAATTCTTATCACCTTTTATTTAATGCAGATGGTCTAGGGACCCCTGGGGAATCCCTAAGGCCCCTTCAGGGAATATGCAAGATAACTATTTTCAAAGTAATAGTAAGATACTATTTGTCCTTTTCACTCTCATTCTCCCGCGAGCGTTCAGCGGAGTTGTCAAGAATTTCATGACCTGTGATATCACAACAGATTGAATACCAAAACAGATATGAGAATCTAGCTGTTTTCTCTTAAGCCAGTTGTGTGAGAGTTTTGCAAAAATGTAAAACAGTGCCACTCTTCTCACTTTTTGTTTTGTATTTTAGAAAATCATGTTAACACATAATGGGTTTATGGGTTTTTTTTTTGTATGAATGAGTAAGTAAATATTTGTCACATTTCTCTCTAAAATTAATACCTATAGCCCTTATGAACAGAAGCTCTTAAACAACTTGTTTTTAATGTAAAGAGATCCTGAGACCCAAAAGTTTGAGAATCACTGATTTAATGTATAAACCCTTGCTCTTCAAGTGTGGTTGGTTCATGGTATAGGAGCTTGTTAGAAATGCAGAATCTCGGGCCCCACCGCACACCTACTAAATCAGAAACCAGTTGTAACGAGAGGTGATTGTTTGCATAGTGAAGGTTGAGAAGCATAGGCATAGAAGCTATGGACAAAGGCACTCTGCGACTCAGTGACCCTGGCTGAATTTCAGTATGGTGGGGCTTTGGAGATTCCTGCCCCCAGTGTTCTACCACCAAGGATCTGGGTGAGGTCTCCTCACCTGAGATTCTTCAGTCCCACTGTCTCTTCATTGGCTCTCCTACTGCACAAGACGGTTTTCACATCCCCATCAAAGTCAGCAGCCCCACAGCAGAGTTTATGGTCCTCAAACTTGTGTGCATCAGAATCACCTGGAGGACTTGTTAAAGGCCGGGCGCTGGGTTCTGCCCCCAAAAGTTCTGATTCATAGGCCTGAGAATTTGCAGTTCTAGCAAGTTCCCAGGTGATGCTGATACTGTTGGTCTGGTACCATGCTCTGAAAACCACTGGTCTGTAGACAGTAGACTGAGAAGTCAAGCAATGTTTATTCAAGTTGTTACATAATTACATCAAGCCCATATAATTATGGGAGCGATGTCTTAAACTTCCACATTTTCAAAACCAAACTTTTAAAATACAAAATATCTCAAAAATTCAAATTTTCCAATTTTACTGGGGACGCATCTGTATCTTTTAATAAATGGAAAGCAGTAAGAATTCAGGCAGGTCCCAGATCATTTAGAATACCCCTAGTCTCTTAAAACAGTAGGAAAGGGGCTTCCCTGGTGGTGCAGTGGTTGAGAGTCCGCCTGCCGATGCAGGGGATGCGGGTTCGTGCCCCGGTCTGGGAAGATCCCACATGCCGCGGAGCGGCTGGGCCTGTGAGCCATGGCCGCTGAGCCTGCATGTCCATAGCCTGTGCTCTGCAACAGGCAGTAGGAAGGCTAAGGTTCAGCTTCCTTCTTTACTAATTGCAAAATCACCACAAAATTTCAGTGAGGAGACATAAATAGCCTGTGAAATTCATTTATCTCCACTTTTTAAACTGATAACATGCCATTTGTCCACTTGGTCACAGAGCTGCTTAACCCCAGAAACCAGTAACAGATGAGCGTGGACCAGTGAATTTCCGTCCCCAGTCATGAGATACATGGTTAGAGCCATTGGATTTCCTCTGATCGAAAGCGGCCATAAATCCCTGGCCTGCTGTTAGTTCCCAGGCTTGTAAACCCAGTGCTGACTACTGATAAGAACCCTTCAGCGGGGTTTGCTGAACTAAACAGGTGTCCGATGAAAAGTGTATAATCCTTGAAGATTATTTTTCCCTAGAAGCAGCTAGTTAGTTACTCCAAACCCATATAATCCAGATAGATGGGATTTGGGAGTACCTTGCCAAAGTCTGCCCTTTTGTTCATATGGTTTGGCTCCAGGTGGTAGAAGAAAAAGGTGTGCAAGGGTTAGGGTGGCTGCCTTTGGGAGGGAAATCCTTACCTGTGCCTACCCCCTTGCTGAAGAACATTATTCCACTCTGGTCTAGTCTAATATTCTTTAAATATTACTTGTTTAAAAGGAAGGAATGTTTCATATTAAGCAAGGGTTAACCTTGCATTTAATATGCTGGAAGTTCAGCTAATTTGGGAATTTAGGCTGCGAAAACAAATTGTGACCTTGTCCAGATAGTTCCTTCCTTATCCTAATGGACCTGACTACAGGAAGGCAACTCTCTACCACTTTTTTTCCAACCCCTAGGAGAGAGTTAACCATTTCAAACATTAGAGATCAGAGGTAGTTAACATGAGGACTGATTATCTTACTACAAGTAGGTCAGACTTAACAGAGGTGAGGTTAAATTTGGGTCCCATGCAATACAGCCTAGAAACGTTTACTTTTTTGCAGACATCACCTTGTTCTTACTTTTCCTGTAAGCAAATACCTTGATAATTTTTTGAATATAGTGTGTGGTCCATACACTGAAACTCAGACCTCACTTTCCTTTGGGTAAGTAGTTCCAGTGAAGCAAAAGCAGCAGCTAGTTTCCTCGAGATAGTTATCAAGATAGTTGATGTGTGGATGAGGTTTATACGGGCCAGTCAGCTTTCAATTGCAAGTCTCCCGATCACAGAGTAAGTGCTGTTCACCAGCGCCTCTGGCTCACAGACAATTTAAAGGGAATAATTTCACCAGCGATTAATTATACTGCAGCTACTGGGATTTGTCCTCCAAACATCACTGTTTCCAGTCTGAACAGCCAGGTTTCCCCAGGGGTAGTTCAGGTTTTCTGATTGAAAGTATCCTGAGTTAAGGAAAGGTGTTAGAGCACCACGGGAATCTATTCACCAGGGGTGTATTGTACTTGTTTCAGATGCTTCAGGATAATACACCGGCTTCCAAGATAAGTGCTTTTTATTTCCCTGCATCTTAGATCAATTATTTGGAATCTTTTTGGTAAGTTAAATTTAAGAGCTGTAACTTAAAGCACCACATCTCTATAATCACTCAATAAGTAAATGTTCTTACCAAAAATTATGATGTCAGTGGGCTCTATAGTAATGATGATTTAAGGAGCCTGGAAAAAGTAGAAGGAAACAAAAGATGGCAAGAAATTCATTATTTAAAACATTCCATGTTATGGAGGTCAAGTCATGAAGTGCCACCAGCTACAGCTTTTTTGAGGACAAGTGCTGCTGCAGGTAGACTTTAAATCATGTATTACATCAACCTTGTGCACAAATGGAGTAGAGGAGACATGGCACAACTTTTCCTGCTAAGCTACTGTACATATTTTAACATATTACCAGTGATTGCAGTTAATTCGTAGGGAACCAGAAATTTGTCCTTGGTCATTTTGGTTGTTGAAATGGATTCCATTTAAACCAAAAATTTCTCCTTCAGGAGGAGACTTCGTGGGCTTACAAATGGCTCTTAGCATAAGTTTAAGTTCCTTCCACTGGTGTAAGCTCCTTGAGGGGCTTGTGAGTCCGAGAGGAGAAGGAAAAACTAACTGCAGGCAGTGCAATGATGCCTTCGGACAGTGGTGTTGTGGGGTCTGTAATGTTGGTGCCCATCATCCCTGAAAACCTGCTTGATGTTTTCTGGCTGGAGTTTGGGTTTGCAGTTTTTTCTCTCCCGCATCCAGGAAAGTATCACTTCCTGGCAGGTGTTGGTAGCCTTTGCAGCCTTCGCTAGCACAGTACAGATGTGTTCGCTGTCAGTGTCCGGTGGGCTCGGTGGGGCTCAGTCATAGACCACAGACTGTGTCCAAGGGAGTGTCCCAGGAGACAGCCACTTAACACAGTGGGAGCAGCAGGTGCTGAAAGGTCCATGCCTAGATGCTCTCTCTCCACAGACTCCAGGTTGCCTGAGAGTTCCAGGGGCTAACCCATCTGGTCTCAGACCCTGAGAAGGTATATGCTATTACCTCAGGGTGTAAAAGCTTGCACTGTGTAAACTGCCTTTGGGAGGGATTCTGGCTGCTTTCTCTTAGCCCAGTGTAGGGATTGTGGGAAGAGAAGACAGAACAAAGAAATACATGTGCTTCCTGCGTAAGGTTGCTCATCACAGTGGGGACAGAAGGTAGGGAGGGCACATACTACCTTCTGACCACTTTGGTTGTACAGAGATTTTTTTCTGCTGGGCTGGGGTGGTGGCAGGGGGTGCTTTCTGTCCCCAGCTGTGGGGTTCAGATAAGAACCAACGAGGGGCTAGGGAGTTTCACAGTCACTGCAGGAGACTTTTAATGGTGGGGTCTCTTGGACAAAAGTAGATAGTCCCACATCTGCGATACTGTGGCTCTTTTTCCCTCCCCTCCCCCCCCGCCCACTGCCCCAGAAGTACAGAGCTGGGACCTCCAGCCGACGGAGTAAATTTCTCAGCATGTGCCAGGCACTTAGGGGGCAGGTGACAGATGTGCCAATTATCTGTGTTCTGAAGTTTGGGCACACTTTGTACTCTGGTGACAGAGAGCTCTTCTTCACATTGACAGGGCACGATCTGGGCTGGATTCTGCACGGTGGCCGTCAGCGTTAGCATTCCTGACATACTGCTCTTGAAAGCCTTGGTGTGCAGCCGAATGACGTGTCCACAGTGGTGTGACTGTCAAATTTTGCGGCGCTTGTTTGCATTCAATCAAATACTTTGCACTTAAACATGAGTTAAAGAGACAAGTCAAAAAGACTTCAACAAAACCTAAAGTTAAATATATGCCTATCCTTTATAATAGTGTTCAGATTAAAACCATCAAAATGCAAAATGTTGTGGTTATACCGCTCCAGGGTCAGAGTGAATTTCTTGTTCTATATTTTTGCATTTACAGTGATTCTGAGGCAGGAAAATGCATCAGAGGCATTGATTTCTTCTAACAAAAAATCCAAAATTGAGAAAATCCTTGAAAATGCGGCCATTTTGAAAATGTAGATAAAGAAGAAAAATGCTGAAGATTTGGGTGGTTTACAGAGCAGCATGATTTTGTAATTGCTGCCACCTACTGTATGTGGTTGATGTTTGTTTAAATTTAGGAAGTTCATGAAGGTGAGGCTGTTGAAATAGATAATTAGAGCAAGGTAGACATCATTAGTTTATAACATTTCTTCTCTACTCCATAAGTGGCTCTTAATTACCGAGACAGCCGCCAGCTTTCATTCATTACCTTCAAGTGGGTTTAAAGTTTTTCTCATTTTAAAGTTCCTTTGCCAAGGAACCTTCACAGCAATGCTGTCGAGTGCACGTTCAGAAGCATACCGTGCTCAGGGCTTTCCTGAGCTCACATCAAACAGTGTGTCTTAAGGAGGTTGTTTTGCTTTAATTTGTAGGAGCAACGGTTGGATTATAAATTAATTTCCATGAAAGAGGTGAAAATAGAGCTAGTGGAGCTGATATGAGTTGCATCAGTTGACTTAAAAGACATTCTTTTATTAGTCCTAAAACAAAGCTTCAGATCAGCCGCTAGTTAAATGTAACAAGCAATATAGGATCTCAGTCAACAGAGGCCCTTCTCTTTTATTAAGACCCAGCTGTCAAAGGGTCATTCGGTCCTTCCTGTGGAAAACAACTCGCCCATTAATGTTTGGGGTGGTCCCTCGACAGGATTTCTGAGTGAGTGCCTGACATTTAGTTCTTGAAAGGATCTAAAGCTGGGGAACTTGGACGTTGAAACTTATCAGAAGTAATGTGTTCAACCTTAGCTTCGTTAAATATGCCACAGTGTATGTCGAATGCTGCCACCAGCTACGTGCGTGAATTGACTTACAGGGCTGCTATAAAAGATTCAGGAGCATAAACTTCGTGGAGATCAAATCACTGTAGCTGGGAAGAGACTATACATAAAATTAATGCACTTCTCTGATGTGATGTTTTAACCTTGTTGCTACTTATATTATTTCAAGTGGCCCCTGTTCCAATGTCTGAAAACACCACAGTGAGGTCCGCTTTTGCTTTTTCTGCCCTAGGCTATTTGCTTTCTAGAAGAGAAGGCCAAGCAGGATCTCCTGAAAAGCCACTCTCTGATCTGGGCCGTCTCTCCTACCTGGCCTACTGGAAGAGTGTCATCTTAGAATATCTCTACCACCACCATGAGCGGCACATCAGCATCAAGGCCATCAGCAGAGCTACGGGCATGTGCCCACATGACATCGCCACCACGCTGCAGCACCTCCACATGATTGACAAGAGGGACGGCAGGTGAGTACTGGTGCCCTGGGGCGAGCCGGCTGCCTCTTAAGCATCTTACATCAGAAAGGGTCCCTAAAGTGAGGTGGATTCATTCCAGTTAAAGACAAGAGGTTCCCCAACGGTATTATCAAAACCTTTCTCCTAAAAAGAAAACAGGAAATGACACTTTTTTGCTGCCCAGATTTTCAGTTTGCTGTACCCTTTCATTGCTGAGCTTTCTGGCTTTTCCTAAACAGATAATATTAGTGCTGGCATACGTCAGTATGTGAAGGTGAAATGAAATTTCAGCTTTTGATTGCACTTTGTTCTGCCTCCTCACATTACAGGTTTGTCATCATTAGACGGGAAAAGTTGATATTGGGCCACATGGAAAAGTTGAAAACCTGTTCCCGGACTAATGAGCTTGATCCAGAGAGTCTGAGGTGGACCCCAATTTTAATTTCTAATGCTGCAGTTTCTGAAGAAGAACGAGAAGCTGAAAAAGAGGTAATTCGGCTTCATCAGCCTAAGTTGTGTAACTTCAATCTTGTAGCATTCTGAAGCTCAGAAAGTCATTAACGTCATTGTCAAAAGCTTGGTTATCTAGAGAGAGCTCGTGAAATGATAGGGCACTAATTTATCCTAACTGAGGTTGTGTGGTAAGACATGATAATTTTATTGAATTGAGTATGAAAAATGAAACATTTATCATTGATCACAAAGCAGCATTTTTCACTACTGACAGCATGTAATCAGATCAAATTTGGTGCTGAGCTCCAAGGCTGCAATGTCAATCGATTCTTTGTGTTTATGAACTTGCTTAAAGTGCTCCATGCCAGTGAGCATGTAATGTAGTGATAAAGGACTCAAACCAATTCGCTGCATCATTAATACTGCTAAATATCCCATGAAACCCAATCTTCTTTGATTTGTTATCCTAACTGATGCAAAAGAGTTCTGAGATGATGCAGCTGGAATTCTGCTTGGCTGGCTGACTATCCTGATCAGAAACGACTTAGAGATCCTTTGCCTTTGATCCTTAGAGGCTCTGGCTCTGTAACTGCCCTCTCACTGGCCCGCTATTTTTACCCTCCCCCCTTAGGCTGAGCGGCTAATGGAACAAGCTAGCTGCTGGGAAAAGGAGGAGCAAGAAATCCTGTCATCTAGAGCTAACAGTAGGCAATCACCTGCAAAAGTACAATCGAAAAACAAATATTTGCATTCCCCGGAGAGCCGGCCCGTGGCAGGGGAGCGAGGGCAGCTAATGGAGCTGTCTAAAGAGAGCAGTGAAGAGGAAGAGGAAGAGGAAGAGGAGGAGGAGGAGGAGGAAGAGGAGGAGGAGGAGGAAGAGGAGGAAGAAGAAGAAAATATTCAAAGCTCTCCTCCAAGGTTGACTAAACCACAGTCAGTTGCCATAAAGAGAAAGGTATGTGTCTGTTTAGATTTTCCGTCTGAGTCAGTTTCAATCACATCTTATTTGTCATTGCAAACATTCTATCTATTAGTATTTGTTTCACTCTCCATTCTTTAGATGTAATTTATTTGTATCCAGTCCCACTGATCATGTATCGTCATTGTTTATCTTACAGTTATGATTGTGTTTATTCTTTGTGGTTTGTTAGTGCTGTGACAGGAAACCAGGGACAGGCAGGCTTGCTAGTCTGGTAGTTACTGCCACCTGCTGGTTCATAGGACTGGAGTAAATCAGGCTATGCGAACAGAAAAGGGCCCAGGGGAGCACTTAAACCACCCTTCAGTGAATTTCGATGAAAACAGCAAGGCTGAGACAGGATAGGAGACTTGTCCAAGGTCACACAACTCTTTAGAGATGGAGGCAGAACCAGATGAGTGCTCAGACTCCAAGCCCAGCACTCCTGATGCTATTTCTTGTTCTTGGCATAGAATTGTTAGAAGGTATTTTAAGCCCTTCAGTTTAATGCTATTTTGCATTTATGCAAGTACACATTACTGAAATGTCTCATATCTTAGTAGCCTGGTGGTTCCTCTAGATACACATACCCTGTGCAGAAAGTAAAAAATTGGTTTTGTCTTTAGGTAACTGCTCAACCCAGAGCTGATGTCTTTGTCTTTAGTATCTGTCTGTGACATAGAGAGGGACCAGACACTGCAGGATAGCCAAGACTAATAGTGACAGCGCAAGTTAAGGCTGTGTCCCAAGGCCACCCTACGTGGTGTCTGTCAAAGAACCTGCTGTTCTGACTCCCAGCTTGGTGTGCCTTCATCTAAGCCTGGCAATCTTCTAGTGGAAGGGCAGCTGTGGGGAGGTGCTAGAAAGGAGCATCCCATAGAGTGGACTTTAGGCTTATGAATAATATTTCAATTTCTTACAAGGAAAATGTATTCATGCATTATGTATACAACAAAAGAAATTTGTTTTAAAAACATCAAAAACCAGAATTATCCAAGGCATGATAAATGCCTACTGTCATATAAATGGACTCAACCTAAAGAAAACCAGTTCTGTATATTGGCTATATTTATGTTTGGGAAAATTCTAATGGATTAGGGAGAGAGCAGGCCAGCTGGGGGGATTAATAATTATAAGTGTTAAATTACAGAATGTGACTGTCAGGATTTATATGTGCACTTCAGTGAACATTCAGGCAGTTAAAAATGTGAGACACAATAATTCTTGGATACAGTTTACTTAGAGTTTGAGTTTTAACCAAGCATATTGAACCCTTCTTTGCAATGTATTTCCAATAATTTTTCAGACCCATTATTGACAGATTACATCTTAGCAGCAAATCTGCCTGTTCTTATATTTGAATTTTGTATCATTGAGTACTTTTTGCTTGGAAAAAAAAAAACATTTTATATTTGCAATTATGGAGAGTCATTTGTGCCAACCCGTAGTACAATTAGAAAAAAAAATTATATCTTATGTAAATAAGACACTTTCCACATGTCTTTAGATTTTCTTTAGATGCCATCTATGTTGAAATATTTTGGGGAATTCCCTGGCGGTCCAGTGGTTAGGACTGCACGCTTCCACTGCCAGGGGCTAAGATCCCACAAGCCTCGTGGAACGGCCAAAAAAAGAAAAAAAGTAAAATTATCAGTGATATCCCTGCAGCCACCAATATATGACTCTAACATTGTAAACAGACTAATTCTTTCTTCAAGTACCCTTTCTTCTTTTGCATCATTCCTGACGTCCTATGAAATGGGGAACAGGTAGGCTAGTCTTGTACACCATCATATATCTTACAGTGCTTTGCACAGAGTAGGTGCTCCTTGAACAGTTATCAAGTATTAAAATGAGTGACCCAGTGGCTAGTTGATTGTTGAAACATTTATAGAAGCATTGATGTCCATGATGACTTAATCACTATGGTATACAGGATTTTGAAGCCAGCAGGTACTACTGGAAAATACATGCTAGAAAAGCAAACCTTAGCTTTTAAAATCTACAGTTCAGCTGCTAGGATGTTCCCTCTCAAAGCATCTGCTTGAGTAAACAATTGTTTTATTTGGAAAGCACTTGTCTCTGTAGTAGGAGCCCGAGAGGGATGTTAAACATCAAATGGAAGGTTAAGTACAAAGACATTACAGAAGTTTTTGCGTGTAAGAGTCTCAGACACGCGTTCAGTACATGTTTGCTGCATATCGACTCAACACTGTAATTTCTCATGAGCTCTGATGTATTATGTTTGGCATTAATTTCAGAGGCCTTTTGTGCTAAAGAAGAAAAGGGGTCGTAAACGCAGAAGGATCAACAGCAGTGTAACAACTGAGACCATTTCAGAGACGACAGAAGTACTGAACGAGCCCTTTGACAACTCAGACGAAGAGAGGCCAATGCCACAGCTGGAGCCTACCTGTGAGATTGAAGTAGAGGAGGATGGCGGGAAGCCAGTGCTGAGAAAAGCATTCCAACATCAGCCTGGGAAGAAAAGACAGACAGAGGAAGAGGAAGGAAAAGACAATCATTGCTTTAAGAATGCTGACCCTTGTAGAAGTAAGTGGAGGAATTATAAAAACCTTACCTTTGTGAATATCTGTCTATTATTGCCAAAAAGCAGGCAGCTGAATTCTACCCAAAGGCACTTCTGAGGCTGTACCGACCCACCAGAAATAAGTGCTCATCTGTCCTTTCTCATTCATAAAAGGTTCTATCCCTTCTTCTTGGAATTGGATTTTTATGTTCAACAACTTTAGAAGTTTAACATAGTCCAGAACATTCCTCTAGGTGGGTTCATCTTACTTTCCAGAAATTGGCTTATCCTCCAAAATTTTGAAGTCTGTCAATAAGAAACACATTGCACTTCCTTGATGCTAATATGTACTTTTTTTCACATTTAACATTTCTGAAATCAGGGTATATATTATTATTGATGTGAGCATTGAATGCAGTAGTTTATTTCTTCCTGAAAAACAAATATTAGTAAATTGATGATGTGTCCTATAATCAGTGGTGTCTTTGGATATGTTCTTATCAGGAATCATCTAAAACCTACACACACCATCACTATTAGCTTTGATAATATAGGATAATGTGGAAATCAGGAGATTATCCTTCCTTTCAAATTACTGTTTTACAGTTGCTATTGGCAGGGACACCCCACCCCATCTTCTAAAAAAAATATTAAACACCATTGACTCCTGTTTGATGCCCTATTTAAAAGAAACCATCCCTTGCCTGTCAGGCTGGGAACTTGAGCTCCCAGCTGAATCGTGAGGATTTGTGGGACAGTCTGTACTCTACAATGGAAATGACTCTATTCAAAACCTTACTTTATTTCAGTCTAGAGAACAGGCCATCTCACTTCCCTGGAAACCACAGGTTATCACTCCTGCCTTTGAAAAGCCACTGTTTTAAGAACATGAGCAAGCAGCTCCTTGACTTTCTTAATTAACAAGAATACTATTGCCACATACATACTTCGCTGAGGCAGTGACATTTCGCCCTGGGTATAGAGGAACCAAGCCTTGTTTGTTAGTTTCCTTAAACAAATAAACATACGAAACAACTGCAGAAAGAGGTCATTTTTTGGTCTGGAATTTGAGCCTTATTTCCACTTCTTAGCTGTCTTCTCGGGAGCCTGTACATGAATCATCACTGCCTTCATGCTCCACTTTGTGCCACTTGCCTTTAAAAATTCCAAGTTGCCATATTATACCTGATTCCTTTCAGGATCTTCTTTCTTAAAAAATAATTATTGGAAAGCTCATCTTCTGACTTAGAGGGGTTTCCTACAAATGCTGATAGGTCTAGTAGCACGTGGAATAAGAATGTGGAATCCAAGGTCATTGGCATGCCTGTCCATACGTATAGACATATGAACTTAGTGAGATGTCTATTAACTGGAGATTGTACTTTGCACTTCGGAAGGAATCAGTCTACAGCACCGTATCTTTTCAGCTAACCAATTTGAATGTAATACATTCAGGTAAGTTTACATGTAATCCTTTTATTACATAAATGAGCTAAGAGCTTACCCTGTTCTGCACTGATAGGATTAGATATCCAATCTGGCAAAAGGGATCTCTGTTCCACACTGATTATTAGATCTTGTTTTTGTTCTCCAAAATAGTGTTTCTAATAAGGCTATTTCTCTTTGTGAAGCTTTTCCTTTAAATTGACCCCTCTAGGAGATTAGTATAATCTTTAATTTTATAAATATCTTAAGACTTGGGTGTTTTATGTTTGTATTTATTCATATATTTACTTGTTTGCTTGCTTATATTTATATAAATATATTTATAATATATAAATGTATTTACATATTTATTTATATTCATATATGCATATAGGTACAGTAAAAATAAGATTAGCTGAGCTAAAATGAACTTGACAGTTATGGTTTGCTTCTTATTTAATATTCAAACCATACCATACATTTGCACATTGATCCAAAATGCAATGTGGATAGAATCAGTGATAAAAAGAATACCTGTATTTTAAATGTTCACTAATTTCATGGTAAATACATTATAGTTTGTGTCATCCAGAAATGATGATCCTGGAGTAGATTACAGATGTATTTATGTTCTGGTTATTTAGTTAGTTATTCATTTGTTTCAGAGGTACATAGTTTATTTTTATGCCAGAGAGAACATTCACATCAAAGTAAATAATGTCATCTGAGATCATTTCAATCCAGTAAATGTCCACAAGCTGAAGTTCACTTTCTCAGGATAAATATGCAAGTTAGTTCTATTCATTTCTCCAGTACAGTGGTGATTGGGATCTGAGCTAACTTTAACCCTTTCCCCTGCATTTCCTAATTTGCAAATATTCAAATTGATTCTCTTTACATTGTGGAATTCCAGGCTTTTGTATCAGACAATGTCTTGTTTGTCAAACTCAAATACGTTTATTATAGTGGCCTGTATCCATGTGCTTCCTATAAAAAGCACAGCTTTCTGTTAAGAGTGGGTTGTGTGTGGAGGTGTGTGGTGTGTGCGCCATATATTGTTTTCCGGGCCTAGGTTATTTACTCCATTTATACCACAATATTATTCTGTATTAGGTTTGACTGTGTCGTTAGCATCAACTCTTAAAATGCTAAATTGAAAGCAGTATGTGCTAAATTGTTTAGAAGAATAAATTCAAGTTGTTCATGGTGATGCTTTCTAAGATTTTATTTTCCTTCCTCTCTCTTTCTGTCTGTCTCCTCACTAAGACAATATGGATGATGATGCAAATAACTTGAAAGAAGCCAGTAGAGACAATCCTGAACCTCTAAAGTGCAAACAATGGCCAAAAGGAACAAAGCGTGGTCTATCTAAGTGGAGACCAAACAAAGAGAGGAAGACTGGATTTAAACTGAACTTGTACACCCCACCAGAAACACCCTTGGAGCCCGATGACCAGGTAATAGTGGAAGAACAGAAGGAGACTCCAGCAGACAAAACCAGCCCCGCTCCCACCAGGACTGAGGAGGAGGTCAAGGAAGCCGTGGAACCCCTGCTGCCTGGGGACGAAAACAGAAGGGAGGAAACGTGTGCACCTGTAAGTCCAAATAAATCGCCAGGTGAAAAACCTGAAGACGATCTAATCAAACCCGAGGAGGACGAGGAAGAGGAGGAGGAGGAGGAGGAGGAAGAGGAAGAAGAAGGAAATGTAGCAAAAGACCCCTGTGGTGCCCAAAGCCAGGAAAAAGAGGAGCCAGAAGTCTGCACGGACAAAGAAGACCCCGTGCGTTTGGATGACCATGAAGAGGAGGAGGAAGAGGATGAAGAGCCATCTCACAACGAGGGGCATGATGCAGACGATGAAGATGACAGTCACATGGAGTCTGCCGAATCGGAGAAGGAAGAACGCCCAAGAGAAGGCTTCAAAGAAGTTCTGGAAACCCAGGAGGCTTTTTTAGACCTTAGTGTGCAGCCTAGTCATTCAAACGCAGAGGTCCTAATGGACTGCGGCGTTGACCTTACAGCTTCGTGTAACAGTGAACCTAAGGAGCTTGCTGGAGCCACTGAAACCGCCCCTGAATCTGATGAGGAACCCGCAGGAGAACAGGCACAGGAGCAGGACCAAAAGAACAGTGAAGAAGTAGATTCTGAGTTCAAAGAGGGAAACACAGCAACCTTGGAAATCGACTCTGAGACCGTCCAAGCGGTTCAGTCCTTGACCCAGGAGAACAGTGAACAGGACGATACCTTTCAGGATTGTGCCGAGACTCAAGAGGCCTGTAGAAGCCTACAGAACTACACTCACGCAGACCAAAGCCCACAGATCGCCGCCAGTCTAGACGACTGCCAACAGTCAGACCACAGCAGCCCAGTTTCATCCGTCCATTCCCACCCCAGCCAGTCAGTACGTTCTGTCAACAGCCCAAATGTCCCTGCCCTGGAAAACAGCTATGCCCAAATCAGCCCAGATCAAAATGCCATCTCAGTGCCATCTTTGCAGAACATGGAAACCAGTCCAATGATGGATGTCCCATCCGTTTCAGATCACTCACAGCAAGTCGTAGACAGCGGATTTAGTGACCTGGGCAGTATCGAGAGTACAACTGAGAACTACGAGAACCCAAGCAGCTATGATTCTACTATGGGTGGCAGCATTTGTGGAAACGGCTCTTCACAGAACAGCTGCTCCTATAGCAACCTCACCTCCAGCAATCTGACACAGAGCAGCTGTGCTGTCACCCAGCAGATGTCCAACATCAGTGGGAGCTGCAGCATGCTGCAGCAGACCAGCATCAGCTCTCCCCCGACCTGCAGTGTCAAGTCTCCTCAAGGCTGTGTGGTGGAGAGGCCCCCGAGCAGCAGCCAGCAGCTGGCTCAGTGTAGCATGGCTGCTAACTTCACGCCGCCCATGCAGCTGGCTGAGATCCCCGAGACCGGCAATACCAACCTTGGCTTATATGAACGAATGGGTCAGAGTGATTTTGGGGCTGGGCATTATCCACAGCCGTCAGCCACCTTCAGCCTTGCCAAACTACAGCAGTTAACTAATACACTTATTGATCATTCATTGCCTTACAGCCATTCCGCTGCTGTAACTTCCTATGCAAACAGTGCCTCTTTGTCCACACCATTAAGTAACACAGGGCTTGTTCAGCTTTCTCAGTCTCCACACTCCGTCCCTGGGGGACCCCAAGCACAAGCTACCATGACCCCACCCCCCAACCTGACTCCTCCTCCGATGAATCTGCCACCACCTCTTTTGCAACGGAACATGGCTGCATCAAACATTGGCATCTCCCACAGCCAAAGACTGCAAACCCAGATTGCCAGCAAGGGCCACGTCTCCATGAGAACCAAATCGGCATCTCTGTCACCAGCCGCTGCCACCCATCAGTCGCAAATCTATGGGCGCTCCCAGACTGTAGCCATGCAGGGTCCTGCACGGACTTTAACGATGCAAAGAGGCATGAACATGAGTGTGAACTTGATGCCATCCCCAGCCTACAATGTCAACTCTGTGAACATGAACATGAACACTCTCAATGCCATGAATGGGTACAGCATGTCCCAGCCGATGATGAACAGTGGCTACCACAGCAATCATGGCTACATGAATCAAACGCCCCAATACCCTATGCAGATGCAGATGGGCATGATGGGAACCCAGCCATATGCCCAGCAGCCAATGCAGACCCCACCCCACAGTAACATGATGTACACGGCCCCCGGGCATCACGGCTACATGAACCCGGGCATGTCCAAACAGTCTCTCAATGGGTCCTACATGAGAAGGTAGGCAAAATGGGCAGTCACAAAACCCCTGGGCATCACTCTCGGATTGATCTGCACAAATACCTTCGAAGAGTACGATTTCAAAACCAGCAATTGGTGTGAATGCAAAAACATTTGTTGGCACCATTTATTTAAAAAAAAAAAAAAGCTGTATGCAGCAGAAAGCCTTATACAAGTTGTTTTTCTTTCTTCTTTTTTCTTTTTTCTTTTTCCTTTTTCTTTTTTGGTACCTTTGTTTCTGTTCCTTTTATATGAAATTCTCTGCAAAGGAAGGCCTCTCTTTGGACTACAGTTTGGAGCCAGCCACTTGCTGTGCCTGCTTCCATTAAACAATGTGGATATCAAGCCCCATGCCCCAGCCCACCCCCAATTATCTGTTTTAATACTGAACCTAGAGTTTTTTTTTCTTCCCCGTCTACTCCATGTAAATGCCTTTAGCATTTCAGTTATTGTATATTTTGTTTGAGGTGACACTTCAGCATGCCGCTAATGTCTTTGTTAGTGACAGTGCATTTTGTAGTACTGTACAAGTGTTGTGCTAACGGTAAGCCATTTCTTAAGTTTTTTGCCTTGATTAGGGTGCCCTAATTTGAGGGTTTAAAAAAAAAACTATATTTTTGTTAATTATAAAACTGTAAAGAGCTATAAAAGCTATTCCCATTTGGTTAGTCAAAAGGGTTTTATTGCTAAATGTTTGGTGTAAAGTTGAGACCCTTTTCCATTTTGGTGACAGATTTCTTTGGGGAAAAAAAGGCAGCTTTCTGTTTTATAAATGCAGACTTCTGTTTATTGAATGAAGCATATCTCAGTGTTTATCTGTCAGGTTTTGAAACATTTCATATATGTCCAAATACTTGGCAGGATTTAAAAAAAAATAGTGAATTTGGTGTAAAGTTGCTATTTTATGGAAATGCCTCTAACTTTACATTTTCATTCCATCTGTAGATTTTTCTATCTTTATAAAATATTGGAGTTATTTTTTAAGGAAAAATAGAGAAGTAGCTTGTGAATAGCTCAAACTAAGCTTACAAATCGCATGTAAAAAAGCAAAAAAGTTATTTGTGTCTGTTTATATTGCTTCCTTTTTTGTAGCCTTTGTACCTGTACAGGGTGACTGTAAGGGCCAAGCAGGAGAGGCGTAATCCTTGTATAAAATAGGAGCCAGCGACACTCTTGTATTTATCTGTTCTCTTTTTAGTCAGTCACTTCAAGAAAAAAAAACAAAAAAAAACAAAAAAAGCTGTACATTTTAACATAAAATAAATTATGATGAGCCATTTTTAGCCTCTTGTGTCCTGTCATATTATGATTGATAGAGAATGACCAATTGAACTGTATCATGTGTCACATCTCAGAACACATACACATTTTGGGAAAATAAATTATTTAGTGTAAATCAGAGTTAAGAGGTTTTCTGATTTGTTTTGACTTTGTGGGAGGGGGTTGGCAATAAATAAGAGTAATATCTAATAAAACCATCACATATACCAAATACCTATTTAATAAATTAATTTATAATGGATTTTAATGCTTTTCATGAAAGTTTATTTTATGCTAGTGCATACCTTCTGTATGCCAATCATTGTCTTTAAAATAAAGTGAATTTGTTTTTTTCTTTTTGACTTTGATCTTCATTTGCAAAGGGATCCTGCCCAAATACCCAGCTGCCTCATTTATACAGTCTGTATAAACTCGCCTCAGGGCCTAGTCCAGTGGTAGCAAACTTCATTTTTTTAAAGATTAATACAAAAAACACCCAATTTGGACTTGTATGTTTGAAAAATCATTTTCTTGAAAAAGGCGTGAAAGTTTTGCTCTGTTGTGAATGAGTGATTGGATGTTATTTTTTAAAATCTAAAGTTTAGATTCTAAAAAAAAAAAGTTATTGTTCACAAACGTTATCTTACGGCATTCAGAGAAAGTTCTGTCTGACTGTTAAAACATTTACTTATTCAAGTGACAGGCCTTGAAATGAATGCTTGACTTGGCACCCATGTGGAAAGGAGGACAGTACATACAGCCCCGAATCATAGGTCCCAATGGAGGGAGGATGCCCGGCAGGGTTTTGCCTTCTGCACTCACCCTTATTATCTTTTCCCACAGTTACGAAGCAGTCTGGGCTTAGTGTCAAGATTTTATCTTTTGGTCCCTTCTCCCCACAACTGCATAGCCAGTGGGGGGAGTATCTGTAGTGGCTGAGGAGGGCTTCCAAGAAGACGCGTCTGCAAGGGCTGTCATCACCACGAGGAGAAGAGAAGCTTTAAGGTGCTTTGCTGGTAGGAAAGGAAACCTCTCATCCCCCTCCAGAGCGGGAAGCGATGGTGTGCTGCCTGTTGGAATCAACTGCTGGCATCTGTGTGGGAGCTGCTGAGGATCTTAGCAGCCCAGTGGATCCACACCTCAGGCAAGAGGCTGCCCCAGCCTGGACGTGGGGGTGGGGGCGGGGCGGGGGTGAACCTGGTAACCAGCTGAAGAGAAACCACGCAGAACCTCCCACAGGGCCCACCTTGAAACCTTCTCATGGTTGGTCTCCTCTTGGGTTAAGTAAGGTTCTTTGGGAACTGAGATGGTCCTCTGTTCCATGTGTTGCAATGGCTTGTAACCACACACTTGTGGTCTGTGTGGGGCATCTGGGCTCCCCCCACTCTGCCTGCCTCATAGTCCTCCCGGGAACTTGAGGACAAGTCCCAGTCACTGCCCCAGACCTGCCGCACCATAATTTAAGAACAGTACTGGGGACTCCTTGTGTTTCACAGGCTCCCTAGGGATTGCGGCATAGCCAGAAAGGGGAGCCCCTCTGCTGGCCCAAAGTCCTAATGTTCATTGACAGAAGGGAAAGGCTTGGTGTAGGAGGGAAACTGCTGATCTGAGGTGGCCTCAGATCACCCTGCCCGCTGCTCTGCACTTCCTTACTCTCAGAGAAATCAGCTCGGCCTTAAATGTGACACCAACGATCTGGGAGAACAGGAGCTTGGATTCATCAGGACTGAAACAGAGTCACCATTAGGTGAGATTCATCAGCAGGCCCCATCTTGTAAACCCAGTAACGTGTTCTTTCATTTATAGGAGGCTTAACAAGTGGTTGTCAGTTGCAGCCTTTATTTTTTACCGGCACAAGTCGTGCCTACCCAGGTGTGAAGGCATCGGCTTTCCTCGCCAACATTACGTGTTAGAAACAATGGCTCACAAATAGTATCACAAAAATAATGACTCACAAACATCCACCCTATGTAGGAAATGGGGCAGTTTCTCCAATTTACACATGAGGGGATTGAGGCTCAAACAAGCTAACCTAATTGCCCAAACACACTCAGCTGAAATCTGTGAGCAGAAACAAACTTGGTTCTCTCCAAATCGCAGCCCTTTGTCCTAGAACACTTCCATCTGGGAAAAAGCCCTAACTTGTCATCCCTCTGATTTAAAGGCATAGGTAACAAATACATGATGCTTTTAAAACTGTTAGGTGCTCTACATATATAGGTTACTTTGTTGTTACAAGCAGTCCTGGTTTACAGTACAAGTACTGTTATATTCTGAAGCAGGACCTTCAATTTCTCGGTACCCACACTCCTGGTCTTCCTTCCCCCTCCTCCATCTTCTTTCCTGGATCTGCCTCCCAACAAACAAACACTCAGGCCTGGGGCTCCCTCTCTGTTTTCTCTCATTATCTCACCCAGTACAATGACTTCCAACACCACCTCTATGCAGATAATGCCCAGGATTATGTCTCTAGTAGTGGACCTTCCTTTGAGCTCTCTCTAGATTCAAGGTGAAATGACATGGGACGCCTTTTGTATGCCTTAGACATGATATAACTGGTGATGTCCAACCCCCTACCCCCATTTCTGGCCCTGTCAACCCCATCTCAGTATTAAGGCACCACCAAGAAACCAAATCACTATCTTCTAATTCTCTCGCCCCTCCCAGCAGGTTCTGTGTATTCCCCAAGATAATTCCAAAATAATCTTGAATACTAGTCCCCTGGCACTAGCTTAGTCCAGACCATCTTCCTCCTTCCTGTCAACAGCTCCACAACCTCCTTACTGGTTGCCTCCTCCTTGCAGTCCATTCTCTCTACTTCAGTCAGGGTGATATTTTTTTCTTTCCAGAGTGATCTTCTTAAAACATAGATCAGACCATTCTGCTGCTTAAAATTCATCGGTGGTTCTTATTTGTACTTGGAATAAAGTCCAATCTCTCTACCCTTCTGCGTCCACCTGCCCTCTCACCCACAAGCTCCAGCTTCACGGATGGGCAGCTCCTGAAACACACCACCTCGGGTTAGAAACACATCTCTTTGCCACTTTGGTGCCACTTCACCTGTGCTGTTCCTCAGCCTAGAATGTTCCCTCCCCATTTTGCAGGTGCTCTCCTTCAAGTCTCACTCATCCCATCCGCTCAGGTCTTCTTCAACTACCTCGTCTAAAGTGGGTTTTTCCCCATCCCATCCCCATGCTTCTCCACCTCAGTACCTGCTTCCCTCATTCCACTTTATCACAGCATACATTTTTGCATTGGCCTCCTAACCCAAATTTTAGCAGGTGGTAGGTTCTCAAATACTTGTTGACCAAAGGAATAGTTTATTTCTGAAGAATTTAAATGCTTTTGCAAAAACTGTTCCTTGGATTTCCCTGGTGGTTCAGTGGTTAAGAATCTGCCTGCCAATGCAGGGGACACGGGTTTGAGCCCTGGTCTGGGAAGATCCCACATGCCGCGGAGCAACTAAGCCCGTGCACCACAACTACTGAGCCTACGCTCTAGAGCCCGCAAGCCACAACTACTGAAGCCCATGCACCTAGAGCCTGTGCTCCACAACAAGAGAAGCAACTGAAATGAGAAGGCCATGCGCCGCAACGAAGAGTAGCCCCCACTCGCCGCAACTAGAGAAAGCCCATGTGCAGCAACGAAGACCCAACACAGCCAAAAATAAATACATTTATTAAAAAAACAAAAAACTTCTGTTCCTCCTTTCCCCTACCCCTGGCTCCCATCTTAAAGAGACCAGACCTCCAACTTCTGCTTTCCTCAGCAGGACTTACAGCCCCACAAAGAGGTGGGAACGTGTGGGAAGGTTGGAGAGAGAACGCCGAAAGAGCACTCCAGGAACACCAGCACTGGACCTGTCCTTCCCACATACGGATTCATTTAAATGTAAATACTTCATTATGATGGATAAGAGTTAACATTTTATTAAAAAGGAAATCTTTCTTTCTGGATAAGTAATAGATCAGACCTAGGAGATAACTGAGTTTAGAGGGGGCTAGTGGGATCCTACGATGGGAAGGTCTAGGTAGGGGCCACTAGAATCCCTTTTGGTCTACATCTCTTTCCCAAAAGCCTGTGTATATGGCTCCCCTTACACCCAAATCTGAGTCATTATAAGGGCCCATTATGGGCCAAGGTGACCATCCCAGAGCAGATACTAGGCAGTCCCAGGAAGCCCTACCAGCCACAGGGGCCCAGGCCTCAGGTCCTCCTCTCTGGCACAAAAGCAGGACAGCCGCCCTAAGGTTACAGGGTGGCCCTCGGGTGGCTTTACAAAGCTGCTGAGCCCCTCGTGGGCCCCTTTTCCTGTTCTCCCCGTAGGCCTTTATCAGGCAGTTGTGATTTCTGGTCCTGGACTGCTGGCATCTCCATCAGCATCTCTCTCTGGGTTCTGTCTGGTTTCCAGCTCCTGGTTCTAGAAGCCAGCTCTCCCCGCTTGGTTCCAGCTGCTGTTTTCTCCTCGAGAATGAGAATCACGCCATCATGGTGAATGGCTTAGCTCTCAGGGGCGGGGGCATCTCCACACCTGAGCTCACCCGGCTGCCTGGTTCTCTCATTCCAGGGCAAACACATTTGCAAATACTTTCTTCGGGGACTGAAAACAAGCTCATGTTGCTTTGACTAGAATCAAAGCAAAAGAAGCTTCCCCAAGTTCCGGTCCCCCAAAGATTGTCTCCTTCCAAAATTATAAAGTCAAACTCTTGTTCAAATTTACCAGAATTTGTTGAATTTTTCTGGGTAGTGGCGCCTCTGGCTAAGATTCTGAACAGCCCTGGCTCCCTGAGGAAGGTAGGGGAGCCCAAAGCGGGCGGCCTCTGTGCAGGGGACCGCCACTCCCTACCCCTACCAGATGAATTGCTCTCTGCCTCTTCCACAGAGCAGCATCTATGGATGGTGACCTGAGCCTGGGGATTCCATCGAAAGGAAGATGCAGGAGCCGCCGGTAAGGAAATGCGCGTCCTCCCCATGCCCACCCCCTACCCCAGACAGCCGACTGACTAACAAGCGGTGCAAACTCTCCTGTAACAGCTCTCGCAGGCACTTTTCTGTGGTTAGAAAGTAAAGTTATATTTTTAAATTATTTTTAAAGAATGTGACTTTCAGACAAAGCCAAATATTTAATCAGCACAATGTCTACGCATCTTTAAATCCTTTTCCGCATCCGTCTTACCAACAACAAAAAACAAACAAACAAAAAAAAACAGAAAAACGGCGCATGCGTGCTCACTTGTAGCCAGTGCCTCTGGGAAGCCCGTCTGCCCCATTTTGCTGTGAAGCCAAGTGCTGGCCTCCTATCGGAGGCCGCTATGAATTACCCGCTCTGTTCACCGGCCCCTGCGAAGTTTAAGATTGTTCGGAAGGAGTCAAGCTTTGGTTTCACGTCCCTTCTCTGTGACAAAGGAAGTCACAGGCCAGAGCTATTTTCAACCTTGCCCCTTCATTCCCGAGTATCCTGCTCACCCCGTGAGGGGGCCTTACAGCTCCGCACCGTCCGCGCCGCGCCGGGCCTGTCGCCTCTGCTGCACCAGTTGCTTGTCCAGTTCCCGGAGCTGCTTCAGAAAGCCCCGGTTGGGTAGGACGCAGCGGTTCTTGGCCACTTGTTGGATGGCGTCCACCAGGGTCATGTTCCTGTGGATCATCAGGTAGGCCAGGACGAGAGTCGCCGACCGGCTGCGGCCCATGGCGCAGTGAACCAGGATCTTATCTGCAGTGGAGTGAGGAGAAGAAACACCTGCGTTGTAGGGGCAGGGTTGCCTGGAGGGTGGGGCATAGGTGTGAGGCTCACGCAGAGCCAGCTCAGATCCTGACTCTCCCACTATTGTAGGACCCTGGGCAGGTTACTGAGTGGCTGGGAGGCCCAGCTTCCCCATTTGTACAATGGGGATACTGTCAGTATCCTCTTCATTAGGGTCGGTGTGAAGGCAATTGGTGCAAAGCAACTTGGTACACTGCTTGGTGCATATTAAAGGTTTAATAAGTCACAGATGTTATAATTGTTGCCTCGGTGAGGAGGAGGCGGGATTGAAACTGATGCTTCCCACCTGCCAAAGCACCTCCAAGGGAGAGCCTTATGAGTTTTTTTTTAACGCTCACTTTTAATTTATTATATTTATAATATATTCATATTATTTATTTACTTAATGCTTACTTAGTTTGAATAGGGCAGCCACTAGGGTTCGGATTTCAAAAGGTATAAAATGATGGCATTGAAAAGCCTCCCTCGCACCCACCTCCTCAGTTCCCCAAAGCAACAAGTATTACCAGTTTCTTCTAACGGAGAATTATCTGTGCATATACATAGCAAGAACATATTTTTTCTCTTCTTTTCTTGCCCAAAAGGTAGCAAGCTTTACAAACTTTTCTATCCCTTGCTTTTTCCATTTAACAATATATCTTGGAGACCTTTGTATATCAGTCTCTGAAGAGTTCTCTCTTTGTTATTTTTTTCTTGTGGCTGCACAGAGTTCCTCTGTATGGATGAACCATAATCCACTTTGAACAGGATGCATTCCATCCCGTCCACGGCTGCAGGTGGATTGTGGAGGAGTGCAGGCTTTCTGCACCATTTGCAGTGCTGCTGCATTTGACCTCGGATAAGGAGAGAGCACCCACAGTCCCAAAGGGCCCTTTGAGGGGCCGAGACAGAGGGTGCAGTCTGCTTGCCGTGGAGTCTGTGAGCATTCACGTGGCCTCAGGAGCCTGCAGAGCCCTGGTCTTCTCTCTTGCAGTCCTGGGTTCGAGATCGGTTCTGCTACTAACCACCTGGGTGTGGGGTAAGCCACTCAGCCTGTGGCGCCTCTACTTCCTCAGCTGTCAAAAGGGGCAGCAACCTCAGATCAGCTGTGAGCAAAGCCAATTCAGTAAAAATCACACGGTCAGATTTTTTTAAAATTAAAATAGTTTTATTGTGTCATGTGGTATAACCAGGGGATGAATAGTCTTACAGCTTAGGTGACCAAATTGCCATCTAGATCAGCGGTTCTCTAAGCATGAGCCAAGACCCTGGGGGTTCCCAAGGTACTCTGAGGAGATCTGTGGAGCTAACATTATTTTCAAAATAGTACTGCGGCGATGTTTGTCTCTTCCACTGTTTTGACATTTGCACTGATGGTACAAAGGCAGTGGTGGGAAGAACTGCTGGTGCCTTAGCGTGAATTATGGCAGGGACACTGAACTGTAGTAGTAATCGTTGCATTCACCACCAAGCACTCTTGGGGAAAAAACAAGCCAATTTCCTTTAAGAATATCTTTGATGAAGCAGTAAAAATTAATTTTATCGAATTTCAGCCCTTGGTTACACTTCTTAATATTCTGTGTGATGAAATGGGACGTGTACATAAAGCACTCTGGCTGCATACCGAAGTACGATTGTTATCTCAAGGAAAAGCTTATGGGAGATTGAGTTGCAAGCTGAATTAGCCACTGTTTCATGAAACACCATTTTTACTTAAAAGAGTAAATGACAGAAAAACCATGGTAATTCAAACGGGTATTTGGCAGACTTTTTCTCGAAGGTGAACAAAGTGAGCCTGTCACATCAAAGAAAACAATTGAGAGTATCCGTTGCCAGTGATAAAATGCAAGCTTTCAAGCAAAAATTAGAATTTTGGAAAACTTGTATCTACTGTGAGATTGACAGTTTCACAATACTCTTAAGATTTTTCTGTTAAGATCGGCAGTCATATTAACAAATGTGTCTTCTGACAATGTACAGTGAAAGTGTCAACATTTGGAAGATCTGCATAACTTAGTGAACAAGATTTTCCACATAACCAATGTGAGATATTACAAAATCATGTGTGGGTAAAAAATCCATTCAAAATGCAAGAGAGACCAATGGATTTTCATGTAACAGAGTACGAAGTTTATAGGTATGGTTTCAGATTCCACATCACAACTCACCTTTAAGACGCTATCACTTGTCAAGTTTTGGTGTAGTATCAAAGAGGAATATCCACAGTTTTCTGAAAAGGCTGTTAACATAGCCCTTCCTTCTCCAGCTATATATCTGAGTAAGGCTGGATTTTCTCCATATACTTCCACCAAAACACCATATCACAACAGACTGAATGCAGAAGCAGATATAAAAACCCACCTGGATTCTCATAAGCCTAACATCAAAGAGATTTGCAAAAATGTAAAATAATGCCGTGCTTCTCCATACTTTATTTTGGAAAATATAATTTTTTTCATAAAAATATGTTAATATGCAGTGGGTTCACTTTATTAGTTTTAAATAAATATTTTTACAATTTTCAGTTCTTATTTCTAATAGAGTAGATATTGATAGATCTACCCTACATAAATGCTCTTTGAGGCCTTCAATAATTTTTAGGAGTGTGAAAGGGATCTGAGATCATAAAGTTTGAGAACTGGAAGATCTAGAAGCATCTCCACACTGGACTTCCCTGGTGGTCCAGTGGTTAAGAATCCCCCTGCCAGTGCAGGAGACATGGGTTTGAGCCCTGGTCTGGGAAGATCCCACATACCACAGGGCAACTAAGCCGGTGCACCACAACTACTGGGCCCATGCTCTAGAGCCCGTGAGCCACAACTACTGAAGCCTGTGCGCCTAGAGCCCGTGCTCCGCAACAAGAGAAGCCATCGCAGTGAGAAGCCCATGCACCACAACGAAGAGTAGCTCCCGCTCGCCACGACTACACAACTAGAGAAAGCCCTCCACAAGAAAAAAGCTCCCTTCCGCCACTATCATGGCAACAGCTGGCCCGAATGAGAAATCACCATGAGAAGCAGCTTTCCATCCTTCAGGCCTCCATTTGGTGGCACTCGAGCTCACAAAGCACCTCAACATGTTTTATCTCATTTCATCCTTAATACAACCATCAAGATTTCATCATCCGCACCCCTGCTTTACAGATGGGGAAAGAGTCGAGGCGAAATGACTGCTAGAGGTCACCCAGAAAGATGGTGCCATCTCCAGAAATAGTTCAAAGCAACTTGTTATTGAGACCCTACTGTGTGGTGGCTACTTGCTGCTGTGCTCTGGGGACAGAAAAAGTAATGAGATTAGCGTCTCTGGCTGTCCCCAGCACTGCCACCACTGCCATCCCAGTGGCGGCCCTCTCCTGTGGTTCTGGGATCCCTTTGCTGGGGTCAAGCTGGCTGGGGCACCTTGAGCTGTGTGACCCCAGTGCTGTCCCTGTTCCTGATTCTTATGCCTGAGGCCTGGAAGGATGACCAAGGAGACACTCACGGACATCACTGGGTTTATGGAGCACCAGCAGGAGATGAGCTTGGCAAAGAACACTTCTGAATGGACGTGGCTCCCCGTGTCCCTCTCACCTCCACTCCCCACCTGCCTCATGGGACCAAGCCCAGGACAGCGGTGATGGTCAGCAACCGTGGCAGCATGAGCCGTGCAGATGGGCCCGATACCAGGCACCAGGATTCTCTTTCCCCACCCACCCCAGCTGGAGAGGCCTGCACACCCTGCCCTATGGTAAGGACCCTGCTGGTGGCCTTTCCGCACACACAGTGCTGACACAGAAGGCGCCCATAAAGAACTGTTAATTTTATCATGATTCGTTTCCATGCATCTCCACAGGCTAACCATGCAGGCCTCCAATCCCCATCGCTGAGCTGCAAGAGTGTGGCTGCCTTTTCCCCCCGTGCACCTGGGCCAGAAAGGCCAGAGGGCGAGAAGCAGGGCGGCTTCTTCAGTGCTGGGTGGGGTTTGGGGGCGGCTGGCCCAGCTCATGGACATGACTGTCCTCCTGGACTGGAATGTCTACCTCTGGCATTCTAATCCCCACAGACTGTTCCAGAGGCTGCCTGGCCCCTTGCCAGCTCTGCTGATAACTAAAGCGTTTCTTCCTCCCCTGGCAAAAAGGGTAATTCTTTCTGTCATGACTAAAGACTTGAAACAGACGAAAGCTGTAGTTCATTAAGTCTTTAGGGAGCCTGAAGTCTGTTAAGTGGGAGGGGGGAGGGGGGAGAGAGGGGGAAGGGGATGGGGGTCCTCCGCTCCAGCAGAAGGTCCTCCCGGCTGAACTTTGCTTTCACGACAGCAGCACTAATGCTGTCAGCCGTGTGAGCTTGGTGGGCCTCCTAGGGTAGAGGACCCGTCCCCAGACTCTCAGGGCACTGCTCCCTCTTTGCTGTGTGGCTCTGCTAAGCACCACCCTTTGGGGCCCAGCGTTGGATGGTGAGAAACTGCTCTCAGGAGAGTTCGGGAGACATGCAAGGAAGGCTGCATTCAGCCTGTTCACAGCATGGTCCATACCAGAGGAAGCCGAAGGGAGCATTGTCAGGCTTGGCATTTTCTAGGTCAGTGGCTTTCACACTTTTTTGTGTGACAACCGCCTCCCGCCCCCCGCAAATCATAAAATTCACAGCTAACAAGTACATGGGTTCAGCCTACCCCATATCTTCCAAGCACTTTATATGTTCGTTGTAGTCGGTCCTCAGAACAACCTGATGAGGTAGATGAAATTAGTATCCCTGTTTTATCGAGGAGGTAGCTAAAGTGCAGAGAAGCAGTGTGTCTGAGTCACACAGCTGGGAAGTGGCAGGACTATGATTCAAGCCCAGGCCACTGAAGCCAGAGGACTTAGATGTTAAGGGGGCTTCACAGGTACGTGTGTATCAGACAAGACTTTCACAAACAATTTGTGCTTTTTTTACATGCAGTGTACACTGAGGTCTTCTATTCTTTCCTAATCTTTTCAATTTTTTTTTTAAAGAAATCCTAGTCAAAGCCACGAAATTGATTTTATAACCCACTGATAGGCCACAATTTATGTTTGAAAAATGATGGTTTCAATTAAATATTTCTCCTTTGGCCTTCACCAAAAGGTGAATTCCCACAATCTTATGAAGAAAAGCCAAATCCAGAACCTCTACTGTTTACCTAATGGCACGTTTTCACTGGCAACAAGAAGGTGGGCCTCTGTCACTCAAATCAGACGTATAGGCTAAGCCTGTTATCACCAACCACCCCCCTGACTTCCTTGGTTTGTGTGGGATGCCCTTTGTCTCCCACTCACTACCTTGGAACCTGCAAAAGCAGAGTTCCTACTTCTCCCAAAATAGTTCTGCACACATGGAAGTCCTCAGAAAAAGGATGCATGGCATGTTTTAGAACTGCCAGGGGGCAGGCTTGTATGTGCTGCAGTGGGTCAGGATACCCTTAAAATACCCTGAAAATCTGGTCTGATTAAAGCTCAGAAGCGCCGGAGAAACAGCCTCTTGCTCAAACACAGACTTCATTTATTTCTTCAAACCTACCGTATCCATAATAGATTATAAGATGGCTTCCAAAGCAGCCTGTGGACTGTTTGTTCAAGTAAAAGAAAGAATAAAAGGAGAGTGGTGATACTACAATCTGATCTTTAGAGCCGCATGGTATCCGCCCTGGGATTTCTTAGAAGATTTCATTAAATTAAAACCACAGTAACTCAGCTCTGAGGATGCTGTGCCAGGAGCAGTGAAGGCAGTCCAAATGGGGCTCCCGAGGCAGTATGTTGTCTGTACTTCTTTTTCTGATGAAGAAGGACAAGTTCAGTTGTTTTAGATCC
Organism: Lagenorhynchus albirostris; assembly: GCF_949774975.1. Classification (NCBI taxonomy): domain Eukaryota; kingdom Metazoa; phylum Chordata; class Mammalia; order Artiodactyla; family Delphinidae; genus Lagenorhynchus; species Lagenorhynchus albirostris. Next base: position 26,689,132 of record NC_083110.1, read on the forward strand.
TATAACCAGCTGGAATGTCTCACCTTCCATGATATTGGGTGACCTCTTATACAGCAAAGTCACCAGATGCTCAAAATAAGGACAAAGGACTCTTCCGTGAGGCCTGAGTGACAGAAGCGATGCCCGTTGGCCCCTGATTAACTCTGTGACCCTCAGCACATCAGCTGGCTTCTCTGGGTCTCTGTTTCCCCAGCTCTCAGGGCAGAACACTGGACTAGATTATCTCTAAGATTTCTCAAGAGTGTCTGAGGTTGCCTGGTGAGTTCTTTCGGAAGGGTCAGATCAGGGTAGGGCAGACACAGGGCTGGGCCCCATGTGGCAGATTACAGACCACAGGTACAGCTCTGCAGCACCACAAGGGATGCTTTTCAAAAAGAGGGAACGAGACTGGCTGTGAGGAGCCGTGGTGGGAAACGCTATACACTAAGCTGAAGCTAGCCAAGGAAGAACAGGAAAGACAGAGCGAGGAAAAGGACATGTCTTTGCCTTTTGGCCAGACTGTCCATCAACACCTCTTACATCGAGAGTATAATAAGGAATATACGAGTGCGTCTGGCTCCTAAAATGCTACAGGAGTGTCCCGTGGTTTTCCAGGGAGTGACTAGACCCGTCCAGGCTGCCTACTGCCTGTGCCATACATGCTGAGCACATGCCATCTCCACGTATGGAGTCTCTGACAATGCTGACGAGCTTTTTATTTTGTTACTCTGACTACTCAGGGCACAGGTTACAAACTGATAGCCACTGGGTTTCTTTTGTCTGGGCTGTGCCGCGTTTTAAGAGATTTTCAATTTGTTGCCAACACTTAAAATTTGAGCAATTTTACGTTAAAATCCAGATTGGAGACTTTTCATGAAAAGTCAGATCTACCACATTGGCACTGATTCTCACAAGACAATCATTGGTTGGGACTGAGTAGCAGCTGTCCCCTTTGGAGGGGATATGGGGCTCTCAGCTCAGCCACAATCACCCTCTCCCCTCACCCCGCGGCCACACGCAGCCAGCGTCATCCATTTATGGCCTCTGCCTGGTCCTGAAGGGTTGGGGTTTGAGCCCTCAGCTTGAGGAATTCTTTAGATATGCAAATACAAAGGGCACAGAGAAGGGAGTCTGGCCTCCCACTGGCAACAGGGTCCTGTCCTGCTTCCCATCCCTAGCCAGCTGGGCGAGGCCCACACTCCCTGCATGTCCTCTGACCTGTGGATGTGCTTTTCCCTCTTGACTGTTTCTCGGCTAGGTGCTTGCGACCACCCGGTCTACCCGTCACGACCCACACCAGCCTGACATCTCCACATCGATGCTCTGAGATCTGTCCAGGCCTAAACATATGACCCCAAAGCCCATTCTTTCCTAATCCGGCAGTGGGGGCAGACTCTAAAATGGCATGCCAGGACCCCGGCAGGCTGTCCTCTGCGTGTATCATACCACTGTAGTTCAAAGTTGGAATGTCTTTTTTTCATTTTTTTTTTTACCCCCTCTGGGGGTTGGAAACTTTATTATGATGATGTGCACGTGCTGGTGTGGTTATGTGCTTCGTGGTGCGAGACCTCTCTTTATCAAACACATCTGACAGCCTGCTGTGCACCAGGTTCTAGGCTAAGTGCTTTTTGTGGGTTACTGCTGATCCTCATTATAACCTTTCAAGGTAAATATTTTCATCACCGGATGGAGAAATCAAGGCTTAGAAATCACATTGTTGTGCAGCGTGAATTTGAATGCAGCCTCGTCTTCTCCAAAGCCTTCCAGGCCCCTTGCATTAAGGGGATGGTTGAAGATATAGTAACGGCAAGTTGAGCACATTAAACAGAATCGGAAGGATCGTGTGGTGGTAGCTTTTTGTTTTTTCATGTCAAATATGTTTTCAGTTAACTTCAAATACTGTGAGGCGAATTTCACCTTATGGTGATGAGTCAGAGTCCAGTTGCTTTTTTGATCCTGCTTGGAAACCCAGAATGTGCCTAACTCAAAAGATGGTCCATAAATAGACTCATAAAAAGGATGACTTTGAAATGAGGTATCCCCTAAGACAAGAACTTCAGCTCTGTGGGGTTTTTTTTTTTTTTTTCCTTCCCTCTGTCATAGCCTTCTGAGCCAAAATAAAGACAAACTCTGGGACTGTCCAGCAGACGTGGCCTAGGCCCAGCTGCAGGTTGCAGTTCCTGAAACAGGCCCGTTGGTCAGTCACTGAGTCTTGTAATCCCAACCACTTGTGGTAAGAAAGGCCTTTAGTAACTGTATACCCTGAATTATGTGATGGCCCCATAAAAGGGTGTGACACGTGGAGCTGAAGTCAGAGCACAGATCAGGGAGTTGAAGTCCCTCTGGCCTCTGTGGAATGTCACTGAGATACATCCTGCAGTAATCATGGCATATTGGCTCAGCCAGATGCATACCTACACTGTGCCCTTCTCTCCAGAGTAGCCTTGTAGACTTTACCTGGATTAGGGCCGCTAAGACTGCATTTTGGCTACGAGGACTAGTACTGTGATTTAAAAGACGGTTAATTAACTTTGGGAAACTTGGACATCATAAGTGTAAAACTCAGATTCTCAAATATAGTTTGCCACTTAGAAAGAATAGGTTGTCAGCTTTCTACAGGAGGGTTCACTAGACTGAATATGACTAGGGTGGGAGGATGAGGGAGGCAGGTATGAACTTGGTTGGCTGGCAGGAGAATCTGGAGTCTCCCCTAGATTCCCACTCAAGTCAGCTCCCGGAGGGTTTTCGAGCATCGAGGCCCTTGGCTATTAGTCTGGTCTGGACCCAGGTACAATTAGCACCTTGGCAGCATCCCACCGTTGAGGGCTCCCAACCACCCCTGGCGTTCAAAAGATGGCTGCTGTGCCTCAGGGAAGACAGATTCAGGCCAAAGGCCTCTCCTCTGAGCCCTCCTGATTCTGATTTCGCATAGCGGCAACCAAGGGCCAGACCCCAGCAGCAGCAAGCTCAGTGGTGCTCACAAGCCTCCAGGGGAGCAGACATTTCCAGCAACCCTGGCAGGGCGGGATTTGCAAGGGGAGCTTACTTAAAGTGTGCAGATGCCTCTTCCCACCAGGCTGAGGGGCGGGGCCTCAGGCTGGGGGTGGGGCCTCGGGCTGGGGCGGGGCCTTGAGGTGGCCAAGGGCTGGGGGCGGGGCCGTGCGCAGGCCGAATGTCTCTTACTGTGATCGTAGCGGAGTGCAGCATCAATGAAAGCGGCCGCTGGGTAGAAGAAGACGCTGAGGTCGAAGGTGGGCAGGTCATCGGCCTCGACGCCGTGGTACTCGATGGCCATGTCGCGGTAGTAGTCGGGCCCGGTGTCTACGTTCCAGCGGCCGTGGGCCGCGTTCAGCACGTGCGTGAAGCCTGCCTTCTGCAGGCTGTAGCGGTCCAGCGCCGTCGCCCTGGGTGCGAGGGAAAGAGGCTGGTCGGCTGCGCGGAGCCTTGGCCTGGATCTGGGGGAAAGTCGGGTGCAGCCCATGGGTTTCCACTCTCGATTCCGGCTTCCAAAATAAGGCCTAGCCGTTGAAATGAAGGACTTGCCTACTCCAAGCCCTGCTCTTACTGACCCCTTGGCCACTGTGCCCTATTCTTTTGTCCATTCATTCTTTCATTCACCAAATACAGAAGAGCTTGGTGCTGGAGACCCCAGTGGTCCGCGGGAGTGGACTGTCAGCTGCCAGATCCCCTCTAAGGCCATCAGAATAACCTGTTCATCAGGCAAAGCTGAATGTAAGGGAGAGGGCCACCTTCATAGAGCCTCGGGGAGACCCTTTAAAGCCGGCCCCTCCTCTGAACCCTCTGGATGTTGACAGTGTTTGGAGGTTGGGGCTCGAATGAATGGTTTCAGATGGGTCATTCAGGGAATTCCCTGACGGTGCAGTAGTTAGGACTCCACCCTTCCACTGCAGGGGCCACTGGTTCGATCCCTGTGCAGAGGAACTAAGATCCCACAAGCCAGTGTGTTGTACCCTCCCCCAAAAAAAACAAAAACTTGAAAAAAAAAATAAGATGGGTCATTCAGTGTGACGGTTTGATTGGGATCTGGCAAAATTCTTAATCTTGATGTTCAAGAGATTGGTGAACACAGTGCAAAACCTTTGCTTTGATAAGTGAATCACTGTCTACTTGGGCAAAGCACTGTTCTGAAGAGGAGAGCTGTTTGAGCAGTCTGTTACTGGAATTGATTTTAGGAAGTTCTTGAAGCCAAGAATTTCCAGGAACAAAGAGTAAAAGTCATGTTAAAGTAGGTGGCTTTGGAACATGGGGCAAAGGAAGCAGGAGTTATTTCGGCCTAGAAGGGCCAGGGGATACTTTATTGGAGAGAGGGCTTTGAGCCTGCCTTACTACAAGTGTCAACACTTGGTGATGGAGGGGAAGAGGGAGGCAAGGGCATGCCCAAGCCAAAGAAATAGCACAACCTAAGGGATGGAGGCTGGAGATAATGAAGGGCTTCCAGGAAATGTTTATTATTTCCTGTAACCAATCATTTATCCCCAATTTAATGATTTAGAATCTATTGCGTGCCGAGCACTGTCCTGGGTACTGATGATGCAGCAATAAGCAGGTTAGTCAAGGTCCCTTGGGAAGCTTAGATTCTGATGGGGAAAGCAAATAAGTGGATAAATAATTTCAGATAGCAGTAAGAGCTGTGTAGAGTGACCGTGGTCCTGTTTTTGGTAAGGTAGTCAGGGAAGGCCCCTGCGGGGAGGTGGCATTTAAGCTTAGACTGAGGGGTGATAAGGGCCTAGGCAGGGGAAGATTTGGAGGGAAAGTGTTTCCTCCAGGCAGAGGCAACAGCAGATGCTAAGAACAGAAGAGAGACTAGTGTGGCTGTAATAGCAAAGGTAGTAGTGGTACAAGGGGAAGCTGAAAAGGGGGGCTGGTTCACGGTGGGCCCTGTAGACCATAGGGAAGAGTTTGGATTTTACTCTGAGTAATGTGGTGTGCCACGTGCCACAGAGGAGTTTAAGGAAGGGCTGAGCATTGTTTGCTTTTTTAAAGATCAGTCTGGCTGGTGCATGGAGATGGGTTGGAGAGGAACATAAAATAGAAGCGGGAGCTCTGTTGGAGGCTGTCACGGTTATACAGCCAAGAGAGGAAGGTGGCTGGAGTAAGTCACAGCAGACTTGCTGATGGATGGGGAATGGGGGCAGGGAGGAGGGGACTGGTTTGGCCAGAGCATAGCATATGAGAGGAGAGATGAGAAAGGTCTGGAGAGGGAGTGTGGGATTTGACCATGGCGTGCTTGGATGTCAGGATCTGCATTTGGGCGTCAGGGAGAGCTTTTGATGGTGTTTGAGGAGGGTGATCCCATCTGAGCTTCGAGATGACGTCTCCCTCAACAGCACAAAGCCCAGTTCTACAGCTCAGGGAAGAGGTGACAAGGGTCTGGAACTGTAACAGTAGGAGGCTAAAAGTGGCAATTCGCTCCAGCTGAGGACTCATCTCAAGGCCACTGGTAAAAGGACGTGGACAGAAGTGAGCATATTGGATGCCAATGTGGATCCACACCCTGAGCGGGGAGGCTCCATGCAGTAGAAACACAAGCCATGGTCCCTCGGCCAAGGGCCCCTTGGGTATCGCTGCTTTCCTGGGGCTTTTTATTGGTCATGAGAGGAACCACAGTGGAGTCCAGTGTTTGGAAGACCTGAACACAGGCCTTGAGCTTTTAGAAACATGTGCAAACAGCCCATGGGAACTGAGGCGTGGGGAGATGGGGAGTTCCACCAAGCCCTGCAGCTGGCTTTTAGGGCTGCCATCCTGACTACGAAACCCATTCTGCTTTCAATTTTTCCTCAGAAAGGTCTGTTTTTCATTTTTCTCCTCATCCCGAAGTATGTATACAACAAACATTATGCTTTGGGGACATAGATCTGCGCTCAATTAAAGCCTCCACTAATGCAGTCCATCTTGCTGAGTAGCAATCAACCTTACTTTGAGGTTGAGCTCAGTGGAAAAATTAAAATTAACTGTCCTTGACAGGAAGTTCCTACCCACCATAAAGACTGGTCTCGCTGGGTTCTGCAGCTGGGTTTCAACATAATCAACTGGCAGTAACAGTTTGCACTTTGCTGCTTTGGGGGTCAAGGATCAGGGTAGATATGCAACAAGACTCATTGCATGACACCTCTACATTCACCGCGCCGCCCCACCAGAGCTGGTTTTGACTGTGTCTGAGGGAGAGAAAGGGGCTCATGCGGAGGTTTAGACCTGGTGGGTATCCTGAAGCCCATTGCAGGTTTTCGGGCTGTGTGGCTACCTGGGCCCGGAAGGGGAGGTGGCGTCCTCACACACCCCTCGGGAGATTTCCCCCAGCTTGGCTTACTTAGAGTCCAGTTGAGGGCTCTGGGTGGTATCCACGGCAGGATGGGGATTTGCAAATACACAGAGTGACTCTCAGTAGACAGTGGCTGTTTGGGAGGCAGATCCCCAGTTGGCCCAGACACCTAGCTCATCTATCACTGGGAGTGGGGTAGGGTCGAAGGGTGCTGCCTGGTGCTGCGTTGTTTAATTTTCTTAACTTTCAGGGCCACCTGCTCAGATATGTGGGAAAGACTAAGAAATGTGCCTCTGCTGAAGGAGAAAAGCTTAGAAGAAAAACAGGGTTAAGAAATTACTTCAAGGATTTAGGTGATTCAGGAGCCTAAACATCAGTTTCTGGTTGTTTAAGAAAAATCTTAGGTGTAAGTAATCTATTGAGGACACGGGGGCGGGAGAGGATAAGCTGGGACGATGTGAGAGAGTGGCATGGACATATATACACTACCAAATGTAAAATAGTTAGCTAGCGGGAAGCAGCCACATAGCACAGGGAGATCAGATCGGTGCTTTGTGACCACCTAGAGGGGTGGGATAGGGAGGGTGGGAGGGAGACGCAAGAGGGAGGGGATATGGGGATATAAGTATACACATAGCTGATTCACTTTGTGATACAGCAGAAACTAACACAACAATGTAAAGCAATTACACTCCAATAAAGATATTAAAGAATTAAAATATGTCATTTAATTACAAAAATAACACATGTTCTATGCAGAATGTGGAAAACATATTCCCTCCCACACACACACGAAACACCTGTATTTCTACTCCCTAGAGATAAAGACTATTTGCCTTTTGATATAAGATCTTCCAGCTGTAAGCAGAAACTAACACACCATTGTAAAGCAATTATACTCCAATAAAGATGTTAAAAAAAAAAAAAGATCTTCCAGTTGTTTTTCCATGAATAGATTTGTATATTTTATATAAAGGTTGGGGTGGGGGTTACAATACTATATACAATACTATATATACAGTTTCCAAAACTTTGCATGGTGATATATTGTAAACTCTTTTTTTGGAAGCATTTTTTAAAGTTTATTTTATTTATTTATTTTTGGCTGCATTGGGTCTTCGTTGTGCGCGCGGGCTTTCTCTAGTTGCGGTGAGCAGAAACTTCTTTTGTTGCAGAGCACGGGCTCTAGGCGCACGGGCTTCAGTAGTTGTGGCACACAAGCTCAGTAGTTGTGGCTCGCGGGCTCTAGAGCTCAGGCTCAGTAGCTGTGGTGCACAGGCTTAGTTGCTCCACAGTATGTGAGATCTTCCCGGACCAGGGCTCAAACCCATGACCCCTGCATTGGCAGGTGGATTCTTAACCACTGCGCAACCAGGGAAGTCCCTGTAAACATCTTGTTAGGTCAACATACAGCCTTCAATAGCTGCATACTATTCCATTCCATAGGTAAATCTCAATTTTATCTCACCAAGCCCCTAGCTTTGGACATTTGTGTTCTCTCTCTCTCGTGTGTCTCTCTCGTCTGTCTCTCTCCTGGAGACAGAGTGATGGGTGTTACAATGAGAAACACTGTAAACAAACAACTTGCTGTGTTTCTTTGGGCACATCTCTGTGTCCTTAGGAGAGATTTTTTTGAAGTGGAATTGCTGGTCAACAGATATGAGCATTTTAAACACAGTTGATACTCGTTACTAAATTGTCTTCCAGAAAGTTTGCTCAAATTAACATTCCGATTTTTGTTCATTTCTAATTTCATAGACCAAAAAAATCTCATTTTCATTAATTTTAGCAATGAGGCTGAACATTTTCTCCCACATTTGTTGGACTTGTACAGTTTTACTTTTGCAGAACGTTGTCACATCCCTGTTTCTGACCCAGATCTCTTTAGCTCTTCTTCCTGCCTGTGAACCTCTGGCCTCGCTCTGGATTCTGAATCTGTGTTGGAGGGCCGAGAAAGGGACTTTCTTCCTCAGAGACCTTCCCTCCCTTCCCCCTTCTCCGGCCTGGACCAGCCTCCTTTCAGCCCCTCAGAGTTCCTCCAGGAAACTTGCTTTAACCAGCCTTGAGGAGTGGCAAGTAAGAGCAGTCTCCCTGGGCAGAGCTCTTGGCATTCCACTTTTTCGGACCTCTTGGGGGCCCTCCTGATTCCTAGCCTACATACCTCAGCCCCTGCCCGGAAGTCTATTTCCCACAGATGTGTGCTGTCACAGAGAGGAGGAGGGACATGCAAGTACGCATCTGTACAAGCCATCCACCAGCTGTCTTGCAGTGGGGAACCAGCTGCTTCCGTGTTGCCAGGATTCTGCACTGGGCATTGACGAAAGTCCACTAAAGCTTGGGCAGTTCTCCGTACCCTCGCGTCTGTGAGGACCCACTGAGTTCCCGCACCTAATCATGGACTCCTGTTCGCCCACGGCCCGCATCCTGTAATCTGGCACCTTATCTATTCTGATGCGTGTGACACTTGTGGTGGCACATCAGTTCGTGGGCATGACCCTGATGGAGACCTTCTCCTTCTCTGGAGTCTTGACCACACCTACTCCTTGCAAGTGAATTTTAAAACAGCAGGCACATTTCTAGCTTTTGATCTCCCTCAATTCACCTGATATGGAGGCAAAATTCACTAGCTGTCTGGTTTTTTGCGTGTTCTTGTTACTTGCTGATGATGAAGCTGTTTGGCTGTGAGGCTCTGCAGAAAACACAGGGCTCACAGGTGTAGTTTGGAAGCTTAAACTGCTGCATGAACCAAAACAATGACCCTCTGGGACCCTCAGTTTTCTTTATTTGATTAAATAGAACCAATTACGTTGGCAGTACTTTCCTTACAAGATTCTTGTAAAGTTGAGTGATGCAATATTCAAGTTTCTTTAAAAGGTTAAAAGATAAATTCCAGGGTGGGGGGCAAACAATAGGAAGATGCACGACAAAATGTTATCAGTGGTTATCTCTGGGTAACAGAATTATAGGGAATTTTAATATTCTTTTTGTCTGTGCTTTGTAAATTTTCAGTAATGAACATAACGTATATTCACTTAGTGGGTAAATCTATACCATGATTTTTATTGATGTTCTATCCTTAGTTCTCAGGAGAGACTGTTGCAAAGACATAAGGTGGTCTCGGTGTTTTTAACTCCTTAGAAATCTCTTCATCATCTTCCCCACCCCCCTAGACTCTAGACCTCCAAGGATGGAGGCTAAGAGGGGAAAGACAATGCATGGGAAGCCTGGTTTCAAGAAATGGTGTTGTATTAATCACTAGACTAGGCATTTGGCTAAGCACGAAAGGAAATGGTTGACATCGCTGGGTGAAAAGCTGTCACCCAGCATGAGAAGGCCCAGCCAGGCCAGGGCCACCGCGTCTCACCCTGGGCACCTTGCCCACGACTGGTGCCCAGTTGTACCTTAGTCGCCTTCGGTACCTGGAGGCTCAGAGTCCAGGTTTTCTAGTTCTTTCAGGTGACATTCAGCATGTTAAATTGTCAACCTTGGCTGTGTTTTTGCTGCCCACCCTGGACAAGCAGGTCAAGTTTTAGCTCTACTTGGTGCCTCAAGGCTGAATTAGTCCTTTCTTTTTTGGGGGGAGAGATTGCAGCTGTCCAGGTGCACCAGTGAGAGGTCCTCTCTTGAGCTGAGGACCGTCTCAGCCATTGATTTGCTTTCATCTCACTCTCCAGCCTCTTCGACTACAGGCCAGCCCCAGAGCTGCCACTGGCTTCAGAGGCTGTCGGTCTGGTTGGGAGCAGAAAAGCAGAAAGGGTGAGCTGGAGAGGCCCCTGGCAAGTGAGCTCAGGCTGGGTGGAGCTGGCCCAGGCATTTGAAGAGTCAGGCTTTATAGGGAGGGGCTGCTGGCTGTCGATGACCCCAAAAGCCAGACCTTGGAGGCAACTGTAGTTATAATAAAAATAGGGCTCCCACCATTCAGGCAGAGGCAGAGCAGCTTCGCAGAGCCTTGGTGTTGGCTTATAGGGCTGCCTCTATCGTGAGAGGGAAGAGAGATTTCTCAATTATCCTGTTGCAACCAAGCCTTACTATGGGGAGCCTGTCCTGCCTGGGACTTTACAATCTCTTTGATGGTAGCCAGGATATTTCCCCTCCTGCTGACTACTGGGGAGAAGCAAGACAGAAAGAAAAAAGAATTTGCTCAGAAAATGGAAGATGTGAGTGAGATTAAAGTGAGAATATTTAAATTACAGAAATTTAGTGCTTTCAAGCATCCTCAAGCACTTCTGAAGCACCCATTTAGGGACTGCTGATTGATAAGAGGTGATGAATTATTCTTATCTCGTCATCAATGCCGGTCCCTGGCTCTCTGGAGGGCAACCCTTGGTTAACCTAATTTGAATCTAATTTGTATGACTTAAAAGTAGTAAAACAAGTACGTGCTTGAGCCTAATAAAGCCTAATTTATTTAATAAGACATTTCTTAAAGAATTTTACTTTAGAGCTGGAAGGGACGTTGGAAATCATCCCTTTATTTTACAAATAAAGAAACTGAGTCCCAGAACAATAAGATGTTTTGCCAAAGGCCACACGGAATGGCCACCCACACTGGAGGCTTGAACTCTCTGCCCCGAATCCTGCTGGAGGGCTTTCGCTCTACTCCACACTGTCCCCAAGGTTCCCACTTGCAGATTCAGACCGCCTACCAAGTTGTAGGAAATGGGTGGGAGAGGGTGGCTGTGCTTTGAGCCCTTGAGCAAGGAAGACTTCCCCACGAGGCCACCAAAAGGTAGCTGCCTGGCCTGCACTGACCCCCCACCGCTGACCCAGCACGTTTCACACCAGCCACATCCCTCTGTCAGTGGCCTCTTCTCGCCAGGCTGTGGTGATGGTGGAGTGGGTGGGAGGATGGGGGGGACATCTCTGCTCTCCTCAGGCTGGTAAGCAACAGACACTTGGAGTCACCAGGCATCCCATTTGGTGATCCCCTTGGAATAAGCTGAGATTGAGAAAATGCTTTAGACGTTCTGAAACCCACAAGCGTGTGAGGCTTTGAGGTGGTACTGCCCCCTCAGGCCTTAGGCCACCCGGGTCCCTGGAAGGCGGGGACAGCATCCATGGAGGGAGTAGGCTGGAGAAGGCCCATTCAGAGGGACTTCCTTCCTTCCAACCTGGACTTGGGTTCATGATAGCATCTCCTGGGAGAAATTTGACCAGGGGTGTTTTCTGTCCCAAGGCTGCCCTTAGCAGAGGGACGCTGAGTGGCAAAGTGTAGTGACTGTTCTTTACCTCCGTCTCACACTGTGAGTTGGATTTCCAGAAGCTGCCTGATCTCTAATAGTTCACACACAGTGGGTGTGCCAGGAACTGTGCTGAGAATCAGATGTATTAACCCATTGAATCCACATCTTCTAGGTGAAGAAACTGAAGCTCCGAAAGCTTGAGTGACTTGCCCAAGGCCACGTGGGAACCAGTAATTTGACCCAGACGTTGTGGCTCCAGAGCAGATGCCCAGCCATTCTGTGCTTGAGGGGAGAGGAGTGGGGAAAGAGCGAGCGGCTTCTTGGGGGTCCGTCTGGTGCCCAGCAGGTCCCAGGCATCATTGGTCTAGACTTCAGGAGCAGCCGGTGGCGCTAGCTGCCTCAGGACACCCATTCTCACTCCTGGATCCTAACCACCGTAACTTTCAGATCCTTGGCTTTTAAGGATCTTAGGCGCTTTTAGGGAACGGAAACACTCAACCTAAGTGCAAATATCAAATTAAAACTGAGGCTTCGTGCATGAGGAGCCAGCTATGAGCATTTCACTGCTCTGGCCGATACCTACAAAGAGACGGAGAGACGCGGGCAGCTGTGCCTGCTTTCAGCCAGGCTGTAACCTTGGTGTGGTTGCGTTGACGGTGGAATGAACTTCTTTCTCAGTAAGCATCTGTGAGTCTCATTAACCTTGTTAAGTGGGTGTCAAGGAGGGACCCTGAGCAGAGATGGGGACAAGGTCAGGTGGGTGCTGACCTTGGTCCTCTCCTGGGCTGTGCACGCAGGTCACACACGCTGACTGTGGAGCCTGCCTAGACTGTGCGTGTGTGTTTGTTTGGGGGCTCGGTTAGGCAGAGCTGGATTGAGTCAAAAGGGCAGTGACATTCCCTTGCTTGAAGGAAGCAAACTTATGGTCAGATGTCAAGGAAGTAAGCATATCTTATTGCGTCAAACCCTACTGTCTGTCACTCTATTACACTAGGCCATTTGTATCCTGCTCAGACACTCAGTGGCTTCCTGAATAAAGTCCCTTGGCCCTGACCTACCTTCCCAGGTTTCTTTCTCACTAAGTAGCAATAATAACAACATTTGCATTTGTCTGCTACCTCATAATTTACAAAATGCTTTCACATGCCATTATTTCTTTTAATCCTCTCAGTAACCATCTTTTGAGGCCCAGAAAGGTGAAAGGACCTACCCAAAGCCTCTGCACCTGGAGACGACTGTGGCTGTGGTACCTTGTGTGTTACCCTTTGGAATGTTTGCTGCCCATCCGGAGGGGTGTGTTACACTTTCCTGCCGCATTGTCATGAGGCTTTGGCATGGACTTGCTTTGGCCAGTGAAATGTGGGCATCAGTGTCTTGTGTCACTTCCAAGTCAGTCTGTGGTTTGCCATGTCTCTCTTTTCCCTCTGCCGGGAGCCTGACAATATCCCAGAGAGGGGCTGAGTCCTGAGTCCTGGAGTCGAGTGGAGAGACCATGGACATGTCACATGAGGGAGAAGTAAACCACTGTTCTGGTAGGCCAACAAGATGTTGGGGATACCCGTCATCACAGCATAGCTAAGTCTAAGCTGATCACACAGTAGTAAAACTTGGCTTAATCTCAGACCCTCTGGAAGCACATTCTCTACTGCATTCATCCCCAATGTTCCAGATGAATCACCCTGTTTGTTCGCACCTCCATGCCTTTTCTCACCCTGTTCCCTCTGCCTAGAATTCTGTTGAAATCCTATCCATCTTCCAAAGCCAAGCTTAGAACTCACCACTCCTATGATGCTTTCTCAGCTCCATAATACCAAGCACTTACTGAGCATTTACTATGTGGCAGCTACTACTCTAGCACTTCACTTGTTTTAATTCATTTAATCTTCACCTGTGAGATAAGCCTTGTTACTGTTGCCATAGAAGAGGAAGAGAGGTAAAATAACTTGTCCAAAATCACACACTGGTAAATGGCAGAGCCAAGACTCAACCCCATGCTCCTTCCAACCCACTACCTATTTCTCTTTCTATTCCCTGTTACATGTCTACACATCTCTTCTCCTCAACTGGAACACAGCTTCTTTATCTGACTGACCACATTTTCTTGATCCTGGTTTGAGAATATATCCTGCCACTGCCTGGTGGTGTACCCTTGGGCTGGTCACTTAATTTCTCTGAACCTCAGTTTCCTCTTTGTATCCCCCAAAGCTCCTAGCAAGGTGCCCAGTAAATACTGACTGACTAAATGGATGAACTCCATGAGCCTTGGTTTGCTCATTTGTTAAATGGGAGAGATAATGGTACCTCCTTCATAGAGTTGTTAGGGGGGTTCAATGATGCCTAGCACAGGGCACGGCACATGGTAAGAATCCAATATAATTTGGCTATTGTTACTATTATAAGCTGTAGGGAAGGTAAATGTAGTATGTAATATACAGAGAGAAAAAACTTACTTCTCACCATGGGGATTGGGAAAGCTAACTTCATGGCAGAAGTGATTTGAGTGGACTTTGAAGAATGCATAGAATCTGGACACGGAGATGAGGTGAAGGGAAGGGCATTTTAGGCAAAGGGAACAGCACAGAGAAAGACACAGAGACAGTGTAAATCTTTAAATCTTAATCCTCCTTCCCCTATTTATACCATTTGTAGGGTCAGATCTCAGGAAATAGTCCTAAATATAAAAATAAGTTTATGAGTAAAGATGTCCACTGCAGCATTATTTATAAAAGTGAAAACGTGAAAGTGACCGATATGTCCAATAGTAGGGAAGGTGGTTAAATAAATGATCTTCTAGCCATTTGATATAATACATATATAATTATAGTTACTATTATATTATAATGAAATATATGAGAAGTATATAGTAAGGGAAAAGTTTATGAATGACGCTATGTGGAAAAGAGACAAGATAAAATGAATAATCAATATTGTCACAACTATATAAAAAGAATTTAAAACCAAATGTATCATGTAGAAAGTGTAGGAGGAAATGTACTGCAGTCTTAGTAGGCTTGGCGTGATGGACTTGGGTGATTGTTTTGAGATATTTAAAAGTTTTCTTCCTTACATTAATCACTATTTTATTATTATAGCTAAACTTTTTCAGTGCTTACTCTGTACTAAGCACTGCACTAATATTTGACATATATTATCTCAATCCATACAATCCTATGAGGAAGGTTCTCTTGTTAACCTGTTACAAATAGGGAAGCTAAGAGGTCTATATTTATACAATGAGTTTACATTACTTTTAAAATAGGAAAACAATATAGTTACTACGTTTATGTAATATTTTATTATTAAAAGATAAGAGATTCAGATTTCCCCCCCTTTTTTGCTACTTCAAATAATGATAAACATTGTACATATTTCCTTGTGTATTGGTACTCTTATTTCTGTAAGTCACATTTCTGAAAGCGATACTTGAGGTCAAAGTGTATGCATGCCTTTTTTATTTTGAACTAATTTTAGACTTACAGAAAAGTTGCAAAAATAGTACAGAGATTATTTGGCAATAAAGAAGAATAAAACACTGATACACACTACAGCTTGGATGAACCTTGAAAACAGTATGCTAAGTGTAAGAAGCCAGTCACAATTGGCCATTTATTATTATTCCATTTATATGAAATGTCCAGGATAGGTAAATACATAGAAACAGCAGATTGTTGGCTGCCTAAGGCTGGGGGAATATGGGGAATTGAGAGTGATTACTTAACGGGTTCAGGGTTTCCTTTTGAGGTGATGGAAATGCTTTGAAATTAGCTGGTGGTTGTACAGCTCTGTAAATATAATAAAACCACTGAATCGTACACTCTAAAAGGGTGAATTTTATGGAATGCAAGTTGTATCTCAATAAAGCTATTGTTTTTTAAAAAGTAAACAATAGAGTCCCTATTTAGGGGAACCCACATTCTCCAATGTTCATAACTGAGAAATGATTGGATAAATTATGGTACAGCTATACTAAGGAATATTGAAAGTACAGAACAGTATAATTCCTTTTTTCTGCTAAAAATTATTTAAAAGAAATAAAAATCTTGGGCTTCCCTGGTGGCGCAGTGGTTGAGAGTCCACCTGCCGATGCAGGGGACACGGGTTCGTGCCCCAGTCCGGGAAGATCCCACATGCCGCGGAGCGGCTGAGCCCGTGAGCCATGGCCGCTGAGCCTGCGCATCCGGAGCCTGTGCTCCGCAACGGGAGAGGCCACAACAGTGAGAGGCCTGCGTACCACACACACACACACACACAAAAATCCTTTAAATGTATGCATATATTTCCTTATGTTTGCAATAACATACATAAAGTGAGCTTAATGCTGGTTACTCAGGGCAGAGTTAAGAGAGGACAAAGGGAGATTATGCAGTTTTTTATAACCCTCTATTTGGTTTAATTTAGTGTAAAAGGGCATATAATTTTTGTAACTTTTTCCATTTAAAAATATTAAGAAAAAAAAAGAAAAGGGGTTCTGCCCCTGATTTCCCATGACTAGACAGTTATCTCTAGGTTTTTAAGCAGCAAGGTGTTTATTAAAAATCACACATGCAGTGGTCCTGCACCATCTCAGAGAGATGAGCCATGAGCTGGAATCCTGGGGGATGGCGGGAGGAGTAGGAGTGCTGGTCAGGATGAAAGCTTCTGGGTTAGGCCAAACGGCATTTGAATCCCAGTTCTCAGCCATTTACTGAGCTGTGGACCTTGGGCCAGTTACTTAACTGCTCTGTGCCTCAGTTTCCTTGTCTTTAAAATGGGAGTAATTAGATGACCTCTCACTGGGCTGTAGTGAAAATAAAGTGAGGTCATGCATGCAAGATGCTTAGCACGGTGCCTGGCACATAGTATTCAATAAAGAATAAGTACAATTATTATTATTATTTACAGTAGGCACTTCCTAATTGTTTGAAGAGTGGAGAATGGTGACTATAAAAATCTAGAGGGGACAGTGACCTCAACTTTGCTAGGTCTACCGTGCTTCCTGACACATATGGTGATATGCTCTTATGCCACCCACCTGAGAACTGACTTTATTCTTGCTGGTCTTATACCCATCTAAAATAAAAGACTACATTTCCCAGCTTCCCTTGCAGCTAAGGGCAGGGGAAGTCTTGGGTGGGACTTCCCTTCGGGAAGATGTCATTTTCCTCTTCCTTGCCTTCAGCCTTCCAGTGGTCTGGATCCTACAGTTGATGGCAGGATCCCTGCTAGCAGTGTCAGACCTTGAAGCAACCCTGGAGGAAGAAACCACACCCTGGGGATGGTGGAGGCCGAGCCTGGGAGCCTGAGCCCCTGGTGACCCTGGAGTCGCTATGCCAGCCCCAGCTCGCCTTTCTCTGCACTTCTTTTATGTGAGAGAGAAACCAATCTCTATCTTGCTTAAGCCCCTTTTCTTTTTTTTTTTTTTTTTTTTTTTTGGCGGTACGCGGGCCTCTCACCGCTGTGGCCTCTCCCGTTGCGGAGCTCAGGCTCCGGATGCGCAGGCTCAGCGGCCATGGCCCACGGGCCCAGCCACTCCGCGGCATGTGGGATCTTCCCAGACCGAGCACGAACCCGCGTCCCCTGCATCGGCAGGCGGACTCTCAACCACTGCACCACCAGGGAAGCCCAAGCCCCTTTTCTGAGTTTTCTGTGATAGGAAAATAAACCCAGCCCTAGCTAATAGAGTTCTCTCAGAACCAACCTAAAAAGCAAGAGCTCATGGCAGGAAGGTGGCGAGGGCTGTGCCCTGGGGAGGCCTGGCTACCAAAGGTGAGGCTGGGCCTCGCCACTTACTCATCGCCGATGTAGAGCTTGGGCCAGACCTCGTTGACATGCGTGTACTGGGGACTGCCCTTCCAGAAGAGACGCTCCAGCTCGAAGGCTCCGGGGGTACAGTAATCCTCAGCCTCCCCCTCCTCCTCCACCTTCGGCAGCAGCTTCTTGGCAGACGGGTAAGCATTCTTGAGGCTTGTCTTTGGTTCTCTGGATGTCATTTTGGAGCCAAGGGATTTTCTTTCCTTTCTGCAGCTGGTCATGAAAGAGGGTCAGGATTGCGGTTAGCAGGGACAGAGGTAGGGAATGGGCTTTACAAAAAAGAGGAGGGTATATAAGCTGGCATTTCCCCAGCCTGTTATGCTCCTGCTTCCTCTTCCCAGGCCACAGAGGTCAATAGGGAAGGCCATGATAGCAGTTAAACAGCACTTCCCCAAGATTCCATTCTCCTGCAAAGCAAGCATGCTGGGCACCCTCTGAAGTGGGCATTTGCTGCAGACACAAACAGGCTTCAGGTCTAAGAAATCCCTGCAGGCTGCCTGTCCTCTGCCACCTTTCTTTTAGATTTAACCCCTTTTTTGGTGCCTGTTCTTTCCTTTATGTGACCGGAGTCTGCTGGCTCAGGCCATTTAGAACCTGAATAAGAAGGCCCAGGAGGTCCCTGCCATTCCAGGCCTGTGGTATTCAGCGTCTGCAGAGAGCTGTCATCCAGTGGAAAGGGCACACCTGGAAATCCAGAGCCTGTGTGGTCTGGGCAGCCACACACATTCCGGGGCTTCGGAAGTCTTGGGGTGGAAGGAAACTTGGCTGTGTGAGGGTTTGTCAACTTTTTAGGAAGTTGAAGTCAACGCTGGCTGCTCTCACACTAGGAGGCTGGCAGTTGTGCTAGCTTACCAGGGGTTTGGAAGAGACATTCCAAGCTAGAAACCTGTGTCTGCAGATTGGAACGTGTATTTGCAGAGCTTGTCAGGCTCTGCGAGTGGAATATGGGTGAAGAGTTTCCATTGTCCCCGAAGAAATGAATTCATTGAGGAATTGGGCACCATGTGTTCCGTGAGCTGAGTGACTGATACACTCAGGCAGCCTGGGAAGGGAGGTTATACTCGTCCTGCTGGGAGACTGGAGGGAAGGGGGAAAGGGTGTAGTGACTGAGAAATGTGAGTGCAGGTGAGTGATGGGGAGGGAACGTTACTCATTTATGTAACAAATATGTAGCACTTACTGTGTGCTAGGCACTGTTCCAAGTGCTTTGCAATTATTAACTCATTTAATCTTCTTAACAACCCTAAGAAACAGGCACCATGATTATCTCCATTTTGGAGATGAGGAAAACTGTAAATTGAGGATGCTTATAACACATGGTCTAAGTCTTCTGAGAAAAAAAAAAAATTGCCCAGAGGGTAGGGGTTGGGGTGGAGGATGCAGGGTGGGGAGGGGCAGGCCAGGGACTTGAAGAATGTAATAAAGCCCCAGTAGCTTCAAAGACCATTAGGATCCTATCGAAAAGACCCAGAACACATCTTGAAGAGGCTCCCACTTATCAAAAATGGGACAATTTGAGCATGAATAATAAAAATAACTGCAGTTAGTAGAAACACATCAAACATTTAAATCATAATGATACTGAAAACAATTATTCACTTTTGGAAGATGCTAGAGAGTCAGCTCATTATGAAGACAGGCCAGTGAAAGGAAGGAATCTAGCATTTGTCATTCCTTTTGGATGCAAACTGTACTACTGGATAGATGAGGGAAATTTTCTTTTATAGAAGAACTTCAATAAAGAAGGAAGGAAGCACCATTTTACAACACCCGATGAGCTAATGGATGTAGGCACTGAGCACTGACTGCTGGCAGCATAAGAGACGTCAGACATTACGGGCCTTCTGATGGAGGAACACACCACCGCTACCACGAAAGGAGCCTCGCCAAAGGAAGACCTGGATCTTTGAACAGAGTCCTCAGAGTCTAGATCTAGCAACCAATTTGCAGGAGATTCAGAAGACAGTTAAATTATACCTCAGGGCCTTATCTTTTGGAAATACGTAGTAAAATGTTCACAGATGAAATGATATAATGTCTGGGATTTGCTTCAAAAATAATACTATTGGAAAATACAATAATATATTGTGTCGGAGAGAGGGGTATAGGTGGAGGTCTGATGAGGCAGGATTTGCCAAGGATGATGGCTGCAAGGTCATACTGTTCCTCTTTGTGTTTGAAATTGTCCATTAAATTTTTAAAAAAAGAACAGGAAAATGCTGAAACCACCGCTCTGGGAAATTTGATTCTCCCAAGTTCACAGGAGATGAATTAAAGGATCACTGGCTAGCAGTGTTTGGGGGGAAGCCTGGATGTGTGACTTTCTCCTGCAGAATCCTGAGTTGAGGTGTGGGGGGGCCATGGGCTACAGAGGCCACCCTTCTTTGGAGTCTGCCAAAGCATGATCTAAAGACCACCTCCCACAGAATCATCTGGCACTTGCTAAAAATACAGACTCCTGGGTTACACCCTAGGCCAGAGTGGGGCCTAGGAGTCTGTATTTTAACAAGCTCCCAAGTGAGTCTGTTGCTCACTAAAGTTTGATAATAATTGCCCAAGAATGTGGTTCAAGAGTCAAGGAGCCGGGATAACCCTGGTGGTCCAGTGGTAAAGAATCTGCCTTTCAATGCGGGGGACGCGGGTTCGATCCCTGGTCAGGGAACTAAGATCCCACATACCGCGGGGCAACTAAGCCCACACGCCATGACTACCAAGCTCGTGCACCTCAACTAGAGAGCCCGCGTGCCGCAAACTACAGAGCCCACGCACCCTGGAGCCTGCGAGACACACCTAGAGAGAAGCCCACGCGCCTTAACCAAGAGCCCGCATACCTCAATGAAGATCCTGCGTGCCACAACTAAGACCCAACGCAGCCAAAAAAAAAAGAAAAAAAAGAGTCAAGGAGCTGTTGAGTCAAGAGAAGGGTAGGAAGGGTGCTCAATATGCTTTCCATCTTCTCATTGACGTGCAGACCCAGGTATTTAGCCCAGAGTAAGGGTGTGGGACTGGGACGAGGGAAGGGCTGGACAGCCTTATTCCAAGGCTCCTTGAAGATGCTCTTTCATGTTGTTTTCAGCCTCGGTGTCTGACACATAAGAGGTGCTCAGAAGGTGAATGAGGGGATGGCCTAGTGAATGAATGGAAGGAGTGACTCGGGGTGAACGAGTAAGACTGGGGGGCCTGTGCTAGGGGCTCAGTTGGAGCTGATGAGGCAGGATGGAGCCTTGGGCTAATTTGGAGGCGGGGGAAGGTGAGCGAGGAACAGAGTACAGGATGGACAGCCCTCTGCAGCAGGGACTTGCTCAGACCCGAACTTCACTCTGGGGCCTGGCGGCTGGCATATCCAGTCACCAAAGGAGGTGTTATTTTAAGGGATGGTCTGAAACTTCTACAGCAGAGCCAGTCCAGACACCTCAGTCTCCTGAGAGTGGCCACGCCCTCCCCGCTGCAGGCCTGAGGCGCCTTGACTTTGAGAAGTCTGGAGTTCTGCCCGTCTGTGGCACCAGCTCTTCTTGTTTCCAAGGGAGTCAAAGCTGGGCACCATTTACCTAAATTTAGAGGTTTGGGCCATTTTGAACCCTGCCTGCCACCAAAGGAGGCTTCAGAAGAAGGGATTTTAGGGAGACACTGGAGTAACTGCATGCTGAACCTTCTGCCCGCCTCCTTGTATTACTGAAGCTGACCTCACCCTTGCGGACGCTGGTCCTCCTTCATTATACTGTGGAAGGAGCCATCCCCATCCCCATCTCCGTGCTGAAAGCCTCGGCTGGATTTCCAGACAGAAGAGGAAGTGGTGTGGTCTACCCAGAGCGGCTTGGCACGCAGAGGGAGCTCTGGGATCTATTATCCTCCAGCATGCAGATTGGATGGGGTACGAGAACAAAGCACAGAGCCGTCCAGAAACCACAGACCTGTAATCTTTCCAAATCCTGAAGGCGGCTTGTGTGCATCCCTCTCTGCATGGCTCCCAGATCTTTGAATCTCAGAAAGGCCGGGAGTGTCTGTTTCCCAGATCACAGCCAAAATGGAAGGGGAAGACAAATCTGTTCTGTTTGGTTTCCATAAATTCGACCTAGAGATTAACTGCCAAGGTCTTGATGACACATACAATATCAATCACAGGCTAAATGTCATAATGAGAGCTGGGCAGGTTGTCAAGAGAGGCCTCCAGGTTCCTGTTACAGCTTCATATTTAAAGGTTTGGTCCCAGGAAACCACATGCCAACTTGAAGGCTATATGGCCTATATGTGCAGCAGCAGCCTGCCTCTTCCTCAAAGGATAGCAGACTCAGGCTCCTTCCTGGACGGGCCAGGCAGGTAACACAGAGGAGTTAAGTGCATTGGGTGTTAAAGAATAAAACAAACGAGCAAGAACCCAACTATTGGCCTCAGGTAGGAGGCATCAGGGAGTGGTGGGGACTGTGGCAGAGTAGAGAGCAAATGCCCCCACGGAAGGGGGTGGCAGCTTGCCATTCCATGTGGGAATGCAAGCCCAGATGGTCGGATGGTTTTATGAAAAGTCAGAAAGCCAGAGTTTTGTGGGAAATCTGCTGATTTTAAAATTTTAAGTAAGCAGGCAGCTGTAACAGAGGCTATCCTTGTCGTGTCACATTCCTCAGCTGAGATCACTGCGGTATAAGTGGACAGCTCCCTTACACAAAAGGCTTCCTCACACAAGCCCCTGTATTTCCCTGATTGAGGCTGTTTTCTGGTCTTTGTGCTGGTCATGGAGTTACCTGCTTCCTGGAACACCTCACAAACAATTTGTTCCCAAACTCTGGTCTCAGCGTCCACCTTTGAGGGAACCCAAACTAAGATACTGCTAATTTTAAAGCATTTAAAGACACTGTGATAACAGAGAATGCAGGGCCAAGTGTTACTTGACCCATAAGATCTGGAGTGCCATCTTCCTCTGTGAAACAGTGCCCTTGCCTTTGAGGAGCTATATCCAGGAATAATCAAAATAGGGATCCCTATCCTGACTCCATTTCAGACTTTTCAGTGGTACAGCTTGTGTTTGGTTAAAGGTTTCCCTTGCCCAGTGAGGAAAGGCTTTAATCTGAATTCAAAAATATAGTTTTGACACCATGATTTGACTTTATATATTAAAAAAAAACCCTTATAGAATTTAGGATTAACACATACACACTACTATATATAAAATAGATAACCAACAAGGACCTACTGTATAGCACAGGGAACTGTACTCAATATTTTGTAATAATCTATAAGGGAAAAGAATCTGAAAAAGAAAAAAACAAATATATACATATATATATATATATATATATATATATAGTATATAACTGAATCACTGTGCTGTACCCCTGAAACTAACACAACATTCTAAATCAACTATACTTCAATTAAGAAAAAAACTAACTTGTATATTTTTGTTCTTGTTTTTAACTAGAAAAAAAAAAAAACCCAGCAAAAGATCAATACTGTGGACAGTGGCAGGACTCAGGGAGATTTTTTTCCTGTCTTCTGTTTTGGGATTCTTTTAATAAATAATCCTATTTTATAATAAATAACCATGTCTATATTTTTTTAACTATGCTGGCCAAATAGAACAGTCTGGGCTGGAAGCTGCTTGTGACTTCTTACTCCATCTTACGTGTTCCCAGGACCTGGCTCTTTCCTGGGGCTCCTCTACCTCTCTGTCCCTCTCTCCCCACATTCACTGGCTTGTGGCTCTTCTCTGCTCTCAGAGCCCCAGCAGTCACTGAGGACTCAGATCTACACGTCTTATCCTCCCTGAGCTTTGCTTTCTTCTTTAATAAAATGGAGCTGTAACAAGAGACGTAAAGGCGATTTTAAAACAAACAAACAAAAACCCAACCTGAATTCTTTTGCTTTCTAAGGTGGAAGATGGGAGAAGCCCAGTGGAGAGATGCATCATTCATTTGAGTGGGCAACTTAAACCCCTAAGTGGACCCCTTGAGCCTGCAGAGACTGGCCGGGTAGCCATGCCCAGGAGTGTGAGCCACAGAACAGGCCTCCTGCTCAACAAAAAAACACGATTTAAGGATCCTTTTCTTGGGGAAAAGGTAAGTCCTAAAGCGTGATTCAGAAAGTGATGGAGTGAACAAAGAGAGCTAAATTGTTCTGTGCAAGAAACCAAGGGGCGTTCCAAGCCTCTAGAACATCCCCAGAAGGGGTGTGAGGGACCCTGCTGCGGAGTGGCGAAGGGAGGGCTTGGGGCCAGAGACAGCCAGGTGAGAAGCATCCAGGGCACACAGCCACGGGACTCCTGAGAAAAGTGACCCTAATGCCTAACTTTGCAGCGCCCCCGGCAGCGTCAGCCCTCTCTTTGTCACCCCAAACCTTCAGTGAAATTGTTAGGACAGACAGCTGTGTTCGTGGTGGGTTTGAGAAATCAAAGGGGAAGAGGCTTGTGCTGGTAGAGAGAAGAGACCAGAAGTTTATGCAGCAGCGTGGACAGTCTGATTCCGTTCTTATAGAAAAATACATGTCACCAAAATATTAACACTGGCTCTATGTTTATTTTAGAATGATGAAAAATTATATGCGATTCTTTTTTTTTAAGGAACCATCTTCTCTATAAATCTCTGTGCTGAACATATATTACTTGAGTATATGGAGGGGGAAAAAGAGCCTGTGAAAGTTGTATTTGAGAACTGTTCTGGATGTAGCAGATGCCCACCCTAAACCTACGGGCTGAGGCACGGGAAGGAGGCCTTCAGGACAAGGCCTAACCAGGTATTCTTTACATCACATGTGGCACTGAGCGCCCTCCCAGTCAGTGTGAGCTCCCCAAAGGCGGGCCTGTGCCCTCCTTGAGCCCTCTGGTGGCAGAACCAGGCCTAGGTCGTGTCACAAAGTCGTTCTAATCCCTCAGTGCTTCCCGGGAAACCAGAAGGAAGTCAAGTTTTATGGCTCCTGAAATGTATACCATTTCTTTAAGAAAAAGAAAAACAAACAGGTGCAGGGCCTTAGAAGAGGCTGGTGCAAGGGGTTCTGAAGCTTTGGGGTAAATCTACCTCTGAAAGAAGATTCCTTCCCCTTTGACTGGAGGCAGACCTCAGCTGAAGAGGGCAGCATCCCTCCCCATCCCTTGGGGCTCTTTGACTTTCCTGACCCTGGTCTTGGTTTAGGCTAAGTCAGCCAGCATCAGGGGTGCTCTGGTGGGTCATGAGTGGCCATGGGAAGTGGCCTTGTTTTGTTTGTTTGTTTGTTTGTTTTACCGTGCCACGTGTGCAGCCTGTGGGATCTTAGTTCCCCAACCAGGGATTGAACCCGAGTTGTCCGCAGTGAAAGCGCAGAGTCCTAACCACTGGACCCAGGAAATTCCCTTGTTGTTTTTTACTTCACCTCAGATGTTCGGCCTGGCCCTGCCTGCCCCCACATGCCTTCACATCCCTCTGTTCAGCACCAGGGATGGGCTGGGCCAGAAAGGTCTCTGCCTTCTTCAAGTTTTTGGTCTAGTAGAGCAGTTATAATCTAATCTTTTAAAAATGTGTCCTCTTCCTTTGAAGGTATTCTGTATCTGTGGATATCACATATTTACGTTCCTTAATGCGTTGGGCTCATGGGGGAAAGTTAGTGTGTGTTGCATGCATACCACATTTTTTCCATGACACCACCCAAGTTGGGTTTGGAATGTGCCTTGAAAGAAGAGGGAGGGTACAAATGTTATTGTGGATGGGAAAATTACTCTATTAGGAGAGTAATACCTACTGCCAGGGTACGTGGAGGGGCAGAATTTGGCAGCAGTATACATATATACATATACATATTTTTAATTTACTGCAAGTCATGCTTGTCCTTACTCATCTTAAATCTACAAAAACGATCCCAACTAGGAAATAAAAGTTGTGGGATTTTTAAAAAGTTAAAACCTGGCCGTAAAAACCCTAGGAATTTTTTGTTGCTATAATTTAATTCCTAATGTATCAGACACAATCCAAGTTTAACAGATACTTTTTTCTTTTGGATTCTGGCAAGTATGTTAATAGGAGGTAATTATGTGAATTAATAGAAAATCCTTTTATTTAAAAAACAGAAATGACTTCATTTAAAGAGGTAATTTAATATTTCTTCTAAGATGGTGTTGATGTCATTAACTTGTTTGATTAACTCTTCAGATGGTTTCAAAATGCTTCGGGGTGGTAATTTATGAGCTCCTAATTGATTTTTCCAATCTCAGTCTGGCAGAGTTGGGCCTCCTGGAAACTGTGAGGAGGCTGAATGCTCACATGTGGCTTCCTTCTTAGACAAGGCGGCCGGCCGGGATGGACTTGATCTCTGTGGTCGGCCCAGTGGGGCTGAGGAAGCCCTGGGTCAGGAGACAAGAGGCCATGATGTCTGACCAGGCCAGCTGTGGTGGAAACACTGCAGGCAATTACACAGCTCATGAATTCAGGAACAGATGGCCTTTTAGCCCCACTCTTTTGAGAATCACTGCCCACTCTGTGTCACCTCAGAACATTAGGCTTCCTTGTGTGGGAGAAAGATGGGGGGGTAGACTGGCGGGGTGCAGCCCTCACCATGGTCTCACCACCTCTCACTTCCTGTCCCCACCACTGTTACTCACTAGGCCGGTGTCTCAGTGCTGCACGGGGCAGGCTCTGGACCTTGGGAAGGCTGTAGGCCATGCTCCCACCTCTTAAAGATGCCACAAAAGCTCACTGAGAAACCCAGGCCCTGGCAGGACCCAGCGAAATGACCAATATACTCGGTGACTCTTAACATGTGCCTGGTGATTATCTACTCTCAAAACCTCCTCGATAGGGAATAGCTGCCCCCACTTTACAGATGAGAAAAATGAGGGTCAGAGAGTTTAGTCACATGATACCAAGCTAGTAAGTGGTATGACTGGGCCTCAACCCAGGCAGCCAAGCATCCGCACCCAGGCCACTAGATAGGTCACTGTATCTTAGTCACAAGGTATACGTTCCTGAGGGCGGGCCTGGGCCTAGACCTCCCTCCCCACGTGAACCCCAGAGCAGTGGGAAGTTGTGGAAGAGCCCTCACCGGCCTTGGGGGCTCACGTACAGAGGCTTCAGCTTCCTCATCTGCAGAATGGGGATAACGTCGGCGCCTCCCTGCTTGTTGGTTAAAGGGGATAACATGAGTCCTTAACACATGGACGTAGACTCGGAGAGCATGTCATGTAGGGGGACAGGAGCGGCGGGGGCGGGTGGGGCATTCCCAGCTGTGTTGGGAGCTAAGTGCTGAGCTTAGCACTTAGCTAAGGGAGAGTAAGGGAGCGGGGTAAAGCAGTTTGGCAGGGACCAAGGGTTTTTGTACTTGTGGCAAATGGGTCAGGGCGCTAATGAGTCTGAGCATCCTCCTCTGAGTGATGGGGCGCCTTTGCTCATGGGTGAAGTACAGGCAAGGCTTTTGGGAGGGGGAGTAAGGTCTTTCTCCAGCCTGTTGATACCTGGTGGCCATGCCAGGCTGTGATGAGACTTGATCCCCTGTTTACTGCGCAAGTGGTAGGCCCAGAACCATCAAGGCTCACCTGAAGCGAAAAGTCAAGCACCACGTGCGTGCCCTGGAGTCAGGCTGAAGAGGACTAACGCAGCTACCCCCCGCGCGGCCCCAGCCCGGCTTCCCCGGCACCGGGACCTGGAGAGGCCGCCCCCAGGCCCAGGTGGGAGTTCAGGCAGCGGGGGGAAGCGAGAGAGAGAGGCGTGCCCCCGCCCCCAGCTCACCCCACGGGAGGGACACCCAAGCTCAGTGGCTCTGCCGTCAGGCCCTGAGGCGCACTGGCCTCACTGCGGTCTGGGCTGTGTGATGTCGGGCAAAGCACTCCACGGCCTTGTGTCTCAGTTTCCTCATCTGAAGCGACGTCGACAAGGTACACCCCGCCCAGGGCTGCCGCAGTTCTGAGGAGTAAGTACATGAGCTGCTACTCAGAAGGGAAGCTCTCGGAACCGTGCCTGGCACACGGTCAGCCAGGGCCCCTTAACGATTCACGGGGTTGCACGGCGTCGGGGGAAGGCCAACCCTGGCTCCGTGGAGGTCAGGCTGCCCCCTCCCCAAGTGGACCCAGCTGGGCATCACCAGGGTTGCAGGGAACACTAACAGCCAAGCCCCCGGCCTCAGGGCCCCTCTCTGGTCCTTGTACCCCTCGAGTTTGTCAACAGCCACAGGAACTCTACCCTCTGTCAGGACTCAGTTCCCTCCAACCCAGTGCCACCCCAGGACCAAAAGGTCCACCGTGAGGGCTTCAGCTTATCAGATGGTAGAGGACCAATGTCCCCCCCTCACCCTCAGCCCAGATCTGCTTTTGCCCCCGAAGAGCCTCCGACCTCCCCGTCACTCCTCAGACCCTCTCCCACGTCCCACTGCCCCCCCGCCCCGACAATACCCAAGGCTCTTCCCTTGTACGGGACTCAGTCAGAAGCCCTTCAGGTGTTGTTTGCAAATGTCATTTGGTGGGAACAATCTGCTTGTGCCATGAAGAGAACAAGGAAGGGCAACAGAACAAACACTGAGTACCAGAGCCCCTCAGATGCTGGGAGCGGAAGCGAGGAGACCCCGCCCCACATACACCCCATGCCCTGTCCCATCTTACTCAGCAGTTTTTCCCTTTGGAATGTTTTCAGCTTTTCTGAACAGTCAGAGCCCCCCACTCCTTGGGTTCCAGGCCCGTGAGGGGCCACTGGGGCCTCAGGACAAGGGCCCAGGATCTAATGGGAGAGCCCTGGTCTGAGACACAAGACATCTTCCCACCATCCTGCTTACACGCGCTGCTGTCTTGGTCCAGAGGCCAAGTCCCTCAGTGACCCAGTCTCCCCGTCTCTACCAGAGCAGTCATCCCCAACCCCATCCTCCCACCAGGACTGGGAAAAGCTTCAAAAATAGTCACTCTGTCCAAAGGATGCTCAGCGTTACCCAGGACACAGGAAGAGTTCTCATCCCCGGGGTTTGGAGTACTTAGTTGTAATTTGTGCTGCCCTATGCTTGATGTGAGTCACTACGGGTGTCTCCATTCCGCCCCCACCTCCCGCTGAGATTTTTTTCCCCTCTACTGGCTAAATGGATAAATGGAGAACCTTGCTGGAATATGATACGCGATACAATGCATCCAGGGCCTCAGAAGGGCCCAATGAGCTTTAACCTGCCCTATTGTCCTTTAGAAATGGTCATTGAACTGGAAGCCTAGATTTAGAGGAAGGGAAGTGGAGAAAATTTCTTGGAGTCTCTAGGGAAAGACGGGGCAAGAAGAAGCCTGTCAAACAGAAAAGATGTCAGCTGTTCTCTGCCGCTCCAGAAACAGGGTGGAAAGGGGTCTTCTAATCCCCACACCCAGGCCCCCAAAGAACATTTGATTGGACCCAACAGGTGCCGGCCTCCCACCGAAGGGGCTCACCTTTGCGCACCAGGTCCTGGCCAGGTCGGTAGGTGCTGGTCCGTGGGGCGTGTGGCAGCAGCGCACCCAGCCACCCCGACTGGCATCCAAGAGCCTATTTTTAGGGTCAGATCTGCTGACGCTGACCTTGTGTGCTGCCCAGTCCGAGAAGAGACCCGTGGCATCTGCTCGCAAAATGATTTGCCAGTGTGACCTGAAACCCTTGACTTCGGGAGTTCTGTACCTGGAGCCCACACGCTTGTCCCTGGCCCGGCTACAGAGGCAGGACATGCAGGCACCAGGGCGGGGACAGGCAGGGGGAATTTCCCAGCTTCGCTTTCTTGGGATGGACGAGGCCAGGTGGCTGCTCAGCCCTGCCCAGGGCTCTGTCCTGGAACAGCTGGAACGGGGGAGGTTTGCCCACTGGCACAGAGCCTGTGGGAGGGTCGGGGGGCACCCAGCCTGGAGAACTCTCCACTCCAGTCTTTTCTGGGAGTTTGTGGAGCCGTCTCTGGAGAGTGGTTGGAATGAATGCCACATCGTGCAGGGCGATCAGTGCAACACCTCCGCCTTCCAGAGAAACTCTGGAAGCTTGGGTTCATTTGCATTGTGTCACTTCCTGTGGGACCTCCAGCAAGTGTCCAATCTGTCTGGACTTCAGTGGGGAAAATAATCATAATGTTGCCCTCTTATGTTGTTATGAGGGTTAAATGAGATAAAGTTTGGAAAGTACTTAGCACAATGCCTGGCACATGCTAAACATTTAAAAAATGCTGGCTGGTATTAGGGTGCCAAAAATATTCCCAATTCAACAGACATTCCCAGGTCTCTCTTCTTGGCGGTTCCTTCTCTCAACCTCCTTCCTCTTTGGCTCTAGCCTTCTTTGCTCCAGGATCCCCACCACCACCCCTACCACTGTAGTCCTCCGTTTTAGGGCTGAAGGGGGGTGGTCCTGTCCAGGCCTCTCTATTTTTCTAGTAAAATCTTTCCAGCGCTTCCTATAGGTCCTGTTAATGAATGACATGGTTTTCCATCCTTCCCCATCCTTTCACTCTCTTTGGGCATCCTTCAATGTGTGAAGGATTAGGGGGAGTGGGAAGGGGGTCCCCAGTCTCTCCACATCCTTCACTTAATAGGGTCTTTTTATGTTGGAGTCATTATATTGGCCTCTGCAACTTTGTATTCAGCAAAGCAAAGATCTTCCTCACAAGTTGCATGTTTAGCTACTGGCGGTTTTATTTAGGGTGATTATTTCTTCTGGTATTTTTCATTGCGAAACTTCTGAAAAGACTCTGCTTCTATTGATTTCTTGGTGCAGAGAATATTCACAAGGCAGAGTTCTCAGGATCTAAGTGTACAAGGAGGTCAAAATGTCAGGGTCCAAATGTCCTTGCTGTCAAGTGCTGGAGTGAGAGCAGCAGGGTCAAAGGCCCTTCTGCAATTACCCCAAGAACGAGAGGAGCCAGAGATGCTGGATCTGACAAAGACTGAAGAAAGATTTCCATCTAGCTGGGAGCCTGGGGGGCCGGTCCCAGCCCTAGCCCCAACCCCAGCCCAAGGTAAGGGCTAAGGAGGCAAGAGGAGCTGCTGAAGATATAAGTTGAGAGGGGGCAAAAAATCAAATATCTAAAGACATCTGAGATAGACAGATAGATAGGTTGATAGATAACCTGTAAGAGAGGGGGATAATACTCCACACTGTCTAGAAGGGTGGCCAAGTAAATAAGGCCAAGAAACGAATGAGGTGGGTTGCTGGATTATCACCTCCATTAGAGTAGCCCCTAAATGCTGTGACCAGAAGACTGGTGCCCCTCTCCCCATACCCCGCATGCCCCCAATCCTTCACACATTAAAGGATGCCCAAAAGAGAGTGACCAGGGTGGGGAAGGGTGGAAACATCATTATTTATGAGGAACTATAGGAAGCCCTGGGAAGAGGTTTTTAGAAAAGAGTGGTGCTAGCAGCAACAGACACCTGGTCCGTCTTCTAGCAGCTGAAGGGCTGACCTGTGAGAAACAACAGCCTTCTCTGCGCAGCTCTCAGGGCAGAGCTCAGGCCGTGGGTAGATACCCCAAGAGCTGCCTTGTGTGGACGCAGCAAACACACCATTATGCAAGGATGGGAGCAAGCCAGGTAACCATCAACTGGACTCAGAGATGTCTCCAACTGTTCAGGACTCCAGGCATAGTCCACCAGGATTCTGTGCAACAGCAAGCTGCCCTAGTGCAGATAAACTGTGATCTGTTGAAACAGCTGTTATTTTCATGGTAGCTTCTTAGGAACTTACATACGGCAACATTTGACATAGGTTTCTCCCCAACACCACCGCTTTCTCTGACCCATGTGATTTTCATTAACAAACGCCCTTCCCCCAGAATCTCCCTCTACTTTCTCCATTTTCACGTGTAGGTAGACATTGCTCTTTGTCCCAGCTTCTCTGGATCAGAATCCCACTTAGGCCCAGTGGCAAGGTGTGATAGGCAGAATACAGCCACCCCCACCCCACCCCCAAAGATGTCCACATCCTAATGCCTGGGACCTGTGAATAGGTTATGTTACAAGGCAAAGGGGAATGAAGGTTGCAGGTGGAATTAAGATTGCTAATCATCTGACCTTAAAATACGGAGAGTAGCCTGGATCACCCAGGTGGGCCCAATGCGATTAGAAAGGCTCTTAAAAGTGAAAGAGAGAGACCGAAGAAGAGGGTGGAGCGATGCCACATGAGAAGGACTGAACTCCCTGTTGCCGGCTTTGAAGATGGAGGAAGGGGCCCTAAGCCAAAGATAAAGCCTCGAGAAGGCAAGGAAACGGATTCTCCCCCAGAACCTGCAGAAGGACTACAGTCCTGCCAACACCTTGATTTAGCCCAGTGAGACCCACGTCAGGCTTCTGACCTACATAACTGTAAGAAGATAAGTGCTGCTTTAAGCCACAAAGTTTGAGGTGGTTTGTTACAGCTGCAGCAGGAAACGAATACGTGAGATTTAATAATACATGACTTTTCTGGGTTTAAAAATTCCAGAGGCTTCTAGTGCGCTGTGGACACCTGACTTTATGTGGAGGCTGAATCTAGCTAGAGCCCCGGGGCGAGGGTGCCCTCCCACCTCGGCTGCAGGTGTGTGTAGTCTGATGGCTATAAGTCCTCTGCCCTCCAAGAAGTGTCTTTCTTCTTTCATATTAAGAAGAAAAGCAAACAGACTGAGGCCCACGTTCCGCAGGCCACCCAGGACCCTCCACAGCATCTTGAAGGACTGCTTTCCTCTGGGAGAAGTACAGGTAGGATGGCTCTCATTTCTCCTGAGTCAGTTTCCCTGTAGCCTTCTTGCCTCTCCACCTCACTGGCATCTGCCAGCCTCGCCCTCCTTCAACCTCACCCCAAGTGCGACACCACCCTCTTCTGTTCTTCCTCCAAAGCACCACCCACTCAGCGCCATTGTATGCGGCAGAGGGGACCACAGCCCAGAACAGGAGACAACTCCAAATTCAATGTCTGAGCTCCTTATTCTTAGAAAATTGTTGTCTGGGCCCCCTCCCCAGGGGATTTCTCCCTCTAGAGACAACCGTCCTTGTACCTGTCATGTTCACGAGGCTCCCCTCCGTGTATACAATTGTCGCAGCTTTCCTTTTTCTCCATTCTGGGCCTCTTCCCCTCTTCTCTAGAGCTCCTTCAAAAGGCTCCAGATTCCTCCTCTCTGATGACTATGCCGAACAGGTCAGCTCCTTTAGTCTCAACCTCCCAAGCAGGCTAAGCTAGGGGCCTCCCTTTCTCATCAAAAAGCCCACCATGGCATTTTCCTAGAAGAGTTACCATCACCAATCCAAGAGGGGAATTTTTTGACTCCCTTAGACAATATCATCCACAGACCCTGGAAACAGGAGCCCTTTAGAGGTCCATGCATCTGTCTGTCTGTCTGTCTGTCTCTCTCTCTCTCTCTCTCTTGCACACACACACATACTGAGATGCTGCTAAGCACTCATTAGAATAGCTAAAACCAAACAAGAACTCAGCAATACCAAACCCGGGTAAGATATTTTGGGGGTGGGGAAATGTTCTGTATCTTGGTCATAGCGGTGGTCACACAACTATACGCGTTTGTCAGTAAAACTAAGAAGAGTGAACTTTGCTGTGTTAAATTTAAAAATAAAAAGGATATGGGTGCCTCATTCACCTGGGATTTGGCTTTCGGCACAGGCAAAGAGTGACCTGTAACTCTATCCACTTTTGTGACGAACACCACGTAGGCCGCAGAGAGTGTGTTTCCCCTTCCCTTACTCTGTGTCCTCAAAACAAAAGGTGACCGGTCTGAATTCCTTGAAGGTGAAGGTCGGTGGGTTGTGTTGCTGCTAATCTGGGGTCCAGGGAGGATTGGAGCTGTGGAAGCCCATGGCCGATAGAACAGACAGCTTATCCGGCCGAACCTGGTAGCGCCAAGCATCCACTGTGCGTCTGTGTTCTGCTCCAGGGCTCTGAAGGTGACCTGGCGTTATTGTGGTATTCACAACAGTCACACAACAGCTGAGGGATATTTTGGTGCATTAAACAACTCATAGGCTTCTCTAAAGCATATATATGTAGGTCTAGATGTAATAACTGTGAAGCAAAATGCCAGTTCTTTACATTGACTACTAGAATTGTCAATCATTTTATTTTTGTAACAGTCGTTTATAAGATTTAACAAAGGTTTCAAAGACGTGAGTTAAGATTTTGAGGTTTACTTAGATCATTTTGATTTAAAACTTTGATATTCAATAATTACATATTCCTTTTTACTTTTAATAGAAACTGAATATTTTAGAAAAAGAACTCTTTTGAAAATGTACATGGAAATGTTTTTCATGTTTTATTGTTTTCATTTAACTTGCATTTTGATAAAAAAATTACCTTTGTTCACTTTGAATTCAATTACATTTTTTAATTTTATTTTTGGCTGCATTGGGTCTTCGTTGCTGCGTGCGGGCTTTCTTTAGTTGCAGCGAGCAGGGGCTACTCTTTGTTGCAGTGCATGGGCTTCTCATTGAGGTGGCTTCTCTTGTTGCGGAGCACGGGCTCTAGGCACGTGGGCTCAGTAGTTGTGGCTCATGGGCTCTAGAGTGCAGGCTCAGTAGTTGTGGTGCACGGGCTTAGTTGCTTCACGGCATGTGGGATCTTCCTGGACCAGGGATCGAACCTGTGTCTCCTGCATTGGCAGCCGGATTCTTAACGACTGTGCCACCAGGAAAGACCTCAATTACATTTAATTTTTGATCCTTCAGATCAGCACTGTCCAATAGATAATGCAAGCCATGTATGCAATTTAAAGTTTTCTAGTAGCCACATAGTGAAAAACAGGTGAAGTTAATTTTCCAGGCAGAATTTTATTTATTTATCTATCTATTTATTTATTTATTTTTGGTCGTGCCTCACTGCATGTGGGATCTTAGTTCCCCAACCAGGGATTGAACCCCTTTCCCTGCAGTGGAAGCGCATAACCACTGGACCACCAGGGGAGTCCCCCAGCTGAAATTAATGTTAATAATATATTTTATTTAACTATGCCCCAAATATTATCATGTCAACATGTACTCAATATGAAAATTATTGAGATATTTGATGTTCTTTTTTCCATGTGAAATCTGAGTATCCTACACTTAAAGCACATCTCAAGTTGGACCAGCCACATCTGAAGTGCTCAATAGCCCCACGGGGCTGGGGGCTCCCATACTGGACAGCCAAGGTCTAGATCGCTGAGAGTGAGACAAGTCATTGTGCTAATGGGCGTCAGGATGGGGATTTCTGTTTGTCCTCTTGCCCAGACCTGACCTACCTCCTTCCAGCCTGGGTTGTCCCCCGTTCCTGAAGCCCACCGTGTGGGTGCCTTGGAGGTTTCTGTGGCTCTCCAGGGAGTTTGCTGGCAGCCGGCAGGGGCACGTCTGTTGTGGAGCTGTCACTCTTGACTTTGATGGCCTAGCGATGTCAGGACTTCATGTTTGGAAAGAAAGCCTAGGGCCGAGGATGTTTCTCTGAAATCAGTACCTCTGTTTATCTCCCTGGCTGTCAAAACACTGGAGTGCCTCCTGCCAACCTCCTGCTGGAGGGCTGCGGAGCCCTTAGGACCCAGGGCATGGGCTGTGCGTCGTGGTCCTCCCAAACTCCCCCCTTTCCCAGGAGATTGCCGTTTGAGCCCTGCTCAAGTCTGTCAGTGATCTCAGCAAATGGGTAAATTGCATCTCTATTAGCACCTCTCTCTGCACGCCAGGACTTATTTATTTTACAGATAGATGGCTGTTTCCTTTTCACGGCCTGTTAGTGCATCAAAGTGACATTGATGAGGCTTGACAGTGTGATTATTCGTGTGTGGGAGGCAGGAGAGCAGGGGAGGGACGAGCATGTGCTTTCAAAACATTAAGACTTGGGTTCAAATTCTGCCCCTGCCACTTAGCTCTGGGCTGGTACAAGTCCCTTACCTTCCCTGAGCCTGTACATTGGGACTAATAACAGGATCTACCTATGGGGTTACCATGCAGATTAAATAATATCATGCACGTGAAGCTCTTGGCTTGGAAGAAGCATTGATGTTCTTCTCATTCTCCCTCAACTCTGGTTAATTGTTTTATCTCCCATTGGACGGATTAAGAAATCCGTAAAGAGGATTAAATTAATAAACGATTAGGTTAGGAGCTGAAATCCCCCTGTGGTTTCAGCAGATGTTTATTGAAGTGATGCCCTACTCTGTGTCCAGGCCCTGTTGTAGAAGCAGGTGGTGGTACCAGAGGCAGGAAGTCAGGGCCTGCGTTGGGTGAACTCACCGTGCGGTGGGGAAACAGACGTCTAAGCACCCACCGGCAGCTCAGTGAGCAAGGGCTGTGTTGGGGGTGCATAAGGGGCCAGGGTTGCCCAGAAGAGCCCGGAAACTCAAAAATGTCTGAGAAGGGGCTTCCCTGGTGGCGCAGTGGTTGAGAGTCCGCCTGCTGATGCAGGGGATGCGGGTTCATGCCCCGGTCCGGGAAGATCCCACATGCCGCGGAGCGGCTGGGCCCGTGAGCCATGGCTGCTGAGGCTATACTTCCGGAGCCTGTGCTCTGCAACGGGAGAGGCCACAGCAGTGAGAGG
The DNA here is from genome assembly GCF_949774975.1 of Lagenorhynchus albirostris. Lineage (NCBI taxonomy): Eukaryota > Metazoa > Chordata > Mammalia > Artiodactyla > Delphinidae > Lagenorhynchus > Lagenorhynchus albirostris. The sequence goes on from NC_083110.1 coordinate 26,724,777, forward strand.
CCCGCGAACCGCAAAAAAAAAAAAAAAAAAAAAAAAAAGTCTGAGAAGGCTAACTTTAGCAAAGTGGGAAGAAGGCTTGATGGGAGTATCCCGTGGTAATGTGCTGGTCATCCATGAACCCAGTAGGCACTCAACAAACTGTCATGGACATTTTTAGTTCAATCATTGGCATTAGCCAACCCATGATAGTTTAGTCATGACAGGTACCTTGAGCCAATTCTAGTTAGATCTGGGGGCATCGTCTGGGATGGGGAAAAACACACACATATACACATATACACTCACACGCATATATACACACACCCATACACACACCCCACACACCCATGTATATACACACACCCACATATATACAAATATATATACACATACCCATATGTATAGATACACCCATATATATAGAAATATATATACACACACATATATATATGGGCTGGACTGAGCTCAATTTTAGGAAGGGGTTGACTTTGACATTGTGTGCAGTGAACCCTTATCAGTCAGGGTCAAAAAGGGACAGAATTCACCAGGGATGGTTTAAATGAAAAGATATTGATGGCCTACATACAGAGTGTGAGCAGGGTTAAGGGAACAAACCCGGGATACCGAAGCACCCAGGAAGTAGCAACGGTGGAAAGCCAGGGGCTACCGATGTGGCTGTGACCCAGCTTCGACCAGGCAGACGAGGTCAACACTCTAGGGGATGGTAGAGCAGTGAGGTGGAAGGCACCTGGGTCCCTGCATGACCTCCTGGAGCTGAGTCCCCTCACCCGTCTGGACTGCCCTCCTACCTCTGTACAGTGACATGAGAGAGAAATAAGCAGCTGTCTGTTTAAGCCACTGTGTTTTGGAGTCTCGGTTACAGTAACCTAGCCTGGACCCTAATGCAGTCAAAGGCTAGTGTGGTTGCAACAGGGTGAAGGAGGGAGAAAATGTTGGCAGGTGAGGGCCTGTAATCGTGGGGCCTTGTGGCCATGGTAAGGAGTTTGGATTTTCTTCTAGGGAGGATGCTTACATGATTTGATTTGCATTTTAAGAAGAACATCTTGACTGGTATGTGGGGAATGGAATGTGGTGAACAAAAAGTGAACTAAGGAGGGGACTGCTCTGGTTGTCCAGGGAAGAGATGCTGGGGCCTTGGTCAAGGATGGCAGCAACAGAATTTGTGAGAAGGGAGTCACGTTCCAGATATGTTTTGATGGCAGATTATAAAGAATTAGCTGGTGACTTTGAGGTATTTGTTGTATGTTCAGGTATAAATGAAATAAAGTGCTTAACACAGACCTTAGCACACAGTATTATTGTTGTTTTAATAAAGGTTCTATGACTCTGATGAGGTAACTTTTTCCTGCACAAGATGCTGATGGATCTTAGGGAAGAAACTCATGTTTTATTAAGCGACTCACCACTTTGGTGTCTGTGCACATGGTCTCAGACTGTCCCTGAGGTCACTTCTCAGGGAGGGAGGTCAGGTGTGCCCAGGACCCGGGGAGACCCTCACTGCTGCAGTCAGTCTGGCTTGGAATGGGTGGAAAATTCACTCATTCTGCCCATTTCCCAGTAGAGCACCTGTCATGTGCTGGGCAGCGTTCTAGAAACGGAGGGAAAGACAACAACAAGCTATGCTATGTCACTGCCCTCATGTTGCTGTGATTCTTTTCACTGGGATGTACAAAGAAAGTGAGGTGTCTTTATTTTTCTTTAGCTCTTCTAATCTTTCCCACAAGCCCCTCCCTATCTGCTGGGAATGGCAGACACTTAAATTTGCTAAGTAATAATATCCCAGCCTCTTCCCATTTAAAAGCTCAAACTCTCAGAATCCTCTTCTGTTGCACAAGATGGATTGTGGATGTACATCAGGGTTTATTGCAAGAACCAAGGTGGGGAGGGAGCCTTGATGCTGGGGGACCCCTTGAGCCTGGCTGCTGCTCGCCTTGGGCAAAATGGTCTCCTTCCAGAAGACTAAATAGGTAAAGAGCAAAGCACTCCCTGCACGTTTCACTCTGTCCCTGGGACGCTGTCTTAGAGAACAGAGGTCACCACCTCTAGGCCTCACTGCCACCTGCCCCCTCCTCTATGCCTTGTTCTCTTCAGTCATTCACTTTCTTTTACTTTCTTACCTGAACATCCTCTGGATTTGGCCTCTTTTTCCCATTTGTCAGGGGCTATAATAGTGAAGTGGCTTCCAGGTAGGGTTGACTGATTTACAAATACATTTTTAGTATAAGTATGTCCTCTGCCATATTTGGGGCATATTTATACTAAAAAATTATTTGTTGCTTATCTGAAATTCAAATTTAACTGGTATCCTGTATTTTGTCTGGCAATCCTGCTTCTAGGGAACTTGATTATGGGGGAGAGGGATGAAAAACACAGCCATTTAGTATTTTCAAAATGTTATGCCTAATATAAGGCTTCGCTCCTGCTGGCCTCTTGGCTGGACAGATTTAGAGGCCTTCCGAAAGAAGGAGGCTGCCCCCCGCCACCCCCTCCCTAGCATGGGCTGTTCCCAGTTCCTCCGAGGAGTCCATTGTGTGTGTGTTGTATGGAGAGGGGCAGATGGTAAAGGAGCCAGCTTTGGCTTCCTGCCCTCCCCCCCACGCCCCACCCATCACACCAGGCAGGCCTCCCTGCGATGTGGGTAGACCCATCCTGCTGGCAAAGCTATTGCTTACCTAGAACTTTTATGAGGGCATTTTTATTGAACTGTAATTGAAAAGAAAAAAAAAAAAACTCCAAGACATTCCAGATTTTTCTCATAAGCCTGCTTCAGGCATGTGTGTGTCTGTGTGTGTGTGTGTGTGTGTGTGTGTGTGTGTGTGTGACATTTAACTTTTCTCTCTTCTTCCCTAAGTTAAGGACCAGAATAAAGATGAACTGGCAGTCTGGAGAGCCTGTAAAACTCTTTTCATTAAGCAAATATTCTAGTGTTTGGAGAACCAGGGCTTTATGTAAGAGGGCTACATTTGTCATTACAGTCTAATATCCTAATGTAAGTTTACAACCATATCTAAGAAACCTGTGATAGAATGCAGAGCCTCTTATATGTGTAAAACTGCTTGGCAAAAGTTTATAAATCATATACATCTATTTAAAAGAATGTGAAAGTAAATCCAGATGACGGCCTTTGAGAAACAGGCTGATCGTGGCCACCCCATTGTGCCCCATTGCTGATCTGAGAAGCTGCAGAAAAAAATTGCGTCTTTCTTGGGGTCTGTGTGACCAGCCCTCCCCTCCCTCACCCAGGAAGGATGGAGATCCAGACCTTCCTTCCCAAGTCCCTGGCTTTCTCAGCAGGAAGGAAAGAAGCGCAAGCTTTTTTCGAGGGCCTGCTATGAGCCAGGCACTGGGGCTGCTTCTCTTGTTTCCATGCTTACAACAGCCCTGTGCAATGCTGGGATCCATCTCATTTTTACACTTGAGGGATGTGAGGCTCAGAGGAGCTAACCTGCCCAGGCTCACATAGCTGGTTAAAGGATGGAGTCTGAAAGAAAACCGGAGTCCATGTGTGTCCAGGGCTCCTGTCCTTCCTACCTCCCCTTTCCCACCCCAGGCCACTCAGCTCAGCGGTGGCGGTGTCTGTTGTGATCTCCTTGCCTAGAGACGTAGTGCCGCTTCTCAGGAGCCACAAAGCCAGACTGAGAGTGAGCGGGGTCTCAGGCCAGCCCCTTCTGTGTGGTGGCCGTTTCTGAGACAGGACTGCCTCCACTGACCCATTGTCCTGCCCAAGGGACACTTTCTCGTCAGGGGATGCCTGTGGTCTTACAGAAGTTCAGGAAGTGAATAGATGAGCTTCTTTCGGGTGCCCAAAGATAAACTCACTCTCCAGTGACCCCAGGGATTCATTGTAAGAACACACTGGAAAGCAATGAATCTCCTGGAGGATGGGAATATCTCCCAGGATACAGCACGGCTCCAGTGACCAGGTTCAGGTGGGGTCTCATCAGGTGTGGGCTGCTCCTCACTCCAGGGCTCTGGCTTTACGGGGACCTGGCCCCTCTGTTTGGCTTCTAGTATTGCTGTCACCACCAGCTGACTCCTTCTGCTTCTCCACTTTGTGATTTCTGCTGCCCATGGCTCCTGCTTCCTGATTTCAGGTACCCACCACCCATCCTGCTATCTCTAATTGCCTCCCACTTAGACTCCCCAGGAGAGAGGACCTCATTGGGTCTGTAGCCTTGCCCAGGACAGAACACCCATCAGTGACAGCCTCTTACATCAGACCAGTTTGGCTGCAAGTAACAGAGACTTGGAAAACAATGGTTTAAACAAGACAGACATTTCTTTCCCTCTCATGTAAAAGAAGTGTGGAGGCAGAGCAGTCCAGGGCTAGCAGGGAGCCCGGCCAATGCCATTCACACTCTAAGTGGCACCATGGAGGGGGGTGGGGGTGGGGGTCAAAGGACACACACTTTGCCCTTTAAGGAGACTTATCAGAAGTTCCACACAATAATTCCACTACATCCAATTGGCTGGAACATAGTCACTTGGCCAAACTTACCTACAAGGGAGGTTGAGAGAGGTTCTACTTTGGCTGGTTGCATTGCCACCCAGCTAACAATTGAGGTTCTTCACCAAAGTAAAAGGGGAGGATGGATATGGAGAGCAAATAGAAGTCCATGCCCTGGGACCCATCCTGATGCAGCCATCTATGGCTAGGACAGTAGAGCAGCAGAGTCATATGACAGAGTGTGTGACACCAGGAATCCCTCAGAAAGGGGTGCTGGCATGATGGGGGCCTTGCATGGGCTGTACAGAGTGCTATCTGTGTGGTATGGTCTCTAAGGGACCATGAGAGCCCCTTCACCCACTCGCAAGTTTCCCCATTGTAGTCCTGCCGGCAAGTTCAACATTCAAGTGAAGCAGTGCCTTACCTGCACCCTTTTTATTTTTTATTTTTTGTTTTTTACTGAAGTACAGTGGATTTACAGTGTTGTGCCCATCTCTGCTGTACAGCAAGGTGACTCAGTTATACACATAGAGACATTCTTTTTTTGTATTCTTTTCCATTACGGTTTGTCACAGGATATTGAATATAGTTCCCTGTGCTATATATTAGGACCTTGTTGTTTATCCATTCTAAACATAATAGTTTGCGTCTACCAACCCCAAATTTCCGGTCCATCCCTCCCCCTCCCCCACCCTTGGAAACCACAAGTCTGTTATCTTTGTCTATGAGTCTGTTTCTGTTTGTAGATAGGTTCATTTGTGCCATATTTTAGATTCCACATATAAGTGATATCATATGGTATTTGTCTTTCTCTTTCTGACTTACTTCACTTAGTATGATAATCTCTAGTTGCATCCATGTTGCTGCAAATGGCATTATTTCATTCTTTTTAATGGCTGAGTCGTATTCCATTGTATATATGTGCCACATCTTCTTTATCCATTCATCTGCGGATGGACATTTAGATTGTTTCCATGTTTTGGCTATTGTGAACAGTGCTGCTATGAACATAGGGGGTGCATGTATCCTTTTGAATTATAGTTTTGTCTGGGTATATATGCGCAGGAGTGGAATTGCTGGATCATATGGTAATTCTATTTTTAGTTTTCTGAGGAACCTCCATACTGTTTTCCGTAGTGGCTGTCCCAACTTACATTCCCATCAACAGTGTAAGAGGGTTCCCTTTTCTCCACATCCTCTGCGGCATTTGCTATTTGTAGACTTTTTAATGACGGCCATTCTGACTGGTATGAGGTGGTACCTCACTGTAGTTTCGATTTGCGTTTCTCTAATAATTAGCGATGTTGTGCATCTTTTCATGTGCCTACTGGCCATCTGCATGTCGTCTTTCCGGCACCCCTTTTAAAGTGTGCATGTGATCCTGGGGAAATTAACCTGTCCTCAATTCTTTATACTTGCATGTATATTTTCTCGTGTCTGCTTAATGAGTAAACCTCCGCCCCAGTTGCTACCAGGACCAGGAGGGCCTGAGCAGTCAACAGCACTAAGCCCTGAGAGGCTTGAAAACTAGTCTGATGGGGTCCCAGGAGTCCCATTGTGGGCCCGGAGGGTACAGGAGACCAAGTCTGAATACCTGTGCAGGACTGTGAAAGGGAAAGTGTTTCGAGGGATGGGCTTATGGAAGGCTCTGAAGTAGGAGCTGGGGTGCAGGAAATCTCAGAGGAGGGGAAATTCTAGCAGGTCCCAAGGAGAGAAGGCCAGGCTGACCAGACATCAAATGGCTCAGGAAGCACAGATGAAGAGATTAGTGCAGAAACCTGGGAGCGTAACCTAAAAAGAGCTGAGTGATCGGGGAAAGGGAGAACACCGGTAGCCCATTCCTCCTGCTTACTAAGGAAGGCGGGACCTGGGTAGGTAGGGGTGGGGTGGGGTATTTGAGTTTTCCTCCAGCCAGGTTTCCCCAAGGCCCCAGTGGCTGCAGAGTTCATACTGCAGCTGCCTTCCCCAACCCCAGTGGGAGAAGAAATGGAGGAGGCAGGTGTCAAGGCCAGACTGTGAGCTAGAGGCCAGCAGACCCACAGGGGCCTCCTGGGGACCAGGAGTCTTGGACCACTCAGCAGGAGTCTGTTGGCCTGGAAGGTAGGGCGGCCAGAGCTTACGACAGAGCTTGGGAGAGCAGGGCGATGTTCCATTCCTGGCAACCTCCCCACCTTGCCCACCCCACAGCCTGTGCCACCACCATTCCCCTTGGGCCCCTAACCATCTTTGGTCTCCATTGGGGCTCTGGGCAGATAAAAGCCAGGGCTCTATTGTCATCTGTACTCCTCTGTAGCTGTGACATCATCTTCATGCACTTGGCATGGGGGTGGATTGATGTGGCTGCTCTGTCCTTTTCTCATTCACATATTCCACCAGAGGCTGATTCAGTGATTAAAAACTGGGACTTTAGTTCAGACCCGGCTCCACTGTTGTTATCTACTGATACATAACAAACTACCCCAAATGTTAGTGACTTAAAACAAGAGCATTTTGTTTTAGCTCGTGATTTTGTGGGCCCTTAATTCAGGCAGGTTCAAGTGGACTGTTCTTCTGTTCTACGTGGCATTGACACCTATTGCAAGTGGTATTCAGCTGGCAGGTGTGCTGAGGTCACTGTAATGTCTAGGGTCTTGGCAGGGAGGCTAGAAGGCTGGACTCAGCAGGGCCTACACCAGTTCACCTACACAGGGCTTCTCCAACCTGGTGGCCCTCGGGGAGTCAGACTTCTTGCAAGGTGGCTCAGGGCTCCCAGAGAGCATGTTCTGCCCCAGGCAGAAGTTTGCAAGGCATTTTATGACCCGTCCCAGAATGTTACTCCTTCCCCAAATTCTATTGGCAAGCAAGTTACTAAAGGCCAAGCCAGAATGAAGGCTCAGGAAGTGTTTAAGAAAATAGGCTTGTTGACTGAGTTTGTAATATGGTTCTACAAGTACTAGCTAAGTGACCTTGAGAAAATTTACTTAAGCTCTCTTTGAACCTCAGTTTTCACATCTATAAGATGGGAATATTAATAATAGTATCTACTGCTATGGCTTATGAGAATTAAACGATTTTTATATATATATATATATATATATATATATATATATATATATATATATATATATATATCTTAACAATGCCTGCTCTGGAAACACCTGCTCAAGAGCTCAAGATCACCAATATCTGCAGTTTCCTCTTCTTCCCGGGCGCCCTGCTAGACAACATTTCCCAGCTGCCTCTGCAGTTAGGTATGACCATGTGACTGAGTTCTCGCCCTGGAAACTAGAGGCGAAGTAATATATCTGGCCTCTACATCCTCCATGCTTGCTCCCCCTTGCACCCATCAACTTGTGTTGTGAAAGAGAAATAAAGCTTTGTCAGAGCCACAAGCCTGACTAACCCTCAGGTACATAAGCTCTCAAAGTTAGCTGCTATCTGGCTTAACCTCTCTCCACCTGTGTTCTTGTCTGTAAAATGGGGTGATAATGGGACCTATCCCATAGGGTTGTGAGGATTAAATGAAATGTACAGTTGACCTTTGAACAACGAGGGGGTTCGGGGCACAGACCCTTCTACAGAGTTGAAAATTCATGTGTATAACTTATAGTTGGCTCTCCTTACACATGGTTCCTCCATATCCACGGTGCCTCTGGATTGTATCAGTGATTCACATTGGTGGATTCAACCAACTATATATCGTGTAGTACAACAATATTTCCTTTTTTTTTTTTTTTTTTTTTTTTGCGGTACGCGGGCCTCTCACTGTTGTGGCCTCTCCCGTTGCAGAGCACAGGCTCCGGATGCGCAGGCTCAGCGGCCATGGCTCATGGGCCCAGCCGCTCCGCGGCATGTGGGATCTTCCCGGACTGGGGCACAAACCTGTGTCCCCTGCATCGGCAGGCGGACTGTCAACCATGGCGCCACCAGGGAAGCCCTACAATATTTACTATTGCAAACAATCTGTGTATAAATAGACCTGCACAGGTTTAACTGAACCTTGAACCTTCGTTGTTCAAGGGTCAACTGTATAGTTTGACTTACTGGCCTAGCTTCCCTTTGATCACAGTTATTTCATCTAAACTCTATAAACTGGTCATCATTACCTTTTTCTTGAAGCAAGATTATCCATAATCAAGCCTCTTGAAGGTTTTAAAAGGATAACATGAATTTGCAGTATTTTAGGCCTAAAGCCAATAATAATGGCACCATTTTAATTCAGAATAGTTCCTAAAACCCATTTGCTGATGGCTTTCAGAACCTAAATATAGAGAATAGAATGTTTCTAATTTTAAAAGTCAGTCAATTTATTTTTGACTTTTTAAATTAGGAAATATTTTAAGAATACAAAAAAAATAACAGACACCTATATTCCCAAAGCTCAATATGGTCAAATCTTAACATTTTGCTGTATTTGATTTGTGTTTTTTCTAAAGAAATAAAACATCACGAATGAAACTCAAAATATATATATATATATATATATATATATATATATATGACGTATCTAAACCATTTAGCATAGTACCTGGCATATGCAAAGCAGTCAGTAATTGTCAACAAATTTTTAAAACGTTTTACTTTGAACTAATTTTAGATTTACAGAAGAGTTATAAAGATAGCAGAGACATTTCTTAGACGCTCTTCACCCAGCTTCCTTTAATGTTAACTTCTTATATAACCATGGTCCATTTATCAAAGACATTAAAATTGGTGTAACACTATTAACTAAACCACAGAATTTTTTCAGATTTCACCAGTTTTTCTGCTTAAGTCTTTTGCTGTGCTCAAATCCAATCCGGGGTACCATGTTGCATTTAGGTCAGCTAATTTTTAATCATTCATTCATTCAATTCACTGAGAGTGCTGCCAGCCTTTAGTCCAAGACTGGGAGTTCCTGTGCAGCAGGTGATGCCAGGGGCCCCTGTACTACATACCATGACAATAGTCAGAGCTCTCATTTTTGAGAGCTTGCCACATGTTGTACAACACATTTTCTATGTGCCCCACTTTATCCTTACAACAATCCTGTATGTTGGCTATTATTACTCCCATGTTACAGATGGGGGAAACTGAGGTATGGAGAGGTTAACTGAGTTTACACACCTGGTAAGGGGCAGAGGTAGAAGTTGAACCTAGGCAATCTGGCTCCAAATTCACAGTCTTAACAATACCTCACTCCTTTCACGAGGCTGCTCTATAGAACAGGAAGAGTAGATGCACCATCGCAGACTTCCTGGGCCAAGTGTGGCAGGCAGGAAGGGTTCCCGGTGGAGGTGTCAGTCTGGAGCTCAACCTCTGTTTCCTTGTGTGCTCTGGGGAATGTGTGGCTTTCCCTGCCTCTTCTCCCCATAGCCCCAGAATCTGAGCCCAACCCTCGGAGCCCGAAGAAGGTAACCTGCTGAAACTCAAGCCGCAGGCCCAGGGTGTGGCTCTGTCCCAGGTTCGGGGCACTCTACCCCAGCCAGCAAGGGCAGGCTGCCCACAGTCATAGACCCGGATGTTGATTTAGAGACTGGCTTCTGGAGCCACTATTTTGGATCCTGCTGACCATGCATAAGCAAGAGATAGCAACAAGGGCTGAGTTGTCAGGCGGAGTGGGGGGACCCAAGGGAATTGGGGGTGCGCAGAATACTGACGGGACTAGCTTTGTCTGCTCTGGAAAATTATAGGCCCCACCAACCTGAGGATGAACTGAGAAGTTTTCCATCCTGCCTGGTTGGGCACAGCAGCACCAGGCCTCCTGCCAGACTCCAGCTAGGACATGTGTTTACCCTTTGGAAAAGGCCCAGAGAGCACCTTAGGTAGCCAACAGCCAGCTGGGATTAGGACCAAGCACTGCAGGCAGCAGAGCAGGGGATCTGCTGGGCAGTACCTGCCCTTTGAGGCCAGAGCCCGGAGATCCTGGATCCAGGAGGCAACATCCAGCCCCATTTTAGCTTCTCTGAGCATCAGTTTGTTCATCTGTAAAATGGGGATATTAATCCCTATGGCCCAGAGAGGGCTGTCTACATTTGTGCAGTTTATAAATTGAAGGAGGAGTAAATGGGGCCTAAAACCCAGCCTGTGCTCAGCTCACTGAGTTGGGCACCATAACTTGGAACTACGTCTACTTGGGACCTTTTTCTTGACCAAACTGTTTGCCCAGGAGTGCTCCTGCCTAAAAGGCTGGTTTGGTCAGAGGGTGCCCCTTTTTGGATTTGCACAAAGGAAAAGCACTTGCCCTCTGGAAATAGAGCAGATGGTGGAGAAGGGCAAAGGGCCCTTAAGTTCCCAGGAGAAGGCAGGGCTGTTCCCCGAGAGCCTTGGCAGGGGAGCAAAGAGGGAAGTCAAAGGTGGCCCAAGGGGACAAGATGAGCTGGGAAGAGGGTGTCAGGGTGACCAAATGGTGAGATGCTGTGTGCACGTGGAGCTGGGGGGAGAGGAGGTGCCTTCCGGAGGCTGGCCCAGTCCCAGGGGCAAGTCCACTCCCCCTGGTGGCCCCTGTAGAGAGGGCCCAGTAACACGGAACTCTACCTGATGGCAGGGTCATAGCCAGAGAGTGCGGGAGTCATGGGGACCTTGAGCCCAGGGAAAGCCTGGTGAGAGACAGCCAGCTGGAAGAGAATGACAAGGCACCAGGCAATCATAGTTCAGTGTGACAGGTGGTCCCACAAGGGGTGGATGGACATTTTGGTAGCATGAGGAAAAATACTCCACTCAGGTTTGCTGGGTCCAGGGGCATCCCCAGAAGTGACACCTAAACTGAGACCTCAAAGAGACCCCAACAAAAATGAGTGAGGATGTGCATTCAGGTGCTGCAACCTGAAGCATGTGCAAAGCACCAAGAGGTAAGCAGGTGGTACATTCTGGAAACTGCAAGTGTATTTAGCATTTCTTAATTACATGGCATGTATGGGAACAGAATTAGAAGAGAGATGTCTGGAGACATGAGACGGTCTCAGAAAATGAAGAATCTTTATGCTTTGTCAAGGTGTTTGTCCTTCAGGGGTTGTAAGTGTTGGAGTGATGTGATGCGATTTTCCTTTTAGTAAGCTGTCTGGGGCCCGCATGGAGATTGGAGGGGGCAAGGCTAGAAGCAGAGAGACCATCAGAGGCCTGAGCAAGAATCCAGGTGAGAGGTAAGGTGGCTTGAACTTGGGTAGTCAGCAAAGATGAAGCTAAGTGAGCAGGTCTGAGCCCTGTTTAAGAGGTAGAGTTGGTAGGCCAATTGGAAGAGTGGCAGAAGTCCACCACTGACTTGGATGACAAGGCCTATCAGAGCCCTTCACTAAAATGGGAACTAGGAAAAGGAGTGGGTCTGGGTGGGAGGTGATGAAAAGTTCAGTTTGAAGCTCAGGTTCAATATTCAAATGAAGGTGGCCAGTAGGATACAGAGGTTCTGAACTCAGAAGAGAGAATTGGGCCACCGTAGGGGTCTGAGAGTCATCAGCCTAGAGATGTGAACTGAGGCTGTGGGGACAAGAGGACCCCCAGGAGAGCGAGAACACTGAAGGAGAGAAGAGGCAGAGGCCAGCGTCCTCGGACACCTTGATGTTTAAAGGTCAGCTGGAGGAGGCCAGGGCTGCATGGAAACAGCCAGAGAGGGAGGAGGAATGCCAGCCCATCTAATCCTCATAAATACCTCACGTACGGGTGAGGAACCTATGGGCTTTTTACATTGTTTTATTTTATTAGGGTACAAACAGTAAGAAACTCACAGCCAAATGTTGCCCCATCATATAACCGTCCCTCACCAGGAATTCTGGCATGTCTCCTCCCAAACCCCTGTGCTCTAGTTTAATGCTTCTGTTAGGTTTCTGTGACTTTAGTCAGTCCTTTTTGAAAGAAGAACGAAAGTGAAAAAACTGACCGGATTCAGGAGATGCTGTTTGTGCACAGCGAGTTTTGATAGTCGGTGTTTGATACAGGGTGGGCATGGAAAGGATGGTGATGCATTGAACTTTGGTCTTTACTCAGACAGTTGACTCAGACTCCACCTCTAGGCTGCCATCATGGGCTGGCAAGCCTTCTGGAGCCTCGTGACCACTGCCCCACAAACCACCAGAAGGTCTCCTGTCTTTATTATGATGAACCTTTTATTATAGAGACAGACTGAACTCTTTTCTGCATAAAGAATCTTTGGATTGGGTCAGGGAGATCCACCTGCTAAAGGTCACCACCCAGCTCTCCCTGCCTCTGCCTCAGCTAAGCCCCCACTTGCTAGTTACATCTCAAGGTGACCGGAGCAAGGTCCCCAGGGCCAGGCTGGTTGGGTGGGCCATGCTGGCTGGAGGGTCAGGGTTCCTGGTTGCCCACCAGGTCACAGCCGCCCCGTCTCCTGCCCCAGTCGGTTGTCCAGAACCTGGAGCTGCCGGAGGAAGCCTGAGTTGGGGCAGATATCCCGGTGCGCCTGCACTGTCTGGATGGCCTCCACCAGCGTCATGTTCTCGCAGATCATGAGGAAGGCCAGGACAACCGTGGCAGAGCGGCTCACCCCCATGGCACAGTGTACCAGCACGCGGCCTGCGGGGAGACCCAACCTAGCATCAGCTACCTGTTCTCACACCGCTTGCCCCTTAGGGAATCAGGGATGCTTCTGCCCACCTATCACAGCATCCTGGAGTACTGACACTGTCCTCATTGTCATATGGGGCAACTGAGGCCCAGAGAGGAAAGGGACTCGCTCAAGGTCACAAAGCAAGTTAGTGGCAGGGCGAAGGTTAGCAGCGGGACTCCCTTCTCCTGGTGCAAGGTGCCTCCTCTGGCATCCCTTGCCACTCTAGCACGGTGGGGAGTCAGTACTCCTGGAGTCCCCTGGGTTTGCAGGGGGTGTCCACCTCCCTCCCTTTCCCCCCAGTTCTGCCCTCTCCCCAGCCCCTGCAGCTCTACACTGAGGCCTCATCTTAGCAAACGCTCTTGAGCAGTTTTCTCTAGGTCCTGTACCTTTTGCCCAACACCTGGCCTCTTACCAAGCGACGACCACACTGGACCTTAGTTATATCTATGATTGTTGGTTTCCAGGGTGTCCCTGAAGGGGATGCTCACTAAATGGTAGTAGTGAGCCCCATGAGGTGGGAGGTTGCTGAAGGACCCCACCATCCATGCTCCTGGAAAAGTAGATAGCCCCAGACCCTGCCTGCACCCCACCTCCACCCCAGTGCCTTCCCCAGCAGCTGACCTTGGGGAATGATGAGGGCACTTTGGATGTATCGAGCAACGGGCAGAAAGTAGACACTGAGGTCGAAGAAGGGGTTGTCATCAGCCTCAATGCCATAGTACTCCAAGGGCATTCCACGGTAGAAGTTGGCACCTGTGTCCACCTGAAACTTTCCTGCGGCAACATTCACGATGTGGGTGATGCCCAGCTGGGTCAGCTTGTTCTTGTCCCGGGCTGCGTACCTGGGGGGGAGGGGCACGGGGGGAGTTGGGAGGTGGGGTAGAGCTCACTGGGTCAGCTCTGGCTGGCCTGGAACTTGCCCCCTTGCCTCCTCTGCCATCCTCCTCCAAGGGTAGACTGGAACCAGTGAACTGGCTTGGGTGAAGGGGCTCCTCTAGTAGGAGTTCAAGACTCCCTTTCACTCAGCCCAACTTTTCTGGAAGGCAGGTCGGCCACATGGCATCAGAAGCCTCGAAAATGTACACTTACTTTGCCCCAGCAGGTCTCCTAGGAACTTAAAGAATCCCAAATGTGCTCACAGACAAATGTAAACTGGATCTAATGTTTAAGATAGAGAAAAAGTGGGAAAAAAATCACTAAATAGCCTGTAAAAGAAGATTGACTATGGTATAGCTAAATGAAATACTACACAACCACTAAAATGTGGTAGATAGATGCTGGTGAACCAAGAAAGGTGTTGGTGCTATATTGAGAAAAATGGAGGATAACAAAACAGCACATTGTTTTAAAGTGTTTTAAAAGTATGCTGTGCAATTCCATTTAAAAAGTTTTCTATATAAAGCAGATTACAAGATGGGATTATAAAGCGATACCATTTTTGTATGCATTTTTAAAAAGTCAACAAGGATTTTATTACTGGTTATCTGTGTGTGTAGGGGGGATACATATTTGCCCTATTGTTAATAGGATATTGATCTATATTTTCTAAATATTAAGGAAAACATAAAATCCACATATATTCATCCATATGTTCTAAATTTTAAGAAAACTTTTGGGGAAAATGACTCACATTCCACTCTATATATACATCCTAGAGAAACGTGTGTGTTCCCAAGGCACATGTACTAGCTTCTAGAATCACCGTTTATAATAGCCCCAAAGTGGAAACAACTCAAATAGAATAAATAAACTATGGTGTATTCATACAAACGAATAATATATAGCAACCAAAAATGAATGAACTATAGCTACACGTAATGTCGGCGAATCTCGCAATTTTGAGCAAATGACGCCAGGCACAAAATACACAATATGATTCTATTCCTATCACTTTAAAACATAGGCAAAACTAACACAAATGGCGAAACTAAAAGGAAAAGCAAGGAAATTATTGTTTCAATACTCAATGATTATCTACAGGGAAAAGGGTTATGATGAGAAGGGTTCCACAGGGGCTTCTGAGGCACAACTAATATCCTATTTCTTGACCTGGGGGGTGAAACTGTTCGTTTATGCTCTGTGTACTTTTCTTAGGTGTGTTCTATTTCCACAAAGTAATAATAGTGTAAAAGGAAATAAACATGTGGAAAGAGATGGTTGGAGGCAAAGAGGGTGCCAACTCTGCCCCTTGGCTCTGGAAGAGGCTCCCCTTCTGTTCTCCCCAACACCCACTGTGGATCGTACTTACGCATCTCCCAGGAAGAGGTTGGGCCAGACTTCGTTAATGTGGCTCAGCACGGCAGCCCGACGGACCCACAGCAAGCGCTGCAGTGAGGCCAGCGTGGGTGGCTGATAGGGGGGCACCCGGACTGCCCCGTGGATCTTGGGCCTCCGGAGGTCCTGTTTCTGCAGCGAGTCCATCCTGGAACAGAGTGGAAACTGTGGTGGCGAGGGGCAGGCTCCCCGCAGGTGGGTCCAGCTGACAGGGAGGCCCAGGCATGGTGCAGTGCCCAGGTGGCACTAGGATGCTTCAGAAGGGCCTCAGTTATTTCACATGAGGTTATTAACCAGCTCAGCTGGGGCTGAGGCCTTTCCCCAGGGAACAAGGGAATCAACCCCTCGTCACCGCTGTGGAGCTGGGAAGCCCTCTCTTCTGCCCTCTCCAGAGGCCCCTGATGTTGGAAGCTTTTTTCAAGGGGTTCTTGGAGTTTCCTGTTTGTAACAACTGGTCAGTGCAGACCCCACCCCTTAAGTCTGTGGTTACTTGGGACTTCGTAGGGGTGGGGACTCCAGATGGCTGTGGCCCTCAGAGGGCACCTAGGAAGACCCCTGCCAACTGGGCAGCTCATCTCAAGCCCCCTTCTCCGCTACTTCCAGGGCTGGTCCTCAGACTCCCATCCCTGTAACAGGTGCTTGAAGGTCAGAGCCCATCTCTGGAGGGAGGGGCCTGGGCTATGAACTGACGTTTGTTAACACTTCCGTACTGAATGAGCTAATGCCTCTTAGGGGCCTGGTGCCTCACGCATGTTAGGTCCCTATCATACATAGGAGGAAGCTGAAGCAGGAACGTGAAGGTCACAGAGAATAATTTTTAAGTAATGCTCAGTCTTACGGCTGTTAAGGAGCAAGGCCGGGGTTTCAGTCCAGTTCTGTTCTCCTTCAGTTCCGTCCCCAAGCGTTCGAGTTACCACCTTCAGGGACTCCAGAGAATGGTCGCTAACTCATCTGTCTCTACAGGGGAGCCTAGTGCAGCTGTTCCATATCTGCCTATAGGCCCTGGGATTTCCTTCCTTACCCGCATGACTCAGGCCAGTGCTGCAGGTCAGGCCTCACCCAGGTGGGGTGGCTTGTGTCAGGAGTCAGCTGGCTGAGGGGGTCCGAGACCCTGCAGAGCTGGAATGTCAGTGGCACCAGAACCTGGGTCTGGTGCTGGGCTTGGAAGGAGTGCCTCTCTTGGCTAACTGTCCCTGGTCCCCTCAACCAGTAACTAGGGAAGGTACAAACTGGGAAGAACTTCTTTGCTCTTTGGTAGGCAGTGCCAGGGCCAGGAAGAGAAACGGGAACCCGGAAGGCCACCGGTTTGGCCAAGCTCACCCAGTGAGCAGTGGGAGGGCAGGGCGGAAGCGAAGGCCCGGCTTTCCCTTCCATCCCCCACTGTGACCTCTCAGGGCAGGCTGAACTGCCTGCCACCTACCTAGGGCATGGTCTGGGCCTGGGAGTCGGGGTGTGGGTGCAGGGACAGGACTCAGCACAAGAGCGGAACGGGGCCGGGGCAGGTTCCGCCCGGAACACAAACGCTATGAAGCAGCTAGAATTCCAGGTCCTCCCCTTGGAGCCCATGGGGGTGGGGCCTGAGAGCAGACCTAGGCCACTGCTGACTGAAGTGCAGACCTTCCAAACGCCCGGACCCCTCTCTGCTTGGTGTCTCTTTGCGATTAAAGGCTCTTGGCCCTGGGACTCCCCATGGAGATGGGAGGCTATGTGAACTGGTGGGAAGAGAACTTTAGAGGGAGCGGGGAGAGCCTGGCCACAGCTAATTCCGAGGTCAAGAGCAAGTCTTTGCTCCTGTCTGGGCCGCGGTTTCTCTTTCTCAACTTAAAGATGCTGGCCTTGCCTGACTTTAAGGAATCTCTGGAGGGTCTGACCTGAGAATGAGAGAGGAGAGCCTGGGTTTGCAAAAACTACAGGGTACAGCACAGTGTATTGTGTTGGAGTGGGGAGAGTCCAACAGCCACACTGGGCTGGAGCTACCAGCTGGGCCTGCAGGAGCCCCAGGTCGGTTGCGTTGGGGCTTTGGGAAGTCTGGCAGGCGCCACTACAGGCCTCTGAGCTTGGTGTGGGGTAAGGCTGCCACCCAGTGGCCAATTGGTGCCTTGCAGCCCCGCGGTGCCTGGGCACGGATAGCCAGGCTCCAGCTGAGACAGAACTTGTCCCTACTCCTCCTGGCGGCTCCTGGGAGGAGAAGGAGCCAGTAGAGGGATCAGGGATGAGGGCTGACCCCTCTACTGGCTCAGCCTCTTCTACTGGCTCACGCCTCAGCCTCTTCGGGGCTTAGGCCCAGGTCTGGAGAAGGGGGCTTTTTCCTCGGACTTAGGGGTACCCCTTGCTAGGCCTCACGTTGGACCTCACACCTGATGCTCATGGATGTACCCCCTACCTGTCTGCTCTATCCCACAAGGGTCCAGCCCACCTTTTCAGCCAAGGTCAGGCCTAGCCCCCACCCAGCGACTCATCCTTCAAGCTCCGGGCACACCCAAAGAAGGGAGCTGGTGCCTGCAGCAGCCCCCTGGTTTCTGCCATCCCCAGACCTAGATGCCGAGTGCCCCGCCTGACACCTCCTTCCGCATCTCCTCAGCCACCGCAGGGTGAAGCCTGGGCCCAACATCCAGCAGGGGCAGGGCCGGCCTGACTCTTCTCCCCCTTCCCTCTGGTACTCCTCCTGCGACCTTCCTGTGTCTCCTCCCTAAGCTGAGCAGCTGCCTCTGTGGGCAACGGTTTTCCTGAGTCGCTGCTGTTTACAAGTTCAGACACCTGTGTTCTGCCTTTGTTGGTGCCTCTCTGCGTCGCGCTCCCCGGTTGCCTCTGTTTCCCTGCCTCTCACAGGAGCTTGTCCTCCTCCAGCAGCCTCCCAACACACCACCCAGCACGCCGGTAGCCTCAGGCCAAGGCCCAGGCCTCTGCAGGGCAGGGGGCCTCTGCCATCCACCTCCTCCCTGAAGCTCCAGACGTGCTCGCCTGGTCCTCCCTCCTGTTCACTCTCCCTGCTTTCTCCTCCTCCCCCCAAGGTAGACCACAGGCACTGTGGCCACAGGACAGCTGGGGCTGGACATCTCAGGGCAGGACAAGTGAGGAGTCTGGTGAAGGAAGCCTTGGGGAGGGTGGCCGGCGGGTGGCCTGTGGTGAGCTGCCTGGGGCTCTGCACTCTGTGTGCAGGCCTTGGAGGAGGGCGGACCTGAGCCGAGTTCTCAAGTCTGGAGCTTGTTTCTGTGTAGTCTTCTCTGAGCTAGTTTTCTCAGTGGGGCTGCTGTGAGAATTCCATGAGATAAGAAATGTTCAAGGCACCTCCCACGGGGTCTTCCTCCTGGTAGATGCCCCATAAATTGTGCATCTTACTATTATTATCATCACCATTATTACTCTTTCCCTTTCAAGACTCAGCCATATCCCATGGGCTAATGAGGCTTGGTCTCTAACTCTTTGTATTTCTTGATTTTTCTTTCTCTGTCCAGCAATAATTATTGTATTCACCACTAAGGACGTACTGTGTATCAGAGCTAAATGCTTACATTTTTTTCACTGAATCCGCACAGTACCCTTATGAGGCAGATGATATTATCATCCCCTATGCCATAGGTCACACAGCCAACAGGCGTGGGAGCCAGGATTCAAGCCCAGGTCATTCTGACTACTCTGCTTTGTCTGTGCCTCTATCTCTGACCCAGTCCCTCCCCAGATCTAACCCACCCCCCCACCACACACACACACACACACACACACACACAGGCACAGGTGTCCTGGCCCTCATTACCCAGCATGCTCTGCAGCCCCCCTGAAATAGGGGCACTCACCCACCTGTGGGGGTATCTGGCCCAGGCTGAGGTCTTCTCTGACGGGCACTTTTTGCTCCCGGCTTCCAGCCGCCTGTCTCTGCACGCTTGATGCTGTTTCTATTTTTTGATCGGAGTTTAATTATAAAGCATGATGTGCTGCTCCCCTCCTCTGGCCTCCCCCTGCCACTCCCAACTCACCCACTGGTCCCCTGGCATGGTCAGTGCCAAGCCCTGCCAGGCACCTGGCCCTGCTGGGAGTAGAGGCAGTCTGGCAGGGGTCTGCCTGTGGTATGTGTGGATGTGGATGTTGCTTGTGAGGCAGGAAGAAGGAAGACTGAATAAGCCATTTTGAAAGGTCGGTTGGCCTTCAAGGGTGATGTGGAGCGTGGGCAGAAAGTTAAAGCTACAAGGATCTTCCATGGAGGGGGACGGGGAAGAGAACAGCCAGATCACACCCACACTGGCCGCACTGCCAACATCACAATCCAGGTCCAGGGGCCCTTGGTTGGGAGCTGAGGATTACAGGACTGGCCCAGGATAAAGATCCAGAAGACTCAGGCTGAGGGAAGTGGGGGCAGACAGAGATATAAGTGGAGTTCAGAGCAGGTCTTTGGAGCAGGCCCGGCCTTCAGTCAGAAGCTGTGTGTCCGCAAACCACTCTGCCCTCTGCCAAGCTCCTCCCTCCCCCAGAAGACATTCCTGCACAGGCCTCACTGCTCCTCGAGGCCAGTAAGATGGTCTTTAAAGTCCCTTCCAAGGCTAACGGCTCAGTGAGGGACCTTGGATTTGGGCCTATTAAGAACACTTCCTGCTCTCCAGAGACTCTCTTCATATACCCATACTTTAATACCCTTCCCCACTCATACTCCCAGATGACTGACACACACACAGACGTATGCATACCCGTAGCCACGCCTCCACGGGGTCTCTGAAGCCCGAGCTCCAGGGAGCTAGGGCTCAGCCCCTGCTGGGGCTCCCTGAGCCCTGGGGAGAGCTGGTGGAGACGGCCATGGCCAGGGGCCATCATAAACGCTTAGAATCCCCCCTCCCGTGTCCCCCCACTCCTGAGGGGGACAGGGCAGAGAACAGCCAGATCACACGCCCGAGGGGCCTCAACCAGGAGCCCCTTCCCACCTGTGAGAACTGGAGACAGTGGCTGAGAGGGGGTGCAGGCAGCAGGAGGAAGCGCACGGAGTTGCAGGCTCTAGGGCAGACCCCACACTGGTCTCTTACCATCTTCTGGGTACCCACCTGGGCCAGAGCCTCCAGCAGCACCAGCAGGGCCAGCGCCAGGGTGGCAAAGTGGCAGAGCCCTGTGGCAGGGAGTAAGGACCAGTTCTGGGGGAGAGATGAGCTCCATGTTACAGGCAGGTAAACCATGGTTCAGATTGGCTGGGACTCATCAGGGCAGGGACAAGAGCTGTCAGATAAGCCTGCTTCTGCCTTGAGCCTCTGTGTAAGGTCAAGTGGGTACGGGTGCCAAGAGAGATGAGGCAAGTTCGGGGCCCAGGGCTCATGGAGGGAGATGACCTCCCCAAAGCCCCCTCATCTCTCAGAGTCCCCAGCCCCAGGGCTGCTGTGTACAGTCACACAGGTTGCTCACTGCACAACTCCTGGGGCTCCAGCTGTTGGATGCACTCCCAGTAACTGTGCAATGCTGTAGTCCAAATGATTCTCCCAAAGCTGGCTGCCCGAAGGGAGAGATGCTGAGGGCTGAGGCCAGAGTATTTTAGGGCCCCAGGCCGCGGAAGTGGGATGATTGGGCATGATCAGAGATTTGCTCTTCTCCCAGGTTCCCAAACCTTGTTTAGAGGAAAGAGAGCAGGATGGGAACATGCCATTCCTGTCCGCCTCTTGGCTCCCACACCTGCAGAACTCCCCACGACAGTTTCCCGCCCAGCTTCACCCCAGGCCTAATCCCAACGCCAGCTACAACCCTCATTTTCTTCCTTTACACTCAGCCCCAAACTCTACACCTCGCCCTCCATCCTGCCCTAATCCCCGACCCCAAGATGCTCATCGTCCTGACAGCATGTGGGAAGGGGTCGATATTGCTCAAACGCTCCCCTTGGTTGGGCTGGCTGTGCATTCAGAGACAAAACCACCTCTTATGTGTGGGGGCAGGGGGAGATTCAGTCCATGCCCCAGGGAAGGTCTTGGCAGGAGGAGGAAGCTGCTGCTCTTCAAACTCCCAGGAGAGCCTAGGCCAGTGCCCCACTCCCACCTGGCAGCGGTGGGGCACAGCCAAAGTCAGGGTTGAGGAGAGATGAAGGAAGGAGCAGTATGGGTAGCAGGAGCTGGAGGCGGGATAGGGGGAATGGAGAGCAGCTCTGGAGGCTTAACCTTCCATCAGATGGCCCTTGGTGGGGATGTTGAGTGTGAGGAAGATGGGCTGTTGGGGACAGTTCCAGCCTGGGCATGATGGGAGAAGAAGGGCAGTAGGAATTCTGCAGCTCCTTCACAATCTGGCACCCTCACAGCCACTGACCCCAGAAAGAGGCACCCCTGCCTCTCCGTTGAGCTGGAGGAAAACACAGAGCTGACGCCAAAGAAATTGCAGCAGCACCTTGGCAACCATTTGTGGGCTGGGAGCCTGAGAAGCATTGTTGCTGCTAGGGGAGCCCAACTCCTTCTACTGGGCAGCTGGGGACGCTGGGGCCTCCGGCGGGAGGGAGGTGCCTTGGGAAGAGGAGGTATTGGGGATCTGTTCCCCTTAGGCAGCTTAAAGACGGGGCGCTATTCCTCCAAATGCACTGAACATGGAACAGGAGGAAGGCAGAAGGTAAATGGACAGACTTCAGGGAAACCTTTATGTCCTAAAGGGTCCCCAGGACCAGAGAGGGAGGGAGGTTAGGGAGGGGCCTTCTGTAGGTCTCTGAGATCACATTGGGTGGGGTGAAGGTAGACAGTGGGGTGCTGGGTCCAAGGCAGAGAACTGAACGGCGTGGCGACAGAAGAACTTTATATCAAGCAGGGCTTGTGCGAGGAGGTCATGGCTGGCGGCAGGAGCACCTGTTCTCCTTCCCTGTGGTGGGAATGGATGCTCAGGGCTGACAGAATTAACTAAGCTTGGAGCAATAGCTGCAGGACA
Source organism: Lagenorhynchus albirostris (assembly GCF_949774975.1). Lineage (NCBI taxonomy): Eukaryota > Metazoa > Chordata > Mammalia > Artiodactyla > Delphinidae > Lagenorhynchus > Lagenorhynchus albirostris. The sequence continues at coordinate 26,746,883 of NC_083110.1, forward strand.
CTTTTTCCCTAGAGCTGGGTTCCAGACCTGAGGGGAGGGTGTGCAGAGGCATGGGAAGGGCCAGACAGCCCTCAGGTGCAGGACTGGCTGTGCTGCTGCCTCGGTGGGGTTCAGGTGAGCCCCACAGGCTTTCAGCCAAGGAGGCAGGACAGATCAGCATTAGGACCAGGTTGGAAGGCCTCACCTCTTCCATTTTATGCTTTCCACCCCTTTCCTTCCTAGCCTTTCCATCTTCTCTGGGTCTGAAGAATCTGGGTGGGCTGGAGAAGAGGGTCCTAGGAGAGGGGTGCCTCAGCCAGGCCTAGGTGAGACCTTGGATTGGTGAGGGGAGCCCAGCAGCTTGGGGAACGGGCCAGGCCCCCTTCAACCCTCTCTTCCAGCCACACACAGCCTTGATCTCCAACCTCTGAACTGGTCCCGTCCATGTCCCCTGCCAGCCCTCACCCAACCCCTAACTTCCAATCGTACCCTTGCCCTCTGCCCAGCCCTCACCTGACCTCTCACTGCTAACTGTACCCAGCCCCGGCCCCTCACGCCCTGCCCGACCCTCACCTGGCCCCTCAGCTCTGGCCTGCACCCCGCAGCTGCTGGTCCAGCCGGCAGAGCTGGTGGAGGAAGCCTCGGTTGGGGAAGGCCCATCGGTGCTGCCTCACGGCGATCACTGCCTCACGCAGGGACAGCTGCTGGCGCAGCATGAGGTAGGCGAGGACCAGCGTGGCAGAGCGGCTCACCCCTACCACGCAGTGCACCAGGACCCTGGCTGAGAAAGACATCCTGCTGAAAGACCCTTTCCCACCCACCAGCCCGCCCAGGGGCTGAGGTGCGGACCCAAGTTCCTTTCCCTCCTCTGCCCTGGGTATATTCTGTGACCCTGAGTAAATCATTCAGCATGGATGGGCCTCCATTTCCTGCTCTGTCAAATGGGCACACCAGCACCTATTATGCCTACCCTTGGGATGGGGTCCACACTCCCCAACGTGGCTCACAGGACCCTCTGTGAGCTGGCCCCTGCTGACCCTGCAGCCTCACCTCAGGCTGTCCCCCCACCCCCCAACTCTCAGCTCTAGGAACACTGGGTAACTTTCAGTTCCTTGAAGCTGTCATGGTCCCTGGCCTCCAGCCTTACCACATGCTATTTCAACTACCTGTAAACGTTTTCCCCTTCTCTTGGTCTGATTAACATCTAATTTGTCAGGTTTTGGCTGAGACATGGCTTCCTGACCACTCATGGTATCACTTGAATCACAGAGCAGCTCATCCTTTTTGCATGTGGCCCGGTGAATACAGTTGTAGAGGAAAGTCCCCCCCCACCCCACCTCCCTTTGCTCTTCACATTTGCCCACTCATCTGAGTAGCGCTTGTAATACTTCGCAGTTTGACTGTCTTTCCACCGGGGGCCCTGCCTTGCCTAAGTGTGGATTCCCAGTATCTAGCTCCGTAGCTGGCACAGAGAAGTTAATGGTTGGTGAATGAATGGTGAAGGAAAATGAATGTCAGAGTGCCTTGGATTGAACAGTGCTATGAGCCATAGTCTTGTCTTTCCCACGACACAGAGAAACTGAAGTCCAGAGAAGACACTGGCTCACCCGGGGTCAGGTGGCAAGGGACATGGCTCTCACCCAGGATGAACATGAAGCAGCTTCCCCAGGCTCCTTTGTTGTACCCCTGGTATTAGAAGATTTTTTCCATTCGGAAGTACTTTGGGGCAGAAGCCAGACATCTAGGTACCAGATAGCAATGTCCCAAGGCTGAGTGATACAGAAAGAACTGTTTTGTTGTTTGGGAGACCTGGCTTCTAGCCCCAGGGCTGCTCCTAGCTCGTGGCATGACCTGTATTCTAGGGCTCCGTTTCCCTATCTGTGAAGCAATGCTGTTGGATAAAGTGCTGGAACACTGAGCAGAGAGTTTTAAAAACCTGATGGCCCTTTAAAAACTAGGGGTGTGAGGACACTGATGTTTAAGGGGAAACTGGACATCCCCCCATGACTGAGCAGGATGCGATATGGGTTCAGACCCCAAGTCTTACCCCCGGGTGTGCTGAGGGCACGGTGGATGAAGTCAGCTGCAGAGGAGAAGTAGGCACTGATGTCGAACTCAGGGAGGTCGTGGGCTGGCACCCCCAGGTAGCTCACAGTGCTGCCGTAGAAGTCAGGGCTGCCCTGACAGTAGAGGCCCCCATGGGCAGCGTTCAGCACGTGGGTGATGCCCAGCTTCCAGAGCTCAAAGCGGTTATTTGCCGTGGCCCTGGGGAGGGGAGGAAGGGGAGCAGTGAGGTCCAGGAAGGCTTTGTCTGGACCCCCGCTTCAGAGCGATGAATCCATTAGGGTCCAAAAGGAGCCAGAAGGAACCCATGGGGTCTGCGGCTCACAGCCCCCCCATAGGAGCTTTCTGGTAGGGGAGCTGGTGGTCAAGGGATTTAGCTTTAGCCTCTCTTTGCTCCCTGAGGCAATCCACCCTTGCCTTGGCCAGGACAGGAAGGAAAAGGATTGCTTCGGCCCTGGGACCCAGCTGCACCTCCCTTCTTGCCCCATGCCCTACCATGCATATCTGGCCTCTCCTGGCCACTACCTCATACCTGCTTCTAATCTGCAAATATTTAAAGGTGACACCTCCCCTGATTCACCTTCAGTCAGCCTTCCTCACCCACTCTGTGTCCAGAGGAGGGAGGCTGGAACCGGAAAGGCAAGCTCTCTGTCCACCTCATCTCATAGCCCAAATCACCATTCCCCAGTCCTTCCCCTGCCCCAGACCCTCCAGTTGTTCTGGATGTGCCAGAAGACTCCGGGAACCTCTCTGGGAGCTCCCTTCTTTCAGGCAGGCAAAGTCTCTGCTCCCCCTGGTGGCTGCACCTGCTCACTGCACTGTCCCCAGTACAGAGGGGTCCTGGAGAAAGTCCCTAGCCTGGGAAGCTCAGAGAAGAACTATTGCCCTTATACCCACCCCACCCCCATCTCTGGTGAAGATCCCAGGAACTGTCTCTCCTTGTCTCCACCCCCTTATCCCTTCAGTCAGCTACCACTCACGCATCTCCTATGTAAAGGTTGGGCCAAACTTCGTCCACGCGGCTGGAAGAAAACTTCCCTGCCCTCAGGAGCTCCTCTAGTTCCAGGACAGTGGGGCAAGGCGTGACTTCGGCATCTCCCCTCAGCTGTGGGAGCGAGGCCTCCGCCATGGGCCGGCCCACCTGCCCCTCTGTCTCTGCGGTCACTCCTCTCTGCCTCTCCAGCGTCATTCCTTTCCTAGAGATTGGCAGGGACAGGTGAGACAGCAGCAAGTGACTCAGCAAGTCACAGGGGCCTCTAGAGAGAACAGGACATTTTCCTCCCCAGGCCACCCCCTAACCCCAAATTCCATGACAACATGGAATCAGACATACCTCTGCAAGTCACCTCTCAGCCTCAGTTTCTTCACCTCTGATGTAAGAATTGTGAGGATTAAATGAAACAAAGGATATTCTGCATCTAACACATAATAGATGTTTAATAGATTTAGACTCCTGTGTAAGGCTATTTGGTTCCAAGGACTGAGTTAAAGTAGAGATCTGGGGTGCAGAGGAGGTGATTGCCTCCAAGGATTCGTGATAGGAAAAGTTCTTCAGGCCTGGGTCACAAACTAAGTGGGAGCTATATGGCTATTGGATGAGCTTCTGGATTATGGGGCTCAGGGGAGGGTTCCTGAGTTATAGAGTCGGAGAAAAGTGGCGAGGAGGCATGGAGGACCTCATCTAAAGGGTGCCCACAGGGTTTATGGGGGAAGGTTTGAACAGTGGTTCTGTTATGAAAATGGCTGATTTCTCAAAAGAGAAGGCTAAAATGGGCTGCATATGTCAAAGGGGGGGAGAAGGGAGATGAAAGTTCCCCTAGACTTTCTGAAGAACCAAAGGGCTATCATCAGAAATATTTTGGGGAGGGGGAGGGAGAGTCCTCTGCCTATAAGGGTTTTTGTCTTCACAACAGAAACAGAGAAAAGTCTGTATCTGTCCTTCTGCCAGAGCTAGTTATGGGATGAAGAAGTGATATGTCTTGCCGGCTCTCAGATGACTTCATGAAGGCTTGATCCGGGGCATGAGCTGCAGTGGGGAGGCTCCCAGCTGCCTCTGGCTTTGAGTCTGCCTCGAGGGTAAAGGCCACACCAGGGCATTCCATGGTAGCAGTTTGCACTCATGTCCACCCCAGAGCCTGTCCCCACCCCCATCAGAGCCACTGAAGTCTGCCTTGCACCACCTGGGAAACCAAGGCCAAGAAGGGGCTGGAGCCCAGGTCGCAGGTGGTTTTGGACTTGGTTTACGCCAATGCTAGGCCTGGGCTGGGGGCTTCCCTCAGGGTGGGGCAGTATAGTAAGGTGAGAAGAGCATAGGTTCAGGCAGATTTGAGTAGGAATGCTGGCTTTGGCACATATTAACTGCCCAACCTCAGGCAAGTTTCTTGGCCCTTCTGTGTTGTAATACTCTGTAGAGGTGGCACAAGGATTAAGTGAGATATTTATATGGCATTTGGCATAGGGACTCTCAGAGAATAAAGGGGCAATAAATGGTAACAATGATTGGAGGTTGGCTATTGGAGAGGAGCTGGCTCCCTCCGAAGGAATTAGGATAACCTCCTCCGGCCCCCAAACACTATTTGCTACTCCCATAGGCCCCGCCCCATCTCTGCTAGCCCCTCATCTTCTCACACTTCGGCTTTGGGCCTGACGCATGCGCTCTCGGGTTTCCTTGCTGCGGTTTCTAGCCTCCATTCTCCCCTCGCGCCCATCTTGAGTCCCGCGTCCCTTCCGGTTTTGGCCCCGCCCCCGCCCTAGGGCCCCGCCTCCCGCCGGTAGGGCCCCGCCTCCCGAAGCAGTTCCGGTTCGGATTCGAGCGGCTGCCGGCGCGGTTGAGACGAGGGCCGGCCGGGGCAATGCCTGCGCGCAGCCGCCACCGCCCCAGGGTCCACTTCGGCTCGCCTACCCGGGCTCCACCGCCGCTTCTTGAGGCGTCTCACTCCGGCGAGGCTCGGAGGGCGCCGGGTTCCGACAGCTGCTCGGACGCCGACTCGGAGGTGGGTCTGGGGAGCCCGACTCGGACCGCTGAGGTGAGCAGGAGCTGAGGCGGGGAAGAGGGGCTTTGGGAGAAGCCTGCAGCCAAGGGTGAGTGGAGAGTCGGGGATGGAGCCGGGGGCTGCCACGGACAGGGGTTCGGAGGGGCCCCGGGAGACCGTTGAGGGAGCGTGGAGAGTCCCCTTTAGCATGGAATCTGAGGGAAATGGAGGTTGTTGAGCCGAGGGCCTGAGGGGCGTGACGATGGCCCGAGACAGAGGGGTAAGGAGAGGTCGAGGGGAGAGCGAGAGGGAGTGGGAGGCTGAGGGAGATGTGGCCTCGAAGAGGCAGGGGCTTGAAGGTTTTGGAAAGCCGGGTAGTGAGGCAAAAAGACCGAAGGGGTACCGCGGGAATATGGGACCGGGGGAAGAGATGCTCTGAGATTTGGCACTGGGGGCACGGAATCAGAGGAGCCGGACCAGGGTCGATGTTACCACCTGGCCAGAGAGAGGGAACCGGGGTGGGACTGACAAGATCGCTGACCAGAGTGGGTGGTGGTAATTAGGGGAAGGATTTAGGCTTGAAGAGGAAAGGGCTATCGGGTGGCAAGTCGTCTGGCTTTAAAGGCCAGAAAAAGAGAAATGGGGTCAAGAAAGAAAAGGAGCCCTTGGAGGCTCTAATTTAGGGCTTTGGCATTTTCACAGGTGTCTTTCAAAGCATGGACGATCACTAGGGTAATATATTTGGGTCATGGGGCTTTCTCATTTGTGGACAGTGAATACTTTTAAGAATCTGGGGTGGGAGGGTTGATGTTAAACACTGATTTGCCCAAAGGACTAGGGGAAGTAGTGAAAAGGAAGTGATGTTTGGAAAAGATAGTGAAAGGAGTGATTCTGTAAATAAAGATAATCATTTGGCTTTCTTCTAACAGTAATAATGTGTTTCTTTTTTTTTTCTTTGTATTTTTCTTACACTTAAGTTTATCTTAAGTACCAGACAAGTTTAGACAATCTTTTTTCACAAAAAAAGATTTAATACATTACCTTTAAATTAAAAAAACTAAACTGGAAACAAGAATTTGGACACTTAGATTTTACAGATACTCAGTATCAACTGATTTCACTTTGGTAGCTTGAGTTGACACGTATTGGCCACAGGGTAAAGACGTGGTCAATACAAGTGTCTGGGTTAAAAAGGTACATAAAACTGTATGTGAAATCACCACAGTCCAGGAGGCTACCAGATGTTCCTCTCACCTGTAACTCCAGAATTGGAGTTGTGTCTTGAAAATTGGAAGGAGGGTACCTTGACAGATTTGCAGGACCAACGCTTTGCAGATATTGTATGAATAATACTTTTAGTAGAGTTATCTAGAAGACTAAGAATAGAGGATGCTTGTAGTTGTCAGTTAACAGAACTGGGATAGGTGGGTACACAGATGCCTTTTATAGAAGACATCGTACCAAAACCATAGTTATGCCAGAAAAATAATGATTGCAGTATTTATACTCTTTAGTTGAAATAGATTAATTTTCTTTTGTAATTGTTAAATTATAACATCTTTGTGAAATGTTGACTTTAGCCACGTCTCATATGTTGTTTTACTTTTACAACCTTTTATCCTATTATAGGTTTGCAAAGTTGTTGGCATTTCAAAACAAACTTTTAATCAAGTATTTCTAGTCTAAATGGGTATCCAACGGTTAAATCTTCATGAGATGATAATTTACTGATTGCAGTAAGCTGTTAATTTATGTGTATTGACTATATGTCATATCTTCAAATGCTCAGTAGACTAATAATTATTTCTTCAAAGGAGAGATGAATTCTTAACTTTGCTTTTAGCTGATGTTAAAAGATTAACTCCTTTTTCTTTAAATTAGTACAAACATCCTTTAGTTGAAGAAGTATATATAGTATTACTATTGTTAATTTATGTTTGCTTACCCTCACTAGATTGAGATTCTCTAGAGACCTTGTCTTCATACTTAGCTCTAAATAAAAGTCTTGGCATGTAAAAATTTGCTGAACTGAACCGAAATATAAGAACTCTCTATTAAGGTTACATCTTAATGTTACTGCAAAATTAAAGAAACTGTTACATGAATTTGTACAGTTAATACATTAGCATCCCTAATAGTTTGTCTTTGTTTTGCCTTGACAGTTTTCACAGCCACTTAGTTGTAAATAAAATCAGTTTTATGGTAGAGCAGTTTCTCTAAGGCAAGAAAATCTATATTACTCCATTAGAAGCCATTATGACTGCTGTGGCAGAAGATGCAGATATATTTAGATAATCACTTTTGATTTCAGTAGCATCATCGCCATTCTGCAAAGACTCTTTACTTTGCACAACTACTTGTAAACATTTTTATTTTGTTAATCACTAAGATCTTCAATGCTTTTTCAGAACTTTGTGATAGCTGACTTAGAGACATTTTCATGACTTTTCTGAGAAATGAAATTTGAACATTGTTTTTGGGAAAATGTTGAATCACAGATGTTCTAATGAATATCAACATTATTTTGTCTTATAAGAATAACCATATTAACGAGTTATTCTTTCAAAATTCTTACCTCCAGGCCTGATGTAATACTATGGTGTTAATAGTAGGATGTACCTAGCACAGCCATTAATCATAACAGTGATTCTTACTTTAGGTCTTATGATTCTCTTGGCTTTGAGAAATCAGGAGGTTAACTAGAAATTAGAGGAGCATGGGCCAGGTATCCTTTGAGAACAATTCAGTGTTTACATGCTGCCTTTGTCACTGGTAATTTGCCATTTGAATATGTGGATATGGATTTGTGACAGACCTGTACCCCCTCCTCCCATACACATAGCACCATCCTAAGTGGATCTTAACCTAGCTGAGTCTAGACTTCAGGCTTCCATATTTGAAATGTTTTGTTACTTCACTAAATGATGGGCCCTACTAGTAATAAAATCACCTCACTGCAGAATGTAACATAATATGAGTCTATCTTGGCTTTTGTTTAGGATGGTAGAAACTAGGAAAACTTGGTCATAATAGTTTCAGCACGGTGTTTCACTGTTAAACAGAGTTTTATGACATGTACCTTAGAAGACTGTTGTGGAGGCAGAGACCTATGTTTGTATTTGTCTTGAATATTTATTGTGGGCTTAGTGTAGCTTTTGAATTGTGGCTGAGGACAAGAGATTTATTTATCTATTTATTTATTTTATGCTCTGAGATTTGGCAGTGGGGGCGAGGAATTTTTATTTATTTTATTTTTGGCTGCACTGGGTCTTCGTTGCTGCACGCAGGCTTTCTCTAGTTGTGGTGAGTGGGGACTACTCTTTGTTGCGGTGTGAGGGCTTCTCATCGCAGTGGCTGCACTGTCGTGGAGCACGGGCTCTAGGTGCACGGGCTTCAGTAGTTGTGGCACACGGGCTTAGTTGCTCCACGGCATATGGGATCTTCCCGGACCAGGGCTCTAACCCGTGTCCCCTGCATTGGCAGGCAGATTCTTAACCATTGCACCACCAGGGAAGCCCTATATCTATTATCTTGACCCTTTTTTCTGTTCTCTTAAAGTTCTTGACAGGTAAGAAATTCTAGTAGGAGGTGAGAACCATGAATTCTGCTAATTTAGGGTCTTCCTAAAGTTCCTAAGTTAAGCTGTGTCACTGAGTTATTGGAAATGCCTGCAAATTGGCTTTAGTGTGGAACTTTGAGACTAAATTAAATCTATGTCAGTTTCATCAATACAACATTGGTATGAAAGTCAGAGATTGCCAGACCATACATTAAATTTTGGGGCCAAATCCAGTATATTTGCACAATATTGTAATGGAGTTTGAAGTCTTGAGCAAGTTTCTCATTTTCTATTATGTTGATTTGATTTGGGGGTGTAGCATATTTAAAAATGAAGATTTTTACCAGTCAATCTGTCAGACCACTACTAGCCTGCCCAAATATTATTTTAATGATTAGAATAAAAATTTGAATTTTATACACTTGGCTTCTTTACTGGTGTGCTCTGACATTTTGCCAGGTTAAGGATTTTTCATCAAACTTACCACTAAATTTTGACCATTGTGTAAAAACTGTTACTACAACTGAGGATATAACCTGCACAGTGTTGTCTGATTCTTATTCATTGAACTGATTCTTATTCATTGAACTGAGACAGTTCTGAATGTGGTAGAGAATTAGGTACAACCAGATAGTGGAAGTCTTAGTTTAAAGGCCAGTTGGAGTCAGAAAAGGTTTGTGTTCTTTGGTATACATGACAACCTTTTTTAATAACGGTATATAATAGTGCATGGTCTGTACAGCAAAAAAAATGTCCCAAGGCTAAAGTGCAGCCAATAGAATGATAATGTAACTGAAAAAACAATTTAATTTATTTCAAATGTGCTACCCCAAATTCTGCTGCTCAGTGGGACATAGTAAAACGGTAGAAGGTCACTGCTAGAGTTTCAAAACTGGTAGTAAGTGGTTCTGGGTCTTTGAAACTTTTGTAATTATAGCAGATTCAGATACTTGGAAACAGTGCTTACTAAGAAAAAGTAAACTACCTTTTGATAACTATAAAGGGAAAATAATAGTTTTTTGTTTGCTCAATGAAAAGATTTTAATTTAGGATTAAAAAATTTTAATGGGATTTTTTTAAAGCTGCATAGGGACTTCCCTGGTGGCACAGTGGTTAAGAATCCACCTGCCAATGCAGGGGACATGGGTTTGAGCCCTGGTCTGGGAAGATCCTACATGCCACGGAGCAACTAAGCCCATGTGCCGCAACTACTGAGCCTGCGCTCTAGAGCCCATGAGCCACAACTACTGAGCCCGAGCGCCACAACTACTGAATTCTGCATACCTAGAGCCCATGTTCCGCAACAAGAGAAGCCACCACAATGAGACGCCCGCACTCCACAACGAAGAGTAGCCCCCGCTTGCCACAACAGGAGAAAGCCTGTGAGCACAGCAACCAAGATGCATCGCAGCCAAAAAGAAATAATTAATTAGTTAAAAAAAATAACAAGTGTTGGTAAGGATGTGGAAAATTAGAACACTTGTGTGTTGCTCGTGGGAATGTAAAATGATGCTGCTTTGAAAATGGTATGGTGATTTCTGAGAAAATTAAACAGAATTACCAAATGACCCAGCAATTCCACCTCTAGATATATACGCAAAAGAAGTGAAAGCAGGGACTTCCCTGGTGGTCCAGTGGTTAAGACTGCACTCCCAATGCAGGGGGCCTGGGTTTGATCCCTGGACAGGGAACTAGATCCTGCATGCTGCAACTAAGAGCCCGAATGCCACAACTAAGACCAGGCGCAGCCAGATAAATAAATAAATAAATAAATAAATACTTTTTAAAAAATGAAAGCAGGACTTGAAAAGATATTTGTATACACCTATGTTTATAGCAGCATTATTCACAATAACTAAGAGTTAGAAGCAACCCAAGTGCCTACTGATGGATGAATGAATAAACAAAATGTGATATATACATAGAATGGAATATTATTTAGCCTTAAAAAGGAGGGAGGTTCTTATATATGCTACAACATGGATGAAGCTTGAAGATATTATGCAAAGGAAAATAAGGCAGACACAAAAGGACAAATATTGTAGGATTCCACTATTGTATCTAGAAAAGTCAAATTCATAGAGACAGAAGGTAGAATGGTGGTTGACAGGAGCACAGGGGAGGAGACAATGGGGAGTTATCGTTCAATGAATATGGAGTTTCCATTTGGAATGATGAAAAAATTCTAAAAATGGATGGTGGTGATGATTGCACAATGTAAATGTACTTAATTCCACTAAACTGTACACTTAAAATAGTAAATATTCAGTTATGTATAGTTTAACACACACACACACACACACACACACACACACACACACACACACACACACACACACACACACACACACACACACACACACACACACACACATCATATCTGTGATGCAGGCATTAGAAAGCCAGTACTGCCACTCTACAACTTCAGCTGCTTCCTGACACAAAGTCAGTGACTAGAAACTGGAGAATTACTTGTACACTCACATACAACCAATATTTCAATAGTCTTTCTTGTGGATACCCAGAACTTCAGGAAAATGGCCCCTACTTCACTTTCTGCCTTCCTCCCATGTCAGAGCATCTAGTTGGCTGAACCTAATTCACATTTAGAACCCTAGTTGCTAGGGATCCTGGGGAATAATTTTTACCTTTTTAACCTCTGTAGTACAAAAGACAACTAGAGGGAGATCGGAAAGGATCATGAGTGCCATTTCATCATATTTGTGAAAGGATCCTGAGTGCCAATTCATCATATTTGTCACAGGCACTAAGTCAATGGTGATTCATAGATGGTAATACTCCTTGTAGTCAAGTCATCATTTCCAGTAGTTGGCCAGATTGTCCTGCAGCTGTTCAGTCACAAAGATAGGATAGGACAAAACAAATAGCTTCAGTGAGGCAGAATAGGGAAAAAGTTTGTTGATAGTTATTGTCTCCTTTTGCAGTTCTGGGCTGATTGTGCTTAGTTTGTTAAACCTAATATACAGTATTTGCAGTTTTAATTTGGTAACTGAGTTTTAATAAGTAAATGAGTTATTTATATTATCGTGAAGATAATTTAATGCATATCACTCCATTGGTATGCGTTAAAGGCTCATTGATTAAAGAACAGCCATGCTACTGTTAAGTAATACCAGATAAGCTGTTTTTATTGTATTAAGTATGGAGATAAGATCATGGGAAATATGCTGAGCTCTTTTGCTGTCAAGCTGCTGACATCTTTAATTAGTATGAATTAAATTTGGAGAGAAAAGAAATAAATTTTCTAGTAAATGAACAAGTTGATGTGCTGAAAATTGCATTTTTTAATAGTTTTCAAGGGACTTCCCTGGTGGCCTAATGGTTAGGACTCTGCGTTCCCAATGCAGGGGGCCTGGGTTCGATCCCTGGTCAGGGAGCTAGATCCCACATGCATGCTATAACTAAGGAGCCCGCCTGCTGCAACTAAGTCCTGGTGCAACCAAATAAATAAATAAATAAAAATAAATATTAAAAAGTAGTTTTCAAAAATTTCTCACCAGAGTCCATCCAAAAGATAAGAAATGTTTTGTTCCACTCTGTACGGAACAGTCAGCTACTTTAGTTTATCTGTTATCTATGAGTTGGAACTAAGTTTGAGTAATGCCTCTTGATGGTAAGATTCTGCATGAGTGGACTATTCTCTCAGTGCCTTGATAATAACATTGACCTTTGATAACTAATTTCTTAATTGCTCATGATTTCAGAATAAACTTCTTTTAAATTTTATCTCAAATTGAAATGTTTCCTTTATGTACCAGTTAACATTATGGACAAGTACCATGCTTTGCACACCGTGCTTTTTGATGTGGATCAAACTTTAATGACGTAGCTGGGAGTTAGTGTCTAAATAATATGTCAGATTTTTTTATTCTGTTATTCTACTTCTATAAATCTAACCCAAGGCACTGCAATACTATTTGTAATAGTAATAAAATTGTGAACAGTTGCTGACAGTGGGGAAATGGACAAATTATTGTATAGCCATACAATGGAATGTCCTTTTCAAAGGATAGTTTGATAACATTAGACAGGACTCATGCAATAATGTTAAGTAAAAATGATACAGAATTACCAATGGTATGGTTTCTCTATAGAAATTTTTCCTATAGAAAGTTCTGTGGATGAAAGATAAATAAAAAATTACAAGCATTAGTTCTCTGGGGGGTAATTTTGAAATTATATTTTAAATGTTCTTCAACAAATATGTATCGCTTCTATATATTTTTCTGTCTTTTTATTGTAGAAGTTCATTACTTTTAAAGATCCAAACAATGCAGAAATTTGTAGACTACAAACTATAAAAGTCCTTCAGTCACCTACCTAGGCAAATGAAGTCCAGTTTATCAACTTGTTCTTTTATGGATCTTGCTTTTGTTGTCATATCTAAGAAATCTTTACCTAACCTAAGGTCAGAAAGATTTTCTCCTGTGTTTTCTTTTAGAAGTTTTCTAGTTTTAGATTTTACATTAGGTCTGTGATCCATTTCAAGTTAATTTTTTATATGTGGTGAGAGGTATGGATTAATTTTTTTTGCATGTGGATATTCATTTGTTCTAATACGATTTGATGGAAAGACTATCCTTTCTCCACTGAATTGCCTTTGCATGTCTGTAGAAAATGAGATATCCATATGTATGTAGGTCTATTTCTGGATTCTCTATTCTGTACCATTGATTTGTTTATCTTTATGCCATTACTACTTTGTCTTGATTAGGGTAGTATGATAGAATTCTAAAATGACCTCCAGTGACCTTTGTATAGTGGGAAGGACCTGTGAGTCTGATTATCACTCTGATTATGTTATGTTATATGGCACAGTTGACTAAGAAAGGGAAATTATCTTAGTGGACCTGACCTAATCAGCCAGCAAAGGACTGGGCTTTTCCTGGAGAAAGAGATTCTAAGTACAAGGGGCATTCAACAAAGAAAAACAACAGAGAAAAAGCTGGTTTTCAGAATAGGAGGGGGCCCTAAATGCCAGTGGCCACTAAATTTACAGTAATTTGTTACACAGCAGTAGAAAACAAACACTGTATATAGTAAGTCTTGTAATTAGCTATCTAATCTTATTCTTTTTCAAGGTTGTTTTGGTTATTCTGTGTCCTTTGCATTTTCATATCAACTACTGAAATAAGTTTATCTATAAAAAAGTCTGTTGGAATTTTGATTGGGATTCCATGAAATATATAGATCAAATTTTGGAAGAATTGACGGATGTCAATGAAAAATTAACCAGTCAATCTAAGAAAAAAACGGAAAATTTTATCTGAGCCAAATTGAGCGCTGTAACCCAAGAACAGCACATCAGAAAGCTCTCAGAGCTGTTCCACCAATAAGAAGTGTAGGCATAGTTATATAAGTTTTTTTGAGACAGAGGGCTGTACATTAAATGACGTTTTATTGACAGTTACACAGTCCAGATCTAAAAGTCGTGTGGCCCCTTACAAGATCAAGAAGGAATGTTATCTTTCTTTTTTTTAATACATTTATTTATTTATTTATTTTTGGCTGTGTTGGGTCTTCATTGCTGCATGCGGGCTTTCTTTAGTTGTGGCGAGCCGGGGCTAGTCTTCATTGCAATGCGTGGGCTTCTCATTGCAGTGGCTTCTTTTGTTGTGGAGCACGGGCTCTAGGCGCATGGGCTTCAGTAGTTGTGGCACATGGGCTCAGTAGTTGTGGCGCACGGGCTTAGTTGCTCCGCGGCATGTGAGATCTTCCCGGACCAGGGCTTGAACCCTGCGTGTCCCCTGCATTAGCAGGCAGATTCTTAACCCACTGCACCACCAGGGAAGTCCTGGATATATTTTTGATAGGCTGATTGTTGGATAAGAGAAAGAGAGGTGACAAGGATGATTCAATTTACCAAATTCAAAGGTGGATTCTTAACCACTGCGCCACCAGGGAAGTCCCAAGAAGGAATGTTATCTTTTAAGGAGTTGCCTGGCTGGTGCTAGGAGAATGTTGCTCTTTATGGCTGAGCAGGTATTTATGCCAACGGGGGAGGTTTGGTTGATGCGTAATATAGATACACAGTTCTCAGTAGTGGGGAGAGAGGAGGCCAAAGGGCAGAGAAAAAATTTTTATGTTTGAATTCTTCTTGTCTGGACATAAAATATGAATTTTATTTCACAGCATTTTTATTTTCTTAAAAATTTGAGTCTTGGGCTTCCCTGGTGGTGCAGTGGTTGAGAGTCCGCCTGCCGATGCAGGGGACATGGGTTCGTGCCCCGGTCCGGGAAGATCCCACATGCTGCGGAGCGGCTGGGTCCGTGAGCCATGGCCGCTGAGCTTGCGCGTCCGGAGCCTGTGCTCCACAACGGGAGAGGCCACAACAGTGAGAGGCCCGTGTACCACCAAAAAAAAAAAAAAAAATTTGAGTCTTTTGACCCACCCATGTCACTATTTATTTAGATCTTTAATTTCTCTTAGCAATGTTTTATAGTTTATAGTGTACAGATTTTTCGCATGTTTGGTCAGATTTATCCTTGGGCATTTTATATTTTTTGGTGCTATTGTAAATGGCATTATTTTGTAAATTTCAATTTTTTGATTGTTTATTTCTAGTATATAGAAATACAATTGATTTTTGTATGTTGATATTAAGCAATCTTGCTAAACTAAATTATTAGTTCTAGTAACTTGTGTTTGTGTGTATGTGTAGATTCCATTGAATTTTCCACATAGATTATCATATTGTCTGCAAATACAGTTTTGTTCTTTCCTTTCCAATCGTTTGCCCTTTATTTCTTCTTCTTGCCTTATTCTACTGGCTAGATTGCTCAGTGTTTTACCAAAATGATGAGAGTAGACAGTCCAGCCTTATTCCTGATATTAAGGGGAAAGCCTTTAGCCTTTCATCATTAAGTATAATGTTAACCATAGGTTTTTCAAAGATGTCCTTTATCAACTTGATGAAGTTTCTCTTTATTTCTCATTTGCTGAGAGTTTTTCATTGGGAATGAATACTGGATTTTGCCAAATGCTTTTCTGTCTTTTGAGTTATTGTGTGGTTTCCCTGTTTTAGCCTGTGGTGAATTATTCTTATTTTCAAGTGTTAAACTAACTTTGCACTCCTGAGATAAACATCACTTGGTTATGTTGTATTATCCTTTTAAAATATTGTTGGATTTGATTTGCTAAGATATGTTTAAATTTTTTGCTTTCACATTTGTAAGGGCTCTCAGGCTGTAGTTTTATTTTCTTGTAATGTCTTTGTCTGGTTTTGGTATCAGGGTACTACTGGCCTCATGGAATGAATTCAGAAATATTCCCTCCTCTTCTGGAAGAGTTTTATTTTAGTAGTCCATTTCTCCCAACTTTTGTGCTATTGTTGACATATTTTACTTACATATTTACCCATATATCTACCATTTCTGGTATTCATATTTTCAAATGATGGCATTTTTGTTCTGCCTGAAGGACTTCCTTTTCACATTTCTGGTAGCTCAGGTCTGCTCGAGATGAAATTATTCAGCTTTTGTGTGTCTGAAAAAGTATTTGTTTTACCTTTGTTTTTGATCGACATTTTACCGGTCATAGAATTATAGGCTGATCATTTTTTTTTCTTTCAGTCTTTTAAAGACATTGTTTCACTGTCTTCTAGCTTGCAATGTTTCCAGTGAGGAATCTGCTATCATTCTTATCTTTGTTCCTATGTGTATAATGTGTGTATCCTCTCTTTTTACTTTTAAGATTTTCTCATTGTCATTGATTTTGAGTAATTTGATTATGATATGGTGTGGTATAGTTGTTTTTGCTTGTTTGTTTGTTTTTTATTTATTTTCGGCTGCGTTGGGTCTTTGTTGCTGTGTACGGGCCCTCTCTAGCTGTGGGAGCAGGGGCCACTCTTTGTTGTGGTCCACGTGCTTTTCACTGTGGTGGCTTCTCTTGTTGGGGAGCATGGGCTCTAGGCGTGTGGGCTTCAGCACTTGCGGCTTGTGGACTCAGTAGTTATGGCTCGTGGGCTGTAGAGCACAGGCTCAGTAGTTATGGCGCACGGGCCCAGTTGCTCCGCTGCATGTGGGATCTTCCTGGACCAGGGCTCGAACCCGTGTCCCCTGCATTGGCAAGCGTATTTTTAACCACTGCGCCACCAGGGAAGCCTTGGTGTGGTATAGTTTTTTGTGTGGTTCTAATGTTTGGAATTTATTGAGCTTTTTGATTTGTGTTTATAGTTTTCACCAAATCTTGAAAAATGTTAACCATTGTTACTTCAGATATTTTTTTCTGCACTCTCCTCTCTCGTTGTTTGGGGACTACAATTATGCATCTATTAAGATGTTTGAAGTTGTCCCACCTCTCACTGATATTCTTTTCATTTTCTTTTATTTTTTTAATCATGGTAAAATATACATAACAAACTTATATTTTAACCATTTTTAAGTGCACAGTTTAGTGGCACTAAGTACATTTACATTGTTGTGCAACCATCACCACCATCCATTTCCAGAACTGTTTCATTATCCCAAATGGAAACTTTGTACCCATTAAACAGTAATGGGTATTTGTCTCCTACTGCACAGTCCCTGGAAACCAACATCTACTTTCTGTCTCTATGAATTTGACTACCAAGTGAATCATACAATATTTGTCCTTTTGTGTCTGGCTTATTTCACTTAGCATAATGTCTTCAAGATTCCTTTTAAAGGCTGAATAATATTCTCTTCATTTTTAAAAATTCTGTTTTTCCTGTGTTTCATTTTGAATAATTCCTATTGTTATGTCTTCAAGTTTACTATACTTATGCAATATCTGATCAGCTGTTAATCCCATCCAGTGTGTTTTTTATTACATATCTTGTAATTTCATCTCTAGAAGTTTGAGTTGGATCTTTTTTATATGTCTATATCTCTATTTAACTTTTTGAACATATGTAATACAGTTATCATAACTATGTTAATTTCCTTGTCTGATAATTTTATTATCTGTGTCAGTTCTGGGTCAATTTCAATTGATTTTCTACTCATTATAGATGAATTTTTCTACTCCTTTGCATGCCTGGTAATCTTTGGTTGGTTGCTAGACATTGTGATTTTACCTGTTGGGTGCTGAATACTTTCTTATTCCTATTAATATTCTTCTGCTTTGTTGTGGGATGTAGTTAAATTACTTGAAAACAGTTTGATCCTTTTGGTTCTGCTTTTAAGATTTGTTTGGCTGGACCAGAGACATGTTTAGGTTTAGGGCAGGATTTCTCAGTATCAGCACTATAACACTTTGGGTCAGATAATTCTTTGTTGTGAGGGGCTGTCCTGTGCATTGTAGAGTGTTTAACAGCATCCCTAGCCTCTAGTCTTTAGATGATCCCCTAGTTGTGACAACCACAAATGTCTCCAGAAATTGCCAAATATTTTGGGGTGGGCAAATTGCCCTCAGTTGAGAACTACTGTTTTTAGGGTTAATTCTTCCTTACTACTATGGAAAGATCTTATTGTGTACTCTACCCAGTGCCCCATGAATCATGAGATTTTTCATTTTTTTCCAGTCTGGTTGTTTATAGTAGGCACTTTTAGTGGTCTTGTGTGAATACTGGGCATTATTGCCTCTAATCTTTCTGGGTGGTTCTTTTTTCAGTCTTGTTTGGTTTCCTCACATATATGTGCTGATCAGCATTCAGCTGCCTATTCAAGGGAGATCCTTTGCAAATCTCTGGAGTTCCATCTTAGTCTGCTTAGGCTGTTATAACAAAAATACCATAGGCTGGGTGGCTTAAACAACAAATCTATTTCTCACAGTTCTGGAGGCTGAGGAGTCCAAGATCAAAGTGCCAGCAGATTTGGTGTCTGTGAGGACCTGCTTCCTAGTTCATAGGTGGTCAGCTTCTAGTTGTGTCTTTAGATGACAGAAGGGAAGAGAACTCTTTGGGGTGTCTCTGATAAAGGCATTAATTCCATTCACGGGCATTCTGCCTTCATGACCTAATCACCTCTTCATACTATCCTATTGGGGGTTAGAATTTCAACATATGAATTTGGGGGGAATATAAACATTCAGTCCATAACAAGTTCTCTGTCTGTGTATCTTTCTCCTCTCTAGTATTCTATCCCAGGTACACTGCCATCTTGATTTCCCTAGATTCTCAGTTCCATTGCAACTCACCAAGTCTGCTGGGTCTCACCCAGTTTATATCCTGTACCACTCATGGCTGGGGCAGTAGGGCTCACCTTGTTTCCTACTCTCAAGGATCTCCTTTGTTGTCTGGTGCCCACTGTCTTGAAACTGGTTTTCTCCCCATATATTTAATCTATTTTTTGGCTGTTTCAGGTGGAAAAGTAAATCTGGTTTCTCTTATTGCATCTTGTTCAGAAGCAGAAGTCCCTTTAACTGATAGTTGATTCATATTAATTATTGGTTAAAGCTGAAAGTATTCTGAAACATTTACTTACCTAATTTCTTCATTATGTATATTTGTATGAAACTTATAGCTCTCATATTCTTCGTTAAAAGTCTCCTGTCCCCTGTAGTTCCTGTGGTACAATGTAAATATTAAATTGCCTTGAAGCCTTTTATCATCTGTTAATATACCTCTTTAATGCAGGTTTTCATAGTGTTATCTAAGTATGTAGTAGCACACAATTAACGGTTGTGCCCTGACCCGATGAAGCACAACAGTGCAATGTGTCGTGCTTTTAGGGCATTGCCACAGCAGGCTCAAAGACTTCCAGGAGGCTTTCTTGTATGATAACTCATATTTTCTAGCAGCTAAAACATCAGCATCAAAGCCTGTTTGTTAGCCAGATTGAGGGTGTAAAGAACAGATTGTTAGCCAGATTGAAGGTGCTATAAGACAGAAAAAAAAAAAAAAACCATGAAAGAGATCATTTTGAGCAGTGTGTGAGATGAAACTACTGAAGAATAAGGCTAAAAGGATGGGGTGACTTGGAGCCCGTTGGTGGTAAGCTGTTAGAAAAAGGAGAAAGGTAGCAGAATAGAAGTAAAGTGACAGAAGGAATCTGGCCTTATCTTGTATGAGAAGAGCTTCTCATACTTATTACATCGTAATTGTTGCAGAGTTTGTAGCATGTGTTTGTTGGATATTCAGGGATGAAATGATTTATTCAGAGAATACCTTGGGGAAAAGATATGTATGTAGTGTGTAGGATGAAGCCATCTGGCTCTCTATATGGACTAAAACATAGCAAAATCATTTAAAATGGAACTATATATATGTAATACGTGATATAAAATTATATATATCAATGTGTATAAATTCCATGAGTTGAAAGTGAATAAATCATAATTCCTTGGCCTTTGGGATGACACTGATATACTGTAGGTAAAAATAAAAAAGTTGAGTACAATTTTTTGTAGCTCTGCAGTATATAAAACATGTCCTTACAGATGCATGTACTGTTAATTTTTTAAGACTGAAAAGCTATTGTGGATTAATACTGTTAAAAGCTCTGTTTTGAAACACTGTGATTTAAGATTTTCAAAAACTAGGATTGCTTTTTAGTAATTAAGAAACAAATATTTAATGGGCATGTTTCTTGTTGGCTGAATACTTTTGATGGTATAAGAGGTACTTGGGTAGTTGAGTATCTGCCTTTTTCAGGTGATTATAGGTATTCATGGCAAGAGTTTGTGTGGATAGAAGAATGCAGAAGTAGCAGCTTTTTACTTTCCTTAGCATAAAGAAGCATAGAAAGGTTTTCATAGCCAAAAATGCATGTTGTAAGGGAATGATAAGCACTAAAATCAGGAATTACTACATCTGAGAAGAAAGGAAGGGGTTGCTATCAGGGAAGGACATTCACTTGTATTGATGTTTTGTTTTGCTTTTAAAGCAAACTTTTAAAATCAAGTTCAACAATTGTAAAATGTAGATCATACGTATACAGATTAATGAATTTTCACCTGTATAACTAATACCCAGATTAAGAAACAGAACATATGTATTAGAACTGTTTTTTTTTTTTCTTTCAAGCTGGGTAGTGGGCACATGGGTGTTTGTTGTGTCATTCTTTCTCGTTCTTCTTCTTCTTTTTTTTTTTTTTTTTTTTTTGCGGTACACGAGCCTCTCACCGCTGCGGCCTCTCCCGTTGCGGAGCACAGGCTCCGGACACGCAGGCTCAGCGGCCATGGCTCACGGGCTCAGCCTCTCCGTGGCATGTGGGATCTTCCCGGACCGGGGCATGAACCCGTGTCCCCTGCATCGGCAGGCGGACTCTCAACCACTGCGCCACCAGGGAAGCCCCTCTTCTTCTTTTTTAATGCTTTAAAGTTTACCTACTGTGGAGTTTTTTTTTTTAATATATTTATTTATCTATTTTGGTTGCACCAGGTCTTAGTTGCGGCACGTGGGCTCCTTAGTTGTGGCATGTATGTGGGATCTAGTTCTCTGACTAGGGATCAAATCCGGACCCCCTGCGTTGGGAGCGCAGAGTCCTATCCACTGCACTACTAGGGAAGTCCCCTTACTGTGTTTTTAAAAAAATCATCTCAGAAGGAAATATGGTCTTTAGAGATCTGGAAAATGTCAGAAAGCCCACAGGCTTTAGTAGTTGAGAAAGTACTTTAGGGAACTAGGTTTTTTCTCCATGTAGGCCTTCGTCTCCCGTATATCTGATAAAGTTTATAAACCTGATATAGACCCAAGTTACTGAACATTTTAAAATGGAAAAAGAACATAAACAGAACTGTGTGGGATCAAAGTAGTAAAAATTATTAGTACTTTTTGAAACAGTACATTGTTGGCCTTTTATAATTGCAGTATAGGGAATTCCCCAGGGGTCCAGTGGTTAGGACTCCATGCTTTCACTGCTGAGGTCCAGGGTTCAATCCCTGGTCAGGGAACTAAGATCCCGCAAACCACGTGGTGAGACCAAAAATTAAAATTAAAAAAAAAAAGGAAATACTATAATTGCAGTATAAAATATGGCCCCTCAAATTTATGGTACATTGAAATGTTTTATCACTAAATCTCAATGATAGTTTAAGAAGAAAATTCCTTTTTCAGTTCTGTAATGGAATATTCAAGGTATAGAAAGAAATGAGCTGTTAAGATATTTATAGATACTTAATATCTAGTAAAGACTTTATATCTGTTGTAGAAATTATTTGTATAGTAGATAGAAATATGCTTAATCTAAGGGGTTTCCTGCAGTTAGTTATCTATCTGCCTTTGTGGGGTTGTGTGTTTTTTTTTTTTTTTGCGGTACGCAGGCCTCTCACCGCTGTGGCCTCTCCCGCCGCGGAGCACAGGCTCTGGACGCGCAGGCCCAGCGGCCATGGCCCACAGGCCCAGCCGCTCCGCGGCATGTGGGATCCTCCCGGACCGGGGCACGAACCCGCGTCCCCTGCATCGGCAGGCGGACTCTCAACCACTGCGCCACCAGGGAAGCCCGGGGTTGTGTGTTTTTTTGGAGGCGGGGTGGGGGGAGACTTATTCCACGAACATGAAGATTTCTGAAATTTGATTTATTTTTACGTATAACAAATCTTTCTATATATCTCATTTTATGAACAGTGTTGAGTTATTTTTCTCAATTCTTCTCACCAGTAGGCTTTTTCTAATTAAGTTATGGCTTGCTGTGGTGTGGAAAAGCCATTTGTAAAATATTACCAAAAAAACATTTTGCAAAAATGTTCGGTCATTAGCTTTCCTTTTGCTATTGGGGTTATATGCACATAATTATTAGAATGTTAATCTGTTGAGAACTACTCATTAATGAATAATTTTTGTTTCTTTTACTCTCGTCTGGAAGCCAATAGGGCAGTGTAGATGAATTACTGTTTCTGATGTGTTTACGTGTATTTTGTCTTCAAAGGAGTTCTTAGGACACCCTGAAATTTTTGTTTTATTTTCCTGTTTTCCCTTGACAGGCAGTGGAAGAGGAAATGGCTTTTCCTAATCAGCTCTGCATTCGCCGCTGGACTACCAAGCATGTAGCTGTTTGGCTGAAGGATGAAGGCTTTTTTGAGTATGTGGACATTTTATGCAATAAGCACCGACTTGATGGAATCACGTTGCTAACGTTGACTGAATATGATCTCCGGTCTCCTCCTCTGGAAATCAAAGTCTTAGGGGACATTAAAAGGTTAATGCTGTCAGTCCGAAAATTGCAGAAAATACATATTGATGTTTTAGAAGAGATGGGATACAACAGTGACAGTCCCATGAGTTCCATGAGCCCTTTCATTAGTGCTCTTCAGAATGCAGAGTGGCTCTGTAATGGGGAACCTTCACACGACTGTGACGGACCCATCACTGATTTGAATTCTGATCAATACCAGTATGTGAATGGTAAAAACAAACATTCTATTCGAAGATTGGACCCAGAGTATTGGAAGACCATATTGAGTTGTATATATGTTTTTATAGTGTTCGGATTTACATCTTTCATAATGGTTATAGTCCACGAGCGAGTGCCTGACATGCAGACCTATCCACCACTCCCGGATATATTCTTAGACAGGTAAGTTTTGTTTCTAGTTGCCAAGTTTGTAGAAGATAGCTGTACTAGCAATGATAATGATATATTCATGATAATTACATTCTTTATTATTGTTGTTTTGGTTGATATATACTTCCCATTTGCCTTATCTTGTGCTATATAAAGATGCTTTAGAATTGCCTTTTTCTCTTAGAGTAAACTAGACCTTAAGCCTAGATGAGTAGCAAGAACCACTGCTTAATTTATTTTTCTACAGCTATGTTATAGCTCCTTGGGCACTTCAGATTTTAAAAGGGTTTCCTGGAATGTTATATGTAATAAATGGAATTTGTTTACTTTTTTTAAAAAAAAGATGAACAGGGTTTTGCTTCTTCTAAAAATATGGGGAGGTCTCATGTATCATCAGATAAATTAGAACTATCACAAATACAAACTGATTCATGGATAGTATTCTGTTTTTATAAATACTGAATGCATAAAAAAGAGTATAGTATATTATATGAAAAATAAGAATAGAACAAAACTCAAAACTATTAGTTTTTATATTTGCGGGTTTTTTTTTTTTTTTTTTGCGGTACACAGCCCTCTCATTGTTGTGGCCTCTCCCATTGCGGAGCACAGGCTCCGACGCGCAGGCTCAGCGGCAATGGCTCACGGGCCCAGCCGCTCCGCAGCATGTGGGATCTTCCCAGACAGGGGCACGAACCGTGTCCCCTGCATCAGCAGGCGGACTGTCAATCACTGCGCCACCAGGGAAGCCCTATATTTGTGGTTTTAAAAAATCTTTTGAAAGTTTGTAGTGCTGTCTTGTTTTTGTAAAACGTTGTGCCCCTGAAATTGAAACTGTGATTAAAAATCTTCCAACAAACAAAAGCCCAGGACCAGATGGCTTCACAGGCGAATTCTATCAAACACTTAGAGAAGAGAAGAGCTAACACCTATCCTTCTCAAACTCTTCCAAAATATAGCAGAGGGAGGAACACTCCCAAACTCATTCTACGAGGCCACCATCACCCTGATACCAAAACCAGACAAAGATGTCACAAAGATGGGCTTCCCTGGTGGCGCAGTGGTTGAGAGTCTGCCTGCCGATGCAGGGGACACGGGTTTGTGCCCCGGTCTGGGAAGATCCCACATGCCACGGAACGGCTAGGCCCTGTGAGCTGCGGCCGCTGAGCCTGCGCGTCCGGAGCCTGTGCTCCGCAACGGGAGAGGCCACAACAGTGAGAGGTCCATGTACCGCAAAAAAAAAAAAAAAAAAAAAAAAAAAGATGTCACAAAGAAAGAAAACTACAGGCCAGTATCACTGATGAACATAGATGCAAAAATCCTCAACAAAATGCTAGCAAACAGAATCCAACAGCACATTAAAAGGATCATACACCATGATCAAGTGGGGTGTATTCCAGGAATGCAAGGATTCTTCAATATACGCAAATCAATCAACGTGATACACCATATTAACAAATTGAAGGAGAAATACCGTATGATCATCTCAATAGATGCAGAGAAAGCTTTCAACAAAATTCAACACCCATTTATGATAAAAACCCTGCAGAAAGTAGGCATAGAGAGAACTTTCCTCAACATAATAAAGGCCATATATGACCAACCCACAACCAACATCCTCCTCAATGGTGAAAAACTGAAACCATTCCCACTAAGATCAGGAACAAGACAAGGTTGCCCACTGTCACCACTCTTATTCAACATAGTTTTGGAAGTTCTAACCACAGCAATCAGAGAAGAAAAAGAAATAAAAGGAATCCAAATCGTAAAAGAAGAAGTAAAGCTGTCACTGTTTGCAGATGACATGATACTGTAGATAGAGAATCCTAAAGATGCTACCAGAAAACTACTAGAGCTAATCAATGAATTTGGTAAAGTAGCAGGATACAAAATTAATGCACAGAAATCTCTGGCATTCTTATACACTAATGATGAAAAATCTGAAAGTGAAATTAAGAAAACACTCCCATTTACCATTCAACGAAAGGAATAAAATATCTAGGAGTAAACCTACCTAAGGAGACAAAAGACCCGCATGCAGAAAACTATAAGACACTGATGAAAGAAATTAAAGATGATACAAAAAGATGGAGAGATATACCATGTTCTTGGATTGGAAGAATCAACATTGTGAAAATAACTCTACTACCCAAAGCAATCTACAGATTCAGTGCAATCCCTGTCAAACTACCACTGGCATTTTTCACAGAACTAGAAAAAAAATTTTCACAATTTGTATGGAAACACAAAAGACCCCGAATAGCCAAAGCAATCTTGAGAACGAAAAACAGAGCTGGAGGAATCAGGCTCCCTGACTTCAGACTATACTACAAAGATACAGTTATCAATACAGTATGGTACTGGCACAAAAACAGAAATATAGAGCAATGGAACAGGATAGAAAGCCCAGAGGTAAACCCACGCACATATGGTCACCTTATCTTTGATAAAGGAGGCAAGAATATACAGTGGAGAAAAGACAGCCTCTTCAATAAGTGGTGCTGGGAAAACTGGACAGGTACATGTAAAAGTATGAAATTAGAACCCTCCCTAACACCATACATAAAAAAATAAACTCAAAATGGATTAAAGACCTAAATGTAAGGCCAGACACTATCAAACTCTTAGAGGAAAACATAGGCAGAACACTGTATGACATAAATCACAGCAAGATCCTTTTTGACCCACCTCCTAGAGAAATGGAAATAAAAACAAAAATAAACAAATGGGACCTAATGAAACTTAAAAGCTTTTGCACAGCAAAAGAAATCATAAACAAGCCGAAAAGACAGTCCTCAGAATGGGAGAAAATATTTGCAGATGAAGCAACTGACAAAGGATTAATCGCCAAGATTTACAAGCAGCTCATGCAGCTCAATAACAAAGAAGCAAACAACCCAATCCAAAAATGGGCAGAAGACCTAAATAGACATTTCTCCAAAGAAGCTATACAGATTGCCAACAAACACATGAAAGAATGCTCAACATCGTTAATCATTAGAGAAATGCAAATCAAAACTACAATGAGATATCATCTTACACCGGTCAGAATGGCCATCATCAAAAAATCTAGAAATCCTAAATCCTGGAGAGGGTGTGGAGAAAAGGGAACCCTCTTGCACTGTTGATGGGAATGTAAATTGATACAGCCACTATGGAGAACAGTATGGAGGTTCCTTAAAAAACTACAAATAGAACTACCATACGACCCAGCAATCCCACTACTGGGCATATACCCTGAGAAAACCATAATTCTAAAAGAGTCATGTACCAAAATGTTCATTGCAGCTCTATTTACAATAGCCAGGACATGGAAGCAACCTAAGTGCCCATCAACAGATGAATGGATAAAGGAGATGTGGCACGTATATACAATGGAATATTACTCACCCATAAAAAGAAACGAAATTGAGTTATTTGTAGTGAGGTGGATGGACCTAGAATCTGTCATACAGAGTGAAGTAAGTCAGAAAGAGAAAAACAAATACCGTATGGTAACACATATATATGGAATCTAAGAAGAAAAAAAAAAAGGTCATGAAGAACCTAGGGGTAAGACGGGAATAAAGACACAGACCTACTAGAGCATGGACTTGAGGATATGGAGAGGGGGAAAGGTAAGCTGTGACAAAGTGAGAGAGTGGCGTGGACATATATACACTACCAAACGTAAAATAGATAGCTAGTGGGAAGTAGCCGCATAGCACAGGGAGATCAGTTAGGTGGTTTGTGACCACCTAGAGGGGTGGGATAGGGAGGATGGGAGGGAGGGAGACGCAAGAGGGAAGAGATATGGAAACATATGTATATGTATAACTGATTCATTTTGTTATAAAGCAGAAACAAAGGCACCATTGTAAAGCAATTATACTCCAGTAAAGATGTTTAAAAAATAAAAACAAAACGTACTCTTCTGAAAGTGCCTTATAGTATATGGGTTTTTTTAAAATGAAATGAATTAAAGTGTCCATGTTAAGATGGCAGGATGACATATATATAACATTTTATTCTCTCTCGAGCCCTGACTAAAAGTATAGTAAAGAAGTTGTGTTTGTTTGTTGGTCTTAAGTTGTAAACTTACAAGGAAAGGGTAGATAAGAGAGGAGAAAACAGCCATACATTTTTGGGAGTTTGAAAGCAGATGGGTGAGGGACTTCCCTGGTGGTCCAGTGGTTAAAGCTCCGCACTGCAATGCAGGGGGCCCGGGTTCGATCCCTGGTCAGGGAACTAGATCCCATATGCTACAAATAAAAGATCCCGCATGCTGCAACTAAGACCCGGCACAGCCAAATAAATAAATGAATATTAAAAAAGAAAAGGAAAAGCAGATGGGTGAGTGGCAACTAGCAGAGCTAAAGTAACCTAATTCTAAAGCAGCAGTTGGGAAAACTGAGAACCAACCCAAAGTATCTTGCAGATTTCTCAAAGCTCTGGATACTGTGGGTGAAAGGGTGGTGCTAAAATAAGAAAGCTGTTTAAGAAGCTGTTAGATCCCTATATCTCCTTCCCTGTTCTATCGTACACAATTTTTCCAGCAGAAGACCCTAAGGAAGTAAGGAAGACAGCATGTGGATATCTGATGAAAGAGTACTCTAGGCAGAGGAAACAGCAAGGTGCAGGAATCCTGAATTGGTAGTAGGCTTAGCATGTTTAAGGAACAGCAAGTGAGAGATGGAGAGAACAGTTGGAGGTGAGGTCTGAGAGGAGACAGAAGTCCAGATTTTGTAGGTACTTGTAGACAATTGTAAGGACTTTAGCTTTCATTCTAAGTGAAAAGGGAAGCCATTGGAAAGCATTTAGGAGAAGAGTAGAGCGATCTAACTTCCATTTTAAAAGGTCAATCTAATTGTTGTTAATAGAATAGCTCGGTGGTGGGGATGGGAAAGTAGAGGTTAGTTAAATTATTGAATCCGTCTAGGCAAAGATGGGGTGGATTGGATGAGAAGAGTAGTGGTATGTATGTGTGTGTGTGTGTAGATATACATATATGTATATATATGTGTGTGTGTGTATGTATGTACATACAGGCAACAAGATTTGCTTATGGATTTGCATGTAAGGTGTAAGAGAAAGAGAGAATTCAAGGATTATTTCAAGATTTTTTTTTTAAATTAATTTATTTATTCTGGGTTGTGTTGGGTCTTTGTTTCTGTGTGAGGGCTTTCTCTAGTTGTGGCAAGCGGGGGCCACTCTTCATCACGGTGTGTGGGCTTCTCACTATCGCGGCCTCTCTTGTCGCGGAGCACAGGCTCCAGACGCGCAGGCTCAGTAGTTGTGGCTCACGGGCCTAGTTGCTCCGCGGCACGTGGGATCTTCCCAGACCAGGGCTCAAACCCGTGTCCCCTGCATTAGCAGGCAGATTCTCAACCACTGCACCACCAGGAAAGCCCTATTCCAACATTTTTGACTTGATCATCTGGAAGGATAGAGTTGTCCTTTATAGAGGTGGGAAGACTGTGGAAAGACCTGACTTGAAGAGAAAAGTAAGGGTTTGGTTTTAGACATGTCAAGTTTGAAGTATCTTTTACACCAAATCAGAAGTCAAGTCAGAGATGGAAAGATGAGTTAGTGTTCAGAGAGATCTAGGCTGAAATTTGGGAGTTACAAGTGTAGATAAAGCCATGATATTAGATAATGTCTACTAGGAAGTGAGTTTAGAAGGGAAAAGAATATTGAAGATTGAGCCCAGGAACAGGTATAATGTTTAGAGGTCAGAAAAGTAAGGCAAAACTAGTAAAGACGACGACTGAGGAGGTCAGGGCAGAGAGAGTGAGAGAGTATTATGCAAGCCAAGTTAAAAAAAAAATTTTAAGAAGACAGGAATAAATTATAATTAGCTGTGTCAAATGCTGCTGAGGGGTCAAGTAAGATGAGGATAATTGACCGTAGACTTTGACAAGAGTTAATAAGGGCAAAAGCCTGATTATAATGGGTTCAAGAGAGAATGTGAGACTGGAATTTACCTAAAGGTGTATCTCCACAAATATGAAACAGCATATGGACAGAGTTATTCATTGCGACATTAATTGTAATAATTATAAATATTGGAAATAATCTAAATGCTTATCCATGGAAAACTGGTTGAATATACTGTGGTACACCTACACAATAGAGTACTATTTAATCATAGAAAAGAATGAGGAAGATTTCTATGAACTGATGTGAAATGGTTTGTAGGAAAAACTCAGTAGCTGTGAAGCACCATGAGCATCCAGATCAATGGTTTCTAAATACCAATCTGTACTAAAGGAACAGACCAGTGCTCCTTAGAGAAAGGAAAGGGTAGCATGTGGATATCTGATGAAAGAGTACTCTAGGCAGAGGAAACAAGTCTGGGGCATGGTAAGCATAAAATTAGCCTGAAATAGATTTTGTGCCATAAAGCAAGGAAGTAGAAACCTATCAAAAGAACATATGAGCTGGTTTTAAGGGGCTCTCATTGATCAAATTAGGACAATTGGAACATCAAAAAGCATAATAAGGGCTTCCCTGGTGGCTCAGTGGTTGAGAATCTGCCTGCTAATGCAGGGGACATGGGTTCGAGCCCTGGTCTGGGAAGATCCCACATGCCGCGGAGCAACTAGGCCCGTGAGCCACAACTACTGAGCCTGCGCGTCTGGAGCCTGTGCTCCGCAACAAGAGAGGCCACGATAGTCAGAGGCCCACGCACCGCGATGAAGAGTGGCCCCTGCTTGCCACAACTAGAGAAAGCCCTCGCACAGAAACGAAGACCCAGCACAGCCAAAAATAAATAAATTTTTTAAAAAAAGCATAATGATGGTAATGGATTATAATATACTGAGTAAGAAAAAGAATCTATGAACCCATAGTGATAAATAAAACAAACAAAAAATGGTTGACTGAGAGGGGAAGTTCTTCAAGGGAATTATAGGGGAAGTTGAAGAGCCATAACCAAGCTCAGTACATGAACTTTAATTGAATCCTCAATCAAGAAAAAAAAATACTGCTATAAAGGACATTTTAGGGACAGTTAGGAAAATTTGAATATGGATGGCATATTAAATGATACAGTTTAACACTAAATCAGTGTTACAATTTCCTGGGTGTAATAGTGTATTGGGTTATGAAGAGGGTATCCTTGTTCTTAGGAGATACATGTTGAAGTATTTAGGGGAGAAGTGTCATAATGTCTGCAACTTATTTTGGGAAGGGTTTAGTCTCCTCCAAGAGTGTGTATGTGTATTTAGGTTTGTATAGAAAGAGGGAAGTAAAGCAAATATGGGAAAATGTTAATTATTGTAAACAATTGATAGATTTTTTTTTTTTTTTTTCTTGCGGTACGAGGGCCTCTCACTGCTGTGGCCTCTCCCGTTGCGGAGCGCAGGCTCCGGACACGCAGGCCCAGCAGCCACGGTTCACAGGCCTAGCCGCTCCGCGGCATGTGGGATCCTCGCGGACCGGGGCACGAACCCATGTCCCCTGCATCGGCAGGCGGACTCTCAACCACTGCGCCACCAGGGAAGCCCCGATAGATTTAAGTGAAGAATATAAAGTGTTTATCTTTCAGCTTTTCTTTTGTTATGATCAGAATTTTTCAAAGTAAAAAAAATTGGGTAAAGCAGTGAGAGAGGGGAAGAGAATGGGAAGAGAGAAATTGGAAACAATCAAGTCTTACAAGCCCTTAAAAGTTTTTCTATAAGGGCAACAGAGAAATGGAGTTGTATTGGAGAAAGGAGGAAAAGATATGGAGTCTCCAGGGTTTTGTTTTGGATGGGCTATATTATATAGCATGATTGTTGTACTGATGATAGGAATGACCCAATTTAGAGGGAAGGAGATACTGTTAGAGGAAAGAGAGGGTATAATTGATGGAATAATATCCTTGAGTAGATGAAAAGGGGTAGGATCTAGTGGGTGGGAGAGGCTGGTCTTAGGCACAGGGTCTATTAATTCATAACAGAGGGGAAGACAGAAAATATGGGAACAGATATAAGGTTGCTAGATGTGATGGTAAAGCATGAGGAAGTCCTCTGATGATTGTTTTTATTTCCTCTGAAAACAGGGATTTAGAAGAGAGAGAAGGTCGGAGGTTTGAGGAGAAAGGATCAAGTGTAAAATAGTCATCTATGAGAGTGAATAGACTTGTGTGATGTAGTAGCAGCACTAAAGACCTCCTTGAGGTTAATAGTCATGTTGATATTGTGTGTTTTTACCAGCCTCACTCAACTGCACAGATACAGGTATAGAATATGTAGATAATTGGATTTAAGTGGGCTTTAAGTTTTGCTAGGCAATGCAATGAAGGAAAAAGAGGGAAGGGAGTGATTATAATGACTAACCGTGGACATAGGTAGAGAAGGAGGGAAGGAGGATATGAGGTAGGTGAAGGACTACCTCATGAGGTGAGGTAGGTGAAAGTGTTATAAGATCTGTGGATTTGGGGTCTCAGAATTATTGAAGTTGGAGTACTAGAAGGAATAAGATGGAAAGACAAGAGGTGTTGGTTAGTATAGAATTCTTGACGTTGAGATTATGAAGAATAATCTTGATAATGACAAGATCCAGTTTATAACCGTGGATGGTGGGTCGCTGAAGTAGAGTAAAAGACAAGGTCATAGGAGGAGAAGTAAAAAGAGGAGTGAGAAGGATATGTACCACAACAGGAGAAGTTTTGGAGAGTGACAGTGAACCAAAACCTAAAATCTCAAGAAATCAGAGAATGGATGCTAAGGTTCTATAGATGACTATGAAAGGCATAATGGGAAAAAAGAGGGAAATGATTGATCGTGAGGATTTTATTTTAAAGTGTACAATTCAGTGTTTTTTAATATATTTACAAAGGTGTGCAACCATCACCACTAATTCCAGAACGTTTTCAACACCCCAAATAGACTCATATCCATTATCAGTCACACCCCATTTCCCTCCTCCCTCGAGACCCTGGCAACCACAATCTACTTTCTGTTTCTATTTCTATGGATTTGTCTATTCTGGACATTTCATATAAATGGCCATTACAACATGAGGCCTTATTTTGTGTCTGGCTTCTTTCATTTAGCATAATGTTTTTAAGATTCATCCATATAAGTAGTATGTATCAGTACTTCATTCCTTTTTATTACAGAATATTATTTCATTGTTTGGATGTACTACATTTAGCTTATCCATTCATTAGTTGATGAAAGTTTGAGTTGTGTCCACTTTTTGGCTACTATTAATAATGCTGCTATGAACATTCATATACAAAGTTTTGTATAGACATATGTTTTCAATTTGCAGTGGGGGTTTGAAACCAAATTTTGCCTAACAAGTCTACAGTTCCACCAGCTACAAAGCCCCATGCTCTTAAGTATGTAAACTTTATTCACAGGAGAATGGTAGCAGGTGCTGTCAGCATTCCTCCTATATCCCCTCAGATCTCTTTTCCATTTTCTTGCACACTTACACTCCCAACATCCAGCAATTGTATGTCTTTGTTGGAGAACTGCTCTTGGGCTGCTAGAATACACTTTGCCTGCTTAAAAAGAGAGCCAAACATACTTGGATATTTACATCCCTTCAGCAGCAGCCCTTAACCAATAACTGATGAGGTGGGGTATAAATATTTCATTTCTCTTTGCCCTAATTAGGACAACTTTTAGGTTGGACGTACACTGTCTCCCAGATTCCTTGCAGGATTGAGCCAAAGTTACCCTTGCCTGAGTTTACCACAGGGCTTTGCTTGATGTCTCACTCTTGCCTTGCTTCCTTGCCTTCCTGATCTCATTTCCCTACTACCCTATATTTTCCCTTAGGAACATTTCTAATAACTTTCACAGTGATCTTTGTTTCAGAGTCTGCTTCTGAAGCTTACTTGACACAATTCCAAGAGCTTCAGCAGATCATAAGCAAAAAATTAGGAGATAGAGATGCTTCTAGAGGCAGGCCCACTTATATGTGAGGAAGGATAGCTAATAGAGAAAACAGAAGCACTATAAAAAGCACACATAAATAATGGAAAAACCACATTAATCTGGGGCTTCAATGCCTTTCATTTCTCAGTAGTCTCTGAGGTCATTACCATGTCCAGTGTAATAATCAGTGTTCACAGTGATGACTCTGAATTATGAAAGAAAATTAAATTCTATCCAGAAAAAAAAGGCATAACATGTATAATGCATTTTAGAAAGCATTGCATCAGAATAAATATGAGATATTGAAAACACATTTGACAATTTCCTTACAACACTTCACTAAAAAAGAAACAAGAAAAAGTGGGGGTGGGGGCCCCCAATAATCCCATGAAGGCAGAAGCAGTGATAATAATGAAAATTTGGAAAGTAGAAAGCTAAGTGTCTCTTGTGAGGTTGGGAGTGGGGACTAGTGGTGCCCAAGAGGTGAGTTTATTTGTACTGCAGTACTCCAGAAAAACTCTCAAAACAGGAGGCATCAAACATCTCTCAAGACTGGGTATAGATAGGAGCTAAATATGGGAGAGCTGGTTGAAAATCATTTTAAGACCTGTTCTACTGCAACAGAAGACAGGTGGTTTATTCTCCAGAGTAGTTGAATGTGAGGGACTCTGGACTTGGGGACACCATGCCCAGATGAGAACAAAGGTGCCTGTTTTCATTGTATTTTCTGTGATTAACTGTAAATTAACTGATTTAATGTAATTAAATTGGTTAACTGTAAATCTAGATCACAGAGACTTCCAGCTCCCTTCCTTAAGTAACCAGACTTAACTTCCCAGCCCCAGTCATACCCAGCCCCAGTCTTCCAAGCAGGAGAACAGATTCCTCTCCTTGGAAAACCTGCACAAGAGAAAAGGACTATAGATACTGTGGTAGGAGAGATATCCCTATCTCATCAACTAGACCTCTGTCCTATCCCAGTGAAACCCATACTTCACAACCTCAGTCCATGCACACAGAGCATCACATTATTATTTTTTTTTTAGTACTTCCCTGTCAAATATGAACGGTCAGTCAAGAATCACCAGACATTTGAGGAAAACAGATCACTGCAAATAGAAAAAAAGCAAACTGGGAAACACAAAATAGGGAGCAGAAGAACACTTCATAAAAAAATAACCATTCATATACTCACAGATAAGAGATGTTGCTTTCTATGAGACAGTAACAGTAGACTATGAAAAAGGAAAATTCAGAGAAAACTTTTGAAAAATAAAAAATGAAAGTAGAAATTTAAAATCCAGCAGGATGGGCTTCCCTGGAGGCGCAGTGGTTGAGAGTCTGCCTGCCAATGCAGGGGACACGGGTTCGAGCGCTGGTCTGGGAAGATCCCACATGCCGTGCAGCAACTGGGCCTGTGAGCCAGTTACTGAGCCTGCGCATCTGGAGCCTGTGCTCCGCAACAAGAGAGACCACGATAGTGAGAGGCCCACGCACCGCGATGAGGAGTGGCCCCCACTCACCACAACTAGAGAAAGCCCTCGCACAGAAACGAAGACCCAACACGGCCAAAAATAAATTAAAAAAAAAATCCAGCAGGATAATTGGAACATGGATTTGATGAAATTGCCCAGCATGTAGAGCAGAGATAAGAAGTAGAGGAGAAAAAGTAAGATGAATCCAATTGGCCCAGCAGTGGAAAAAATAGGGGTTTTAGGAAGAACATAGAGAAAATAAAGAGGAAGATATTATCTAAGCTATAATAAAAGGAAATTTCTCAGAGTCAAAGAATGTGACTTCCTAGATTGAAAGAGCACCCAGTACATGAAATGAAAAATTTCAGAACACTAGGTA
The DNA here is from genome assembly GCF_949774975.1 of Lagenorhynchus albirostris. Taxonomy (NCBI): domain Eukaryota; kingdom Metazoa; phylum Chordata; class Mammalia; order Artiodactyla; family Delphinidae; genus Lagenorhynchus; species Lagenorhynchus albirostris. The sequence continues at coordinate 26,781,591 of NC_083110.1, forward strand.
TAGACAGAAGATCCTAAAAGCTTCTTAAGAGACAAAACAAATAACACACAAAGATTGGAAATCCAAACAGCATCACACTTCTTAGCAACCGTGGAAGTGAGATGACAATGGAATAAATGCCTCTAACATTCTGAGACAAAATAATGTCTAACCTAAAATGTTCTGCCTAGGCAAACTACCAAATAGACATAAGGCTAGACCCAAGGATATTTTAAAATTTGCAAGTCTCAAAAAAATTTACTCTCCAACCCCACAGCTACTAGAATTGCTAAAATGAAAAAAATTGCTAATGACAAGGCCTGACGAGGATTCACAGCAACTGATGCTCTCATACTTTGCTGGTAGAAATGCAAAATGGTACAACTGCTTTGAAAACAGTTTGATAGTTTCTTAAGTTAAACATAAACTTAACATAGGACTCAACAGTTTCATTCCTAGGTATTTACCCAAGAAAAATGAAAACATACATCCATGCAAAGACCTGTATGTGGTCTTTATTCATAATCACCCAAACCTGGAAATAGCCCAGAATACGCATCAACCTGTGAATGGATACGGAAATTGTAGACAAAGAATAGATAAAGAATTAATTGTACATGCAATAACTTGGGTGCATCTGAAACATATGCTGAGTGAAAATAGCCAGATACAAAAGGTATTTGGACAAATACTGTGTGATTGCATTTATATGCCATTTTAGAAAAGGCAAACCTATAGGAATCAGAAATCAGATCAGTGGTAGCCCCACAGCTGGAAGTGAGGAAGGGAATTGACTAGAAAGGGACACAAGGGAACTTTTTGGAGTGATGAAAATGTTGTCTTTATTGCGGTGGTGATTACATGACTGAATGTGTTTGTCAAAACTCTTTGAACTGTATAGCTAAAAATGGTGAATTTTTCTGTTTGTAAATTAAGCCTCAGTAAATCTGACATAAAAAAACGAGTTTATCCTCCATCCCTCCTCTGAGAAAATAATTCAAGGATACACTACATCAAAACTAAGGAGTAAACTGAGAAAGAGGAGGACATGGGATTCAGGAAACAGAGGATCCAATATAGAAAAGAGAAATTCCCAAGATGAGGGTTAAGTTTTATTCCAAGAAATAGCCATGCAAGAGGGAATAGAAAATGCAGCCTTTCTAAAGAAGGAGCTTTAGGAGAGATTTCTCCAAAGGAAACATTGAAATTGATAGAATTGTCTGAAGATGAATTGGTGATAGGCACACAAGAAGCAGAACAAACTTTTTTTAAGTTATTAGCTCTGGAGAATTGTAAGAAGTTGTATGAGAAAGGGATTTAATCTTTACGTTCCATTGTCTTAGCTATGAACTATACTTAAACATTTCCATCAAGTAAAAGCCAAAAATTATTTTAAACAAAATTATGAAATAATATTGAGAGCATGGGAGAGAAAGAGAGAGTGTGTGTGTGTATGTGTTTTTGTGTGTGTGACTAGAAGATATAACGTCAAATAAAACAGAAGAATGAAAGTGACTGCCTCTGGAGAGCAAGAATTAGGTTTAGGCTGGGGGTGGGGCAGAAAACTTACTTTTACCATGAACACTGTAAAACTATTTAAAATATATACATATGTATATACACATGTATACATATGTACACGTACACATACATATATAGGTTTTTTTAATGTTCATTTAAAAAGTTTAAATTTTTAGAAGTCATTGAAAGGGATCTTTTATCTGAAAATTTCTATTATGTGAAATAACCCTTTCCCCCATAATGCCAGATAAATAAGGCAGCAATAGATTAAAAATTCACAAGAGGAGTCTTTATTTTCTGAGGTAATAGGTAAAAGATGAGTCCCTGAATGAAGACGATTGACTCTCTTCAGTTACTCTGAATAAGGTTTGGAGTAGACTGTTAATACCTTTCAGACTTCATGTCTTCTTTTTAAAAATACCTTTATTTCCTTAGTTATAAAATTAACATGCCATTGTATAAAAATTTTTAGTGTAAATTTACAAAGAATAAAAATAAAACTAGCAATAATCTTACCACCCAGAGATGACCTATTTGGACTGATTCATTTCCATCTCCTCCCTTCCACCACTCTCCTCCTTCTTTTCTTCCTCCTCCTCCTTTTCTCCTTTTACTTCCTTCTTCTTCCTTCTTCTTTTTCTTCATCTTGTTCTTCTCCCTGCCCCCTTCTTTCTTTCTTTTTAATTGAGAATGTGACATGTCTTTTACTAGTGGGTAATCACAGGAGCTTTGGATTTGGTGAGGAAAGACAACAATGGAAAAGATAGAAGAAAACAAATATAAAACAAAGGAGGGGGCTTCCCTGGTGGTGCAGTGGTTGAGAGTCTGCTTGCCGATGCAGGGGACACAGGTTCGTGCCCCGGTCTGGGAAGATCCCACGTGCCGCAGAGCGGCTGGGCCTGTGAGCCATGGCTGCGGAGCCTGTGCGTCCGGAGCCTGTGCTCCGCAACGGGAGAGGCCACAACAGTGAGAGGCCCACATACAGAAGAAAAAAAACCCAAAAAAACAAAGGAGGGCAGAGAGAGAAAGAAAGGAGTAAAACAAAATAAAAACTCTGTTTACTTGCTTGAAAACAAAATATACTAAAAAAAAGAGTAGTTGAGTTCAAGCCCTGACTGTCTGGATTCTGAAATGAGCACACCATTTAAGAAGTGAGCCTTTTCCCCCCTGTCTTTTGGGGGCAGTCCTGTATACAGGTCTGCCATGTTATGGGAAAGGAGAAAAAAGTTATTTCTTTACAGAGAACCATGACTGGGAATCACAAACAACAAAGAGGTCCTGGTAAATGAGGTACTTTATGAAACAGTTCTTTCCCCAGGTTCTCCAGATATCATCTTCTAAAAGAGGTAGAAGTTAAAGAAAACAGGGACTTCCCTGGTGGCGCAGTGGTTAAGAATCTGCCTGAAAGTGCAGGGAACATGGGTTCGATCCCTGGTCCAGGAAGATCCCACATGCCGTGGAGCAACTAAGCCTGTGCTCCACAACTACTGAGCCTGCGCTCTAGAGCCCGCGAGCCACAAGTACTGAGCCTGCATGCTACAACGACTGAAGCCTGCATGCCTAGAGCCGGTGCTCCGCAACAAGAGAAGCCACCGCAATGGGAAGCCCACGCACCATAACAAAGAGTAGCCCCCGCTCGCCGCAACTAGAGAAAGCCTGCCTGCATGCAGCAACGAAGACCCAACACAGCCAAAAATTAATTAATTTAAAAAAAAAGTTAAAGAAAACAATTTTAAGGTCATAATTAGCAGAGTATCTTACTGACAGGCTGGCGCCATTTACATACATATACTTCTTGTCAGTCCAAAACTTAAAATTTTTTTCTGTTCCAGCGTTCCTAGAATTCCATGGGCCTTTGCCATGACAGAAGTATGTGGCATGATTCTGTGCTATATTTGGCTCCTGGTTCTTCTTCTTCACAAGCACAGGTACCTGTCTTATTCCATTAAAAGACTGAAAGTGTTTTGACTGTCTTATGCAAAGGTCATCAAACCTTGTTTCTTCCTTTGCTGTTTCCTTGTTACTTTCCTTCTCTAGTCATTGTGACATTATAATTACTGACATAGGAAAATGTTTGGGTTTTATCAACAAAAGAGTCAGCCTGAGGTAGTACCTACATATTTAGTAATATTCTGAAGGTATTTTGCAGGGAAGGATTAGAGATGGCGATATTCAGCCATGGGCCAACCACGACAATCTAAGTCTAGCCTTGCCTTTCTTTGGAAACAAATCGGAAATGTCACTTTCTATAGAAGGCTAGAAACTCCTCCAAGGGACAGTCTTTGGTCAGATGTTTGGGTGGAAGAAATTATTCTCTGCTTGGAGGAGGCGCATTAAAAAAGAGGTCATTTTGCACACCGTGCACATCTAGCAAGTGTAGTTTACTTCAGATGGTATAGAAAATTGCTGAATAGGGAAGGTGCTTCTTTTGTGCTTTTACAAGAGATATAAAGGGAAGAAGTTTTTTGCATTAAAAAAAGGAGAGAAGCATAAGAGGAGGCTACTTTCCTACTTTAATGAGGGGAAATTATTTAAGTAAAAAAATAAGCATAGTGTGGAATCTAAAGAGTAATACAAATGAATTTATTTACAAAAGAAAATAATTTATTACAAAATTTATTTATTCACAGACATAGAAAACAAACTTACGGTTACCAAAGGGGAAGTAGAGGGAGGAGGGATAAATTAGGAGTATGGGATTAACAGAGACATACTACTGTATATAAAACAGACAAACAACAAGGATTTACTGTATAGAAGGGAACTATATTCAGTATCTTATAATAACCTATATTGGAAAAGAATCTGAAATATATATGTGTGTATATATATAAATATGTATATAACTGTATCACTTTGCTGTACACCTGAAACTAACACAATATTGTAAATCAACCATTCTTCAACTAAAAAAAAAAAAGGCATAGTGAAGAAAAAAAAGATCTGATAAAGTTGTGGGTCTGCTATCCATTGTCTTTGGACACTGAAGAGGAATAGGGACACTTTCGTGAATTTTTTATTCTTTCTCCTCACCAGGGAATGGTTGAGGTAAACTACAGTGATGAGCTTTAGGTCCTAAGCAGCAGTTATTTCAGTGCTTTGAAGGTGAAAAGAAGTGTTGATGATTGCTATTCTTGTCACACTTTTAGGCCATATTGTACTTCATTCTCTCTCACTTTGCAACAATATTTATAACTGGATTGCTTAAAACCAGAGGTGGTTTAAAAACACATGTATCTGGGCTTCCCTGGTGGCGCAGTGGTTGAGAGTCCACCTGCCAATGCAGGGGACACGGGTTCATGCCCTGGTCCAGGAAGATCCCACGTGCTGCAGAGCGGCTGGGCCTGTGAGCCATGGCCACTGAGCCTGCGCGTCCAGAGCCTGTGCTCCACAACGGGAGAGGCCGCAACAGTGAGAGGCCCGCATACCACAAAAAAAACCACAAAAAAACCCCACATGTATCACTGCTGCTTTCTGGTTTAACTTTGCCTCACAAGACCCTGTAGATTTGAATTTATCCACTCTTCAAAACAAGAAAGAGTTTACCTTATATAGGAAACCTTGGTAGGTTTAGCAAAGTGTAGCAGTGACCAGCTAAATTCAAGTTTTGATGTTGAATTAGTCAAAGTGTTTCTCAAAGTGTGGTCTTTGTAGCACTTTCTAGAATCACCTGGGCTCTTGTTAAAATTCAGATTCCATGTTGTCTTCCTCAAAAAGCTCACAAAATGATGGCGTGGAAAAAAGAAGGCAGAGACTTTTGCTCTGGACTTTCTACCATATGGTAAGAAGCTTCACCATAAATCCTGTGTTAAGAAAGGATTGCATCACTGAACTTGCAGGAAGAAAGGAAAATCTCCAAGAGCCCCAAACACACAAACACATGAAAAAGAAAACACAGAAAAAATAATCTGTGGTGTACAATCCGAGGAATGAGTAAGCATCTCTGAAAAAGCATTCCACTGGTTGTAATGCCAGAGCTAAGATAAGGAGACTAAGCCTTAGGTATGTAACAAAGTTGAGCAGCTGATACCAAGACTCCCAGATTAAGCTGTGGATTTTGGAATGGGCTAGAGTGTTCTCAAGTCAGTAGTGCTAACTGAGTCTCAGAAGAAACGAATTTAATTCTTCTCTGGATGAAAGTATATTCAATTTAGGCTCCTGTGTTTTCCCAAAATATTGGAGAGCAGGGCTATTAAGAAAGGTGAGAAGTGGTAGAATCCTCCTGCTTTGAGTTTGGGACCCTTTCCATTCAGTGTTACTTTTTCTCTTTCTTACCTTCTTTTCTTCTTTTTTTACATTACAACTGCTACACTCTAGAACTGGTAGTGAACCAGAAATGAAAGAAACCCTGCAGCGACTGAAACCTAGCTTGAAATAATTTCAGTTTCTAAAATTGCATTAAGGTGACCCCAGATTGTTAAAGCCCATAACCACTTGCCAAAAGAGATATCAGATCTCTCTTTGGGAAGATAATATAGGCCTAAATTTAATTCTAAAATTTTTTATATACAATATCTGGCACTCAAGTAAATAACTAATAAAGGGGTACATAAGTATGTAAGAGAATATGATCAAAATTTAAGAGAAACAATAAATAATGGAATAGACCCACTGTGGATCCAGAAAATGGAGGTACCAGATACAGATTTTAAAGTAACTCTGCTGACTGTGTTCCAGATAATTTTAACAGAGAATGAAATGGAAACTCTAGAAGTAAACACATTTTTTTAAATCCCTGAAATTGAGAATTCAGTAATGAGTATGACATCAGGTTGAATCCAGCAGAAGAGAGAATTAATAAATCAGAAGATAATTTGAAGAAAAAAATTTTTTAAAGATAGAAAATAGATGAAATGTTTGGGGACACTGAGGGGATAGCCTGAAGGTTTACCATATAGATAATTAGAGTTCCTTGAGGAGAGGAGAAAGAAAATAAAACAGAAGTATATTTGAAGTGAAAAAAATTAAAAAATAATAAAATGCAGATTCCTGAGCTCCATCCCAGGTGTACACACTGAAGTTTGAAACTTACCTAATCTTGTGTTGAGTACTTTTTTTTGAGGGTGGGAGGAGCATTTCAAAAATGTTTAAGTAAAGTCTCTGTACTTAAGAATCATATAGTCTGTTTTGGTTTAAAACATTAAAAAAAATTGTTAGAGATATACTTAATGTAAAACTTAGTATTAAAAAAACAGTATTTTATAGCTTAAATTTAAGAGATATTAAAGAATGTTTATTATATAATTACTGTCAACCAATTTACAGTGTCATTAATGAGCAAAAAAATTCCCTAGAATCACATATTTAACTTTACTTCTCATTAAATAAGTTATGACAATATTTGAGTAATAAACTAACACTAAGCTAAGAGTCAGTATAGGTACTATCTTCTCTCTTGCATAACTCTTACTTTCTCTTAGCCATATTTTTTTAACAGTGAAATGATGCTCTTAGGTCTGCACTGTCCAGCATGGCAGGTGCTAGCCACATGTGGCTAAATTTAATTTAGTGAAAATGAAATAAAATTAAAATTCGGTTCCTCACTTGTACATTTCAAATGCTCAAGAGCCACATGTATATAGCTTATTGGACAGTGCAGTTATAGTCCATTTCCACCATCCTGTTGGACAGTGCTTTAGATGGTCTCTAAGATTTCTGTCCTCTTCAAAGAATCTAATGGTTTTCCTGCTTGTTCTCCCTTTAAGTAAACACTAGATGCCTGAGGTATTTTGGTTTGTTTTCTTCTGATCTTTCTCCCTTTTTGGTCACTGTTCACAGGTCAATACTTCTGCGAAGGCTTTGTAGTCTGATGGGCACTGTATTCTTGCTTCGCTGCTTTACCATGTTTGTGACCTCCCTCTCCGTGCCAGGACAGCACCTACAGTGCACTGGAAAGGTAGCCTACTGTCTTCTTTATCATTCTTTCCTCTTATTCTTGGTGTGTTGATGGCGCCATATACGAACTAAGGCTAAGACTTTGCTTTTAACATTAAAATGTGCTTTTCAGCATTTTCAGTATCTGTAATGAACCTCTAGAAATAATTTGGTAAAAATCTTAAGCCAGAATCTACCTTCCTGTTACTTCTATCCATTGATACTAACTAGTTCAATGCTGTAGAGCTATAGAAAAAAAGTAACTTTCTATTATCATTTTCCCTTTCTCACCATCCTCAACATCTTTAGTTACTCATATGACGTAACTCTGGCCCCTTCACTGTCCTCATCACTCTTTAAAAAGTGTTGCAGTTGGACCATATTCCATTTAAAATGTAGTACCCACTACTCTAAACTTTACTCTTTCTGAGATATATTTAAATAATGGCTAACTTTTGTTTTTGTTTTATACTTTGTTGCTTGTTTTGGTATACTGTAGACATACCTTCTGGTTAAATTGAGAGATGATACATTATGCAGATGGGAACAAAAAAAACAGGGTAATGAATTACTGTAAAATGTTTAAAAACCCTGAAGATCACCTGTGCTTTATATATAAAATTGGCTGTTGTGACTCATTAAATTTGGACAAGAGAATTTATTAGCCTACTTTTCTAAGCCTCCATGCTTTAGTTATGTGTTCCCAAATATTCAAATGATGTATTAACACCTTTGTTATTTTAATGTTGTTTGTAAAGTGTAAAACAAAATTAAGTGTCTGTTCTTCTACTGCAATATAAATAGCTGAAATACCTGCAAGGGAAGATTAAGCAGCCAAAGGAGATTAGGAACTAAAAATACAGTCCTGAGCTGCAGAGTGACCAAACTTTCTCCAGGTATAAGGAGACCGACTAGTAAGAAAGGAGGAAGGGTTAATGACATTTAGGATTTAGTGTAAAGGAAATGTTTTATTTTTAAGATAAAAGCTGTTTTTGTTTCTTCTTTTTTTCTTTTCCAAAAAGGGAAAGTACTTCTTTCTAGTTACGGTTATATAAACTTACTGTAAAAATTCAAATTTTATAGAAATATATAAATTAAAAAGTAAAATCTCACAAAATTCCCACTTCTTTCACCCCACCCCATAAATAATACTGTTAATAGTTGTGTATATACCACATGGACTATTTTTAACCATGCTTACATATTCATACAAGTTTATATAGATAGATACTTTTTAAACAGAAAATAGGATTATATTGCAAACATTGTACTTTAGCTTATATTTCATTTAATAGTATGTTGTTTACTTTCTTCTGAAGAGATATGTATAGCTATACCTCATCCTTTTTAATAGCTGCAGAGTATTCCATTGTACAATTTACCAGTCTCCAAATGATGTACATTTAAGTTATTTTCAAATCTTACTATTTATAAACAATGCTGTCATAAACATCCTTGTACATTTATGGTTTTTCACTTATTTAATCGTCTTAAGATAAATTCCTGGAAGTGGAGTTAGGAAATTAAAGAACATACACACTGAAAATTGTGATATATATTGCTCACATTTTCACTAGGAAAGACTAGTTTTTCACTACTATCACCACTATGTGCATGTCAGTTTTCCCATCACCATGCCAGCACAATTTTTGGAGTCACTGCCATTCTGATTAATGAAAGATGATATCTGAGACTTTTATGGTCTTATATTTTAAATTTAAGTCTTTAATCTGTCGACTGAAATAAAAATGCACAACGTGAGAGCTGTGAGTTTATTTCGAGACTTACTGAGGACTATAGCCCAGGAGACAGCTTCTCAGTTAGCTCTGAGGAACTACGCTGAAGACGTAAGGGGGAAGGTTACGTGTAATCAAGCCACACATCTTGGTAGAAGGTTGCTGCTAGTCGTGAGGAACAAATGTCTTAGTTAATGATTTTAGTGCTTTTCTAAGTATGGGAAGATGCAAGAAATTGGGTTCATAAAATTTTCTCCTGAAAAAATCTAACTATCCTGAAGGCCTTTTCTGTCAGTTTTCACAGAGCATAGAGTGCCTTATTCCTGACTGTGTCCTGAAGTCTTTTCAGGGTATGTTGAAGGTCAGCGACTGCAGTGGCTAATGACTTAATTCTTGTAGAACCAGGTGGCAAGTGACATTCTTTAGTTAGCAAAGCTATTGAATTTCTGTGCATGGTGTGAAGGAGGGATAGAACAGTTACCCCCAATTATTGTAGTATGCTAATTGATTAGAAGAGATTTAAGAAGAAATACGTAAGCTTATTATAATGAAAAGAGAATTTCCTGTAGCTGAGGGATTTGATTGTGGATCAGCCACTAAAGAGGAAAGTATATGTGCGTAGGGCTGCAACATGTGCTACAAAAATAAATTAGGGACTTCCCTGGTGGTGCAGTGGTTAAGAACCCGCCTGCCAATGCAAGGGACACGGGTTCAAGCCCTGATCTGGGAAGATCCCACATGCTGCAGAGCAACTAGGTCCGTGCGCCACAACTACTGAGCCCGTGTGCTGCAACTACTGAGCCTGCACACCTAAAGCCCGTGCTCTGCAACAAGAGAAGCCACTGCAATGAGAAGCCCGTGCACCGCAACGAAGAGTAGCTCCCACTCCCTGCAACTAGAGGAAGCCCATGCGCAGCAACGAAGACCCATCACGCCAAAAATAATAAAATAAATAAATTTATAAAAAATAAATAAATAAATTAGATACCATCCCACTATAGTATGGACAGCCCTTTTTCTGTCTCTAATGACTGTTTTTTATTATCAGTTAGTTTTATGTGGACATATTTATTCAAATCTGCCCTAAATACTGTTAATTGCTTTGAATTATAATATAACCTACTTACTGACCTGTATTTGCAGCAGTCATTAAAATTAGATAGTTAAGGTGATATTAACTAGCAATCAAATCCCTTACAGTGAACTCCGTAGGGCATTTTCATTGTAATAAAGTAATTGCTTGAAATCTCACTCCCAGAAGTAGTAGGTTTGGAGACAGAACCAAGAACATGCCTGTTTTTGAAATTAGACAATGGAACCACCTTAAGAAAAGAAACACTTAGAGCAAATTTCTCATCAAAGTGTCTAAATTCATTCTGTTGTGCTGTGTTTCAATTTTTATTTTTCTGAAAGGATATTTGGGACATTTTAAGCTTGGAAAGGATGGGGAGACTTGAGTAATTGGGCAATAATTGCTTTCCTTTTTTTTGTGATACAGTATTTTTTTTTTAATTTTTACTGGAGTATAGTTGATTTACAGTGTTGTGTAATTATTGCTCTCTTTTGCGTGGCATCACTTGTTTCCTGTCCTTGGCTGAGACATTTTCCTAGCAATCTCTGTTCTTCTCTGGCTGATTTTTTACTTTCACAAGTGTAATATCTCTAACCCTATTCTCATTAGAGGTCATGGAAAGAACCAAACCATGTATATTTTAGTACCTTCCCTTTCCTTTTCTCTAATAATGAATTTCTCTCCCTACCATCAACTGAGGCAGAAAGGGAAAGCCTGGGTAGTGTATAATCAGGTGAGATTTCTAATGAAATAGTGATTCTAATAAGATTGTTTCTTTTGTTCTTTAAGACATAGGGCTTTGGAATTGGATGCCCTGTGTTCACATCCTTATTACGTTACTTACTAGCTGTGTGACCTCTTATTATTACGTTACTTACTAGCTGTGTGACCTCTCTAAAGCCAGTTTCCTCATCTGCACAGTTGAATCAGTTCATAGGATTTTTGTGGAAATTAAATGCAATGACATAAAAGCATATAACAGCATGCTGCACATAGTAAATGCACATAAAATTGCAGCAGTTTTTTATATTATTATGTGTTAAATGCCTTTTTAAAAAAAGTGACCATTGCTCAAACTCTTGCTCAAAATGGATTGCTTTTTTAAGTTTATGCGTGGGAGTTGGGATTAGGTTTGGCTACTAATAACAGGAACTTCGCGGTGGCTATAGTTTAATAAACAAGCAATGATTTATTCTCTCTCATAAGTCTGAAAGTAGGTACTCCATCAAGGTCAAGTGTGATAAATTTATGGAGTCATCAAAAATCCATGATTCTTCTGTCTTTCTGCTCTCCTGTCCTAACACTTGGCTTGCATCCTCAAAGCCACTTTGTGGTCCAAGATGACTGCTAGAGCTTTAGCTATCATGTCTGAGTTGTAGGCTAGAAGAAGGAAAGGTAGAAAAGACTTCCTCCAAGCTGTTGTCTCTTTCGTTTATAAGTAGCATTCCCAGAAATCTTTTACACTTCCACTTACATCTTATTGTACAGAACTTAGTCACGTAGCGACACTTAGCTGCAAGGGAGGGTGGGAAATGCAATGTTTTAGTTGAGTTCATTGCCTCTTCAAATAAATTTTAGATTCTATTACCAGTGAAGAAGGGAGAGTGGATATTGAATGGTAGCCATTGTCGCTGTCATAGCCTGTTTCTTATTGACAAGAACAGCCAAGCAAATACTACTGTATTATAGGGTATAAAACTTGGAAATAGTTTTGTGTTGTAGTAACCTTTTCATTATAAAGGAACTCCAAGTAGAGAAGTTTGAATTGCATTGATTTCATTAAATTACCAAAATAGTTCTGAGTACAGCCAAGCTTTGACCACCCATTCTTGGTGTCTGGAATTAATTAGACTGGGAGTCTGGTTGCTTTTGCTTAGATCTTATTTCTAAGTCATTCAGCCTTTGAATTTCAATGGGAGTGGTAGGAGCCTCTGCTGCCCTAAGCATTTGAAGCACTAATTCTTAGCTTTCTTTATAGGTATATGGCAGTGTATGGGAGAAATTACACCGGGCCTTTGCCATTTGGAGTGGCTTTGGTATGACCCTAACTGGCGTTCACACTTGTGGAGATTACATGTTCAGTGGCCACACAGTCGTCCTAACTATGCTGAATTTCTTTGTCACTGAATGTAAGTATCTTTAGTGCTTCTATGCATATCAACTGACTAGCTGCAGAGGAGGCTGTGGGAAGGGCATCAAATTCTGTGAAGAATGGGAGAAACAGGCTGATGGAAGAAACATATGACTGAGAAACACTGGAAGAAGTGTGGTTTTAAAATGATCTTTCTGTCCTTTTCCCAGATACACCAAGAAGCTGGAATTTCTTGCACACTTTATCCTGGGTTCTCAACCTCTTTGGAATCTTCTTCATTTTGGCTGCCCATGAACATTATTCCATTGATGTGTTTATTGCCTTTTATATCACAACGAGACTCTTTTTGTACTACCATACTCTAGCCAATACCAGAGCATATCAGCAGAGTAGGAGAGCAAGAATTTGGTTTCCCATGTTTTCTTTTTTTGAATGCAATGTTAATGGTACAGTCCCAAATGAATATTGTTGGCCATTTTCAAAACCAGCAATAATGAAAAGACTAATTGGATGAAGACTGTCTTTGTAATGTGTTCATGATTAAATATACAGTCGTTGTTGAAAGTGAGTAACTTTGCTTTCTCCCCCTAGGTTGTTCCTGGATGTCTTGCTTTTTGGCCTGTATGTTGACAAAGTAAAGTTCCCTGTCCTGAGCAAGGCTGTGATTATAGCAAGCAAGAAAGAATAATTAAGAGTCCTTAGGTATCTGTTTGAACAGAAAGCTTAAGTAGATGTCTTCTGCCCCTTCTCTTTAGGCAGACTTAATGTTATGATTGAAGTCAGTCTCTTACCTTTACCTATTGAGCTTAAGCAAATCAACTTAAGCAATTTGCTGGTTGAAAGATTTTTTTTTAAATTTCCAGTAGGACTCTAGTCAAGAAATAATAATAATAATTTTTTTTTTTTTTTTTTTTTTTGTGGTACGCGGGCCTCTCACTGCTGTGGCCGCTCCCGTTGCGGAGCACAGGCTCCGGACGCGCAGGCTCAGCGGCCATGGCTCACGGGCCCAGCCGCTCCGCGGCATGTGGGATCTTCCCGGACCGGGGCACGAACCCGTATCCCCTGCATCGGCAGGCGGACTCTCAACCACTGCGCCACCAGGGAAGCCCAATAATAATAATTTTTTAAGCTCCTTATTTTCTTCAAACGAAAAACCCCTACCAAGTGAGCAGTACTTGTTCTTTGAACTAATCTCTGTGTCTTTCTAAAAAACGCAACTCTGGAAAGTGATCCTTTTTACTAACAAATTAATTTTTGCCTTCTGAACCATCCTTAAGAAAAGTATACTGAATATACCAGGATCCCTGAAACAAGAAGAGAATGAAAGGGGCCATACATAAGGTGACAGAGTACAAATATAGTGCTGGTATTTTTCACCAAAATCAACAAAAGGTGCAGTTCCTATTTTGTTCTGAGGGTTCAGTATGATCATCAGTAAGTATGCATGAGGGGAAAATGGCTGCATCCATAAAAATAAAATTGGCTTAATTTTAGTGATGAAAGTACCTGGAATAACTTTGTGCTATGACTATTAGCTAGACAGATGACAGCCCAATTTTATGCTTTTTAATGGTGTTATTTAATGAGCAAAATAATGGAGTGTTTTATCAGATGTTAAAGTTCTGTGTCCTTAAGTAGGGAGGTGTGCATGCAAATTTTTCTCTTTCTGAAGTTTATAACAGGTTGCAGGCATTGTGTAACTTTTTGGTTTTTGAAATTTCTCATTCTTGGCCATCAGAACTAAGCCATCTCAGACATATTTGGATATGAAAAGGTTTTGTTGTTTTTTATTTTTAAAACAATTGTGTACATACATTCTTTCTATTTAGTTTTAATTTGGCAGTCAGGAGTGATATAACTTAGTTGCTGTTTACAACACTAGAAATTTAGTACCTTAAGTAATTTGACCTCTGTGATTACATTTGTCACTTTACTTTTAATGATTTTGTACAGTAGTTTTGAGAGTAGGTTGGTTCTAGAATTAGACTTTGAACCCCAGCTGATGAGGTTAGCCACTTGGAATATTAACTGTGTAGCTTTTACATTCTGTTTTAAAACAATGAGTTAAAAAGGTGCTGGCATATTGAGGTCTAAAATTAGGCCACTTAGCAGAAACCTGCTCCTTAAATGGTGAAATATTTTATTTTTGCACTTTGAGTCATATTCCTACCCCATATAAGCTACAGAGGAGCCTGAATGGATTGGGCAGGAAACAAATATAATGCAAACAAGTTGCAGCTAGTGCTGAGTGATCCCAATTTGGGTGTACTCTGAACATTATTTTTTATTTTTCACTTGAGAAAATGGCACAAGGCAATTTAAGTTTTATTATGCTTTTAAATCTCATACTTTAGAATCTGGTAACATCTTCAATAATTGTTGATTCTTTTACATGCTGGGGATGAAAATGCCAACATTTCATCTAAGGAAATTGCATAATCATGAAGGGTGAAGGATGTTTCCTATGCAGTTAGAGTCTTTGACCCTTGAGGTCAAAAGATATGTAACTCCCATTTTTTTCCAGATGACAGAAGAGGACTGAATTTAGCTAGGGAGGGACTGGCGTTGGCTTTTGGGAAAATGTTTGAAAAAAAATCCATGGCAACATTAAGTCAAGAATGTTGAATAGCTACTTAATGGTAAATTTCCTAACATCAATCTTCTTTCCTTCGTGTGGATTTTATTCTAGAACAAAATAGAAAAAAAAAATTGCAACTAACTTTGCAGACTTATTGATACTGAGAGTGCCTAATAGCAGACTGCAATGAGGATTGTAAAATAACTTCCCACACTTACATTTATCATATCTGTTTTGAGGAAAAGGTAAGCTAGATTTATAATTTATTGTTATAACTATTACAGGGCATTGTTTACATATATTAATCATCTCCAGGTCTCTTCCTTGGAAAACTTTGAGACAAAATTCTTTTCCATTTCTTTTTTTAATACAAAACCTATAGTTTTGTTGCTTTTTGTTTTGTCCAGAAATTTCCAGATTTTGTCTTTGTATTTTTTTCTTGTTAAAACCATATTGAAGGTAGGATATACATTTTGGGTGTGAATATGGCTAGGTAGAGAAGCTACATGCCTTAGATCTACATATTTTTTACCTTGTCTACAGTTGGAAACGTGTGAGAGGCTTACATCATTAAACACTGAGATTTCAGTATAGAAGGAACCAAGGTTTTTTGTTTGGGGATGCAAACTGGGGGTTATACTAAAAGTCCTCCATGCAATTTCTGTCTTCCTAGGGGCAGCGTTACCTGTTTTTTTCTTTTTTTCCTTTCTTTTTTTTTTTTTAATCCCATGAAGAGCAGCATTACTGAAGGGTAATTGAAGTTTCTAATCAGGTTTAGAAGAAGGCAAGTTTGCTATTATCACCAGATAATTTGGGAGAAACCTTTTTTGGCTGCAGAATTCTCAACATGCCTATTTTCTCCATAGTTCTCTGTGGCCAGAATTGCTAGAATAAAAATACAACTTCCATATGCTAGATCTATTTATTAGTATCCCTTTAAATCAGAAAGCAATGAGCTTAGCCATGGAACCAGTCAGTTAAATAAGTGTGGACTGTTCACAGGAAGAACCCCATGCTAGAGACCTGCTGATAGTGTAACTCTGACACTGCACATGGCATTCTTCCCTACCCTGTACCTGCCTGAGTGTTGTTACTTAGAATTCTAAAAATCTTATAATTTTGTAAATCATAAGGACAGAGGCATCACATCCTTTTATAGCTGATATGAAACCATGTGTTCTAAGGAAACCTGTTTGGAATGTGTTATTTATATATTCAAAGTCATAATCATAACACTAACCTGCTTTGATGGTATTAGTAAAAAGCAATTTCATCATCAGTTTCATAGTAAACTTTTTTTTAAGGATTCTTGTTCCATAATGTTTGAGAACATTAACCATATTCTTTTTTTAAACTCTCTAATCTAATAAGTTTAATTCTTTGATAGTCTTCTTGTAGACTTGTTACCCCTTACTAAAAGTAATTATGGTAATAGTCATTTGTCAGTTCTTTACGGTATTCAGGCATTTGAGACAGGAAAACTCTTTTTTTACGATAGTCCCATGGCTTTCTTAAACAGTATTGGTTTCATTCAGATAGTTTCAGAGCCAACAAAGCATGTCAGCTTTAATGCCATCTTTACTTTGGCAGTTAAGACAGTTTGCATTTGTAAAATGTTTTAATCTGAATTACCCCACACTGCTGTAGAGGAAAATTCTTAATAACACCAAAAGTCAGACTGCTACAGGTGAGCAATGAGAAAGGAAAGAGGTTGAGGGTATTTTCTTTCTCTGTCTTTGAGTAGCTTTGAATGACTGAAATTACTATGGAAGTAGGTTTTGTTTCCCCTCTCACCTATCCCTCACCCCCAGCAAATGCCACCAATTTCAAGTATCTAAAATATGGCCAGTTATTTTGCATCAAGTTCAATGAAAACATCTGTGAAATCTATAATCCAGCTCCCCAAAAAGTTGGTTTTTTAGAATATGTTCTACCCTAAATTGACCAAAGGATTTTATTCAGTGTACTCCATGTTTAAGCATAAGGGAGCTTTGTGCCTAATATGGAAGGAGAAGGAATACTATGTTAATTTTGTTGTTATTTCAGGTCTGTTTCAATCTGAACTACTGGGTTGTCTGAACTAGCCAAGCAATGTTACCAGTTAGTAATATCATCTTTAAAATGCTTAATTTTAATAATTTTTTATTCAAAGAATCTATGGATTGTTAAGACAGTTGAAGTATTTCTGATATGAAACAAAGGGAGTGGAAACTGGTACTTAATGGGGGAAGCAAAATTAGCTTGGGCTAAAGTGGGCATGTTTTGTTTTAAGAATGCTACCTAAATGTCACCCAATCTGCAGAGATACTAGTATTACTTGAAGATGTGAAAGTTCCTGTGGTAGCCATACCTTGAAGCACAGTGTTGTATATAAGTAAATATCTTGATTCTAAATTAAATCCAGATTTCACTAATATATATTATTTTATATCTTTGTTGTATTAAAATGTTTAAAAACACTACAAATAAAACATTTGAAAGTTGGATTGTAGTCTCTTATTTAAATGCCTTTCCATTATTAATATAGCTGGTTTATTTTTTATGCAGTGAATTTTTATCATTTGCAAATGATTGGGCCCTGCAACTTTAAATCCTAATGTATACCTGGTCCCTGGCATTTACTAATTCTTGGTTGTCTATTGATAAGCCATTTGCCTTTTCTCCTTTCTCTTCTGTAAACTAGGAGAGAAAGGTAGTCTTCATGATGGTATAAGAATAATTATAGATGAATGAAGTCGAGAAGGAGGAAAGGGAAGCAAAGCAAATAGCTGCTTATTCCTGGGCACATTAAAGTTTTTGTTTATTGGTTTTGGGTTTATTTTAATTGTAAATTTTGTAGAAAGATGCCATCATCCTGTCAGGTTAGCTTTGGAGATAATGATGAACAGGAAAAGAAAACAGTTGTTAGGGGTAGCCCAGCAGCCCAGAGCCATGGAATAGTGAGAACACTAAGTATTGTCACAGGGCCCTATGAGTTTATTAATTCATAACTGAATTTGTCTTCGTGATCACTACTAATTGTAGCCTCTCTGGTGCTGGCACCAGCTGGTCTCTCTCGGGAGCTCCGGAAAAGAATAGTCCAAAACAGACTGAGAGGCTGCTTGGTGGAATAGAAAATGTGGTGGATTTAGACTCTGAGGACCTAGGTATGGGTTGCAGCTCTGCTGCTGATTAAATTGGGTCTTTTCTTCCAGCTCCACTTAACCTTATGTGTAAAATGTAGGGGGAAATGCCTACCTCATAAGCTGTGTTAAGGGCCAGATTATGAAAGTACTGTGGCCTTAATGGCTCAGTACCTGGTTTATAATGCTGAAATATTAGTTGAATTTAGGTCAGAAACACAGGGCCTGCACTCCCAGGGAGTTAATAATCTAGCAGGGAAGATGACCTAAAAAATGGAACTGGCAACATTCATTGGCAGAATAGAGCAGTAGTTTTAAAGCCGTCTGGGTGAACATCTTATGGGGTTGGGGAAGAGAGTTGGAGCTTGTACCATTTTCATCCAGAGTTGGTGTTTTACATGTTTGGCTTTCCTAGTAGGCTTTCCCTTTGAAAACAGGGTTGAGGTTAGGGGAGGTAAATGTTTGGAAACCACTGAGGCAATAGACAAATTCACTCTCTTCATTTAATAGTAGCTTGGGAGAGGAAGGGCTCACTGGGGACTGAGGATGCAAGAAGAATTCACTAAGCATGTGAAACTTGAACCTAGCCCTCCCTGATGGATAAATTCACTAGGCTGTGATGAAAGGCTTAGAGGGCTCTGTGATGTGAAAAAATTGGATTTATTTGGGTATGTATTAGGGAACTGTTGACAGAATATGTGTTTGATTTTATTTTAAATGGAAGCATTGGGAATGCCTATTGCCAGGGTCTAAATTGTGGGGACAGGATAAGTAATTCTGTAAAACAGAAATTGGTAAAGGGCAGAAGTTTAAGTCTAAAAGAGAGAGGAAAGATGATGGAAAGTACACAGAAGATCACTGGAGATGAAAGGAAGGCTAGCGACCCCAAAATAGTAGGTCAGGGCACCAGGACTGGGCACGGTTTGTAGGAGGCCTTTGTCCCCAGCCGAGGAAGATCAAGACACCAAACAAATGAGCTGCCAACTGCTACTGGCTGGTGCCATATGAATCTAGGATATGATATACCTTGTATCCAAAATTGTCTGTGTTTTTTTTTTTTTTTTTGGTGATACGTGGGCCTCTCACTGTTGTGGCCTCTCCTGTTGCGGAGCACAGGCTCCGGACGCGCAGGCTCAGCGGCCATGGCTCACGGGCCTAGCCGCTCCGCGGCATGTGGGATCTTCCTAGACCAGGGCATGAACCCGTGTCCCCTGCATCGGCAGGCGGGCTCTCAACCACTGCGCCACCAGGGAAGCCCCAAAATTGTCTCTGTTATGCTCGTGCACCTAACCTGTTGAAATGCTGACCTGCCAGGCATTAAGTGGAGTGGAAGCTGACTCTGGTGAAGACGTGAGGAGATGCAGTGGTAAGATAATGCCTCAGAGGAGCTCAGTGATCACCCTCAGCTGTAACTTAGAAAAAGGACAGATGACAGCTATAAGACCTCTGCTGGAGTAGCATGATATTTAAATGCTGTATGTTCTCACCTCACAGAGCTCCCCATGAGAGCCAGAAATACAAAACCACCATGACCTACCTGTTCATATTCCAGCCTTAAGAGCCCTGGATCACACTCTGAAGAAAATACCTGTACGTAATGTTTGTTTTTTTTTTTAAATTAGAGTATAGTTGATTTATACTATTGTGTTAGTTTCAGGTGTACAACAAAGTGACTCAGTTATACATATACATATATTCATTCTTTTTCAGATTCTTTACCCATATAGGTTTTTACAGAATATTGGTTGGTTATCTGTTCCACATATAGTAGTGTGTGTATGTTAATCGTAAGCTCCCAGTTCATCCCTCCCCTTGATGTTTCCCCTTTGGTAACCATAAGTTTGTTTTCGAAATCTGTGAGTCTGTTTCTCTTTTCTAAATAAGTTAATTTGTATCATTTTTTAAATTGGATTCCACATATGAGTGATATCATATGGTATTTATCATTCTTTGTCTGACTTACTTAGTATGACAATCTGTAGGTCCATCCATGTTGCTGCAAATGGCATTATTTCATTCTTTTTTATGGCTAATAGTCCACTGTATATATGTGCCACATCTTCTTTATCCATTCCTCCATCAATGGACATTTAGGTTGTCGATGTCTTGGCTACTGTAAATAGTGCTGCAGTGAACATTGGGGTGCATGTATCTTTTCTAAGTATGGTTTTCTCTGGGTATATTCCAGGAGTGGGATTGCTGGGTCGTATGGTAGTTCTATTTGTAGTTTTTTAAGGAACCTCTATACTGTTCTCCATAGTGGCTGTATCAATTTACATTCCCACCAACAGTGCAAGAGGGTTCCCTTTTCTCCACACCCTCTCCAGCATTTATTGTTTGTAGACTTTTTGATGATGGCCATTCTGACTGGAGTGAGGTGGTACCTCATTGTAGTTTTCATTTGCATTTCTCTAATAATTAGTGACGTTGAGCATCTTTTCATGTGTTTTTTGGCCACGCGGTATGTTTTCTTTAGAGAAATGTCTATTTAGATCTTCTGCCCATTTTTTGATTGGGTTGTTTGTTATTGTGACATAGAGCTGCTTGAGCTGTTTGTATATATATTTTGGAGATTAAACCCTTGTTGGTCACGTCATTTGCAAATATTTTCTCCCATTCTGTGGGTTGTCTTTTCGTTTTGTTTATGGTTTCCTTTGCTGTGCAAAAGCTTTTACGTTTTATTAGGTCCCATTTGTTTATTTTTGTTTTTATTTTCATTACTCTAGAAGATGGATCCAAAAAGATATGCTCTCATTTATGTCAAAGAGTGTTCTGCTTATGTTTTCGTCTAAGAGAGTTTTATGGTGTCTGGCCTTGCATTTATTTCTTTGATCCATTTTGAGTTTATTTTTGTGTATGTTGTTAGAGAATGTTCTAATTTCATTCTTTTATGTGTAGCTGTCCAGTTTTCCCAGCACCACTTATTGAAGAGACTGTCTTTTCTCCATTGTATAGTCTTGCCTCCTTTGTCATAGATTAACTGACCATAAGTACATGAGTTTATTTCTGGGCTTTCTGTCCTGTTCCATTGATCTATATTTCTGTTTTTGCACCAGTGCCATACTGTTTTGATTACTGTAGCTTTGTAGTATAGTCTGAGGTCAGGGAGCCTACCTAATGTTTTTTTGATACAGACTAATCAGCTGCCTTTAATAAGACGTCAGAGTACATGAAATTTGATCCTATTTTTCCACAGACTGATTTTGGAGGCTTAGCTGGAGAGCATTTTGGCAGTAAGGATGCAATTTGAGGACTTCAACATGGTTGAAATCTCACATGCAGACATGTAGAAATGTGATAAGCCTAAATATCTAGGCAAGATTCTGAACTTTCTTCACTATTGATTCCACAGTGGTGCCTGTGATTCTTACTCTCTTTTTTAAAAGTTACTAATTTCAAGTAAATGAATCATGAACATGGTAACAAACTGTACATACTGAAGAGTCTTCTCCCACCCCTGTGCCCCAGCCTTTAGCTCTCCTTCCAAGAGACAATCATTTTTTTTTTTGCGGTACGCGGGCCTCTCACTGTTGTGGCCTCTCCCATTGCGGAGCACAGGCTCCAGACGCGCAGGCTCAGTGGCCATGGCTCACGGGTCTAGCCGCTGGGCGGCATGTGGGATCTTCCCGGACCCGGGTACGAACCCGTGTTCCCTGCATCGGCAGGTGGACTCTCAACCACTGCGCCACCAGGGAAGCCCGAGACAACCATTTTTAACGAGTGTGTTTTTCCAGAGCTATTCTATGCATATACAAATATATTTTTTTAAAGATTATTTTTACATTATTTTACACAAGTTGTAGCGTATACACATATGTGCACATATAAACATGGTTTTACACCTTGATTATTTTGCTTAACATGTGCCAATCCCTTCCCCTCTAGGGACACACCTTAGTTGAATGAGTTGAGTTTATTGCTCATTGCAGTGAGGGAGAACACACACCATGGGGAATTATAGGGCATCTCAGTTGCAGTGTGTTGGAAAGGACTTACCAGATTGGGGTTTGGATTAGTTGGTTTTGGGGGAAAGTTTTAAGGAAGCAGCTCATATTTGCTGTGGATTGGATACTTTCAGGTTGCTGGAGCAATTCTATGATTGCATATTTTAATAAATCTTAATAAGGCAGGAGGAATGAATTGAGGCTAATGTTACAATTCATAAGTGCTGCTGTTACAGCAGTCACTCATATCAGCCAGGATAGAGGGATGTTTGGTCATGTTTGTAGTTACAGTAATGTTCGTGTTTTTATCTGTGTTCAGACATCATTACTAAATATTCTTGTTTTTGTCCTGATCCGTCATGGTCACAGATCTCCTTGTCTGATGTTGGGGTGTTCTGGGAAATTTTTTATGTTCAACAGGAAAACAATAAGGCCTAGCTGTGAGTGCCAGGCCAGCTTCTAGCAACATCGAGTTCTCGATGATGGTACCAGGCCATCTCCCCAGTGTCAAGGGGAGCTTTTCTCTTAATGTTGTCTCCACTGCACAGAGGTCCTAATTTATTACGCATTCCCAGAGAGATGGACATTTAGATTGTTTACTATTCAAACAGTACTGCAATAAATAACATATGTTACTTTGCCTGTGTTTATCTGTAGAATAAATTTTTTTATCTGTAGAATAAATTTTATCTGTAGAATAAATTTCTAAAAGGAAAGTTGTTGTCAGAGACTTTGTGCATTTTAAATTTCGTTAGATATTGTCAGATTGACTTTAATAGAAGTTGTACCAATTTATTTTTCCACTAGCAATGTATGAGTTTGCCTGTTGATCCACATCATTGCCAAAATAAGGTATTACTGAACTTTTGTATTTTTGCCAACTTGATAGGTTTAAAGATGGTATCTTAATTCCCTTTCTGCATAAGTAAGCTGCAGAATTATTTTTAAATTGCGGTAAGGGAATGGTGGAATGGTGACAACTTTATTAGCATGTGAATCTTTCTAGAAGACTAACTGAATCACAGACTATGTCGTATATTTTGTTAAAAACCCATATGGCTATAAGATGTTGAATGGGAAAAGGAAGATGATTATTAGATTGAGGAGTGTTTCTCCTATTTTATTTGTAGCATAGTCTTTCAACTTGGCCATCTTTTGTCATTGGAGAGTAGTGTTTTTTCATGATAATTATCTTCCCTGAACCCTGATGAAAGCTAAGTGCCATCTAGTCTAAGGGAGAGTCCAGAGGACCTAGTTGCTCTCCTTGTTTTAAAGTTCTATAAAATGTAACTGTTAATACCTGTCTGCCTACCAGCAGCTACTATTGGCTCTGACATCGCTTATGAGACATTCCAAGGACTCGAATTTACCTGTCCCAGATACAGGGCTGTATTGTAGATGTGTAGGACCTGAGGTATGAAAGATGTTTTGAAAAAATAATTATCAAACATTTATTGAACACCTACTATATGCCAAGCACTGGTGACAAAGTCCCTGCCTTCAGGAAGCTTACTTTCTAAACAATAAACAAATATATGAGAAAGAAAAAAAGCATCCCTGATAGCTGTCAACTAGCGTAGTTACAGTGGTGTTCCCCTACTGAACCTAATGTTACCGAATATCAACAGCAGATGAGGACTCTGCATGATTGTGAAAGGCCATCTTCAGTCATAATTAAGCCTGAATGAACACCATGCAACACAAAAATGACAATACACCCCCTCCCCCCCGATTAATACTGGTAACTAAGAGGGACTTCCCTGGTGGTCCATTGGTTAAGAGTCCGCACTCCCACTGTAGGGGGCATGGGTTCAATCCCTGGTGGGGGGAACTAAGATTTTGCACGCTGCGTGGCGCAGCCAGAAAAAAAATACTAGTAACTAAGATACTGAATTGCCCAGGCTTTCTGAAAACACTCAATCTGGAATAGCACCCCACTTGTTTTCTTGAACACTCTGTAACATCACCTAACACAAGCCCAAATCCTGTACAGGTCCCTCCTAAAACCCTCTGAGATTCCCCACTCTTCTCCATGGTGTTCAGTCTCTCTTGCTACAGGGAGTTTAATTTTAAAAACTAACTTTGACTAATGTGTGTTCCTGGTGATCTTTGGCTGGTGGGAATTGACCCTTTAGGTAGCAAAAGTGCTGTCTTTATAACACACACACACACACACACACACACTCTCTCTCTCTCTCTCTCTCTCTCTCTCTCTCTCTCTCTCTCTCTCTCTCTAGAAAACAGGATGAAAGAGAGAGGAGCATTTGCTGCCTGACAGCGCTAAAAGGCCTGCAGAGGTGACTTTTGTGCAGAGGCCTGAATAAAATGAGGAAAGACCCATGTGGATATCTAGGGGTGGAAGGAATAGCAACTGCGCTGGCCTCTGGAGCAGGCTTGGCATGTTCTCCAAACAATTATGAGGCCAACTTGGCTTAAGAGTGAGAAGGGAAAGGGTAATTGGAAATGAATTTAGAGAAGTAGCCAGGGCTCTAATCCTGCAGGCTTCAAAGGTCCTGGTAAAGACTAGATTTTGCTTCTAGTGTTATAGGAAGCCAGTAAGAAATTTTGGTTTTGTGTTAGGGGAGTGACTCACGTACCACATCACCTTTGTAGCCAAAATGACACTGCCCTTGGGCTAAGGCAGAGAAGGCCTCATTCACCCACCTCTTACTGTGTGGGGCGACTTGCCTGGCCTTGGAGACAGTTTCAACAAGCTCTTTTGAGTCCTTTATTAGGAGCCCAGATGAATGAAGGTTGCACAAGGAAATGAAAGCTGCAGCAGAGCCATAGGAGAATGCACCATGAGCTACAGTGGATTGAAGCAGCAGTGGCTGTAATAGGAAACTGGAGTTTTCTTCTCTTCACTTGAGTAAAAAATTCACAGGCTGTCAAACTAGAGTTATATGAGTGTCTTGTTTTTAGTTTAGAGGTCGGCCTTTGCAGATGGGCACCAGCAGAGGGTGCTACAAACTTCCAAGAGCCTGTGTGCCTTTGTCACTTAGGCACAGAATGAACTGCGGAAGTTGCTGTTTTGAACAAAGTATAGTGTGGGTATCAGAATAACCTGGCTTGTTAAAATTCATTAGATCCTACCTCCTGAGTTTGATTCCATTGATGGGAGGAATTTTCATTTCTAACAGGTTTCCAGGCAATGCAAATTCTTCCAAATTGGTTCTCTATCTGGAGGCAATCAGAATCACCTGAAGACCCTTTCTACAAGGCTGGGCGCCCTTCCCTAAGGGCATTTCACAATCAGGTGTAGTGAGAATGTAGGTGTTCACAAAGCTCCCTCGTTTACTCCTCTTAAGTGGATGTGAAAGTTCACTGAAGCTTGTAAGCATCATGCTTAGCTTTTTTTCCCCCCCATTTCTTCTTTTAATTTTGCTTTCCAATTGTATGTTACTAGTGTATATAAATACATTTGATTTGGGAATATTGATCTTTTGTGACATTGCCAAACTCATGTATTAGTTCTAGAAGTTCTTTTGTGAATTCTTTAGGATTTTTTGCATAGTCATAGTCAATCTTGTTGTCTGTGAACAGGGACAGTTTTATCCTTCCCCCTTTCCATCTTGAACTCTTGTTTCTCTGGTGGCCAGAAATAGATCTGCTGACCCCATTCTGTCATGATATTCAAGAGCAGATAACTTACCAGTTCACAAAGCAATTGACAGTATTCTGAATCCTAAGTGACCACTGAGGACACTTACGGGGAAAATATCTGAAATGATGATAAGGGCATTGGCTTGGAAATAAGAGAGACCTAGCCTTGATGAAATAGTTTGTTCTCATTGGCCAGAGCTAGAGAGTCTAGCCTTTAGCACAGCCCTGCTACTCTAAGCCAGGAGTTCCTGAGTTGCAGCATCCCAGGGGACTCGGGTTAAACCTTGGGGCGGACCAGGGCTTGGCAGAGGAGAAGGTATCCCACTTGATAGGTCCTGGGAATTGGTAACTGCATTCTCATGGAGGGCTCCAAATGGAAAGCAACAGATTGGGCTTCTAGGCAGCAGGGAAGAGGAAGTTTGCCTTTTCCTGGGCAGTAGTTGAATGGGGATGAGTGGCATCTGGGGGCAAAGTAATGTGTTTGTGTCCTTTCTCCCTGCACGCTACCTGGTGCCTTCATACATTGGCACTAGGAGCATAACCTCCCTGGGCCCTCCTTTTGCCAAACCACTTTTCCTGGGGTCAGTTTACTGAGAGTTCCCATTTTCACAGCTTCATCCTTCCTCTGCTTCTATTCTTAAAGGTGGCCATTGTCTTCTCAAGGAAAATATCATCATGTATAAAATGCATTACATTTTCATTTCCCTAGCTGTAGGGTAGCATGTTTTGGAATAGATTCAAAATTGGTACTGCCTTTGGCCTCCCACTCTGGGTTCCACCTCTCACCCTTTATAATTCTTCCTGTTAGGAAAATTACTTAAAATAGAAATGGCTGATAACCTCAGCTGTCACACTGTAATAGGTCTTGGCTTACAGAGGAAAGACACTGGTTTTGTCTCCTAGGTTTTTTTTTTTTTTTTTTTTTTGTCTCCTAGTTTTGATGTAGTGGGACTGTGGGTGAGTTTAGGCAGGTCATCAAACCACTCTGACTCAGTTTCCTCATTTGATGTAATGGGATGATAATATACAGTATTTGGAAGGTAGAATAGTATAGTGGTTTAAGGACATGGGCTCTGAAGCCAAGCGCCTGGAGTCAAATCTTAGCTCCTCTACTTACTAGTCATGTTAACCTTGGGAAGTTACTAAGCCTCTTTGTCTCTCAGTTGTTGTTTTTTTTAACATCTTTATTGGAGTATAATTGCTTTACAATGGTGTGTTAGTTTCTGCTTTATATCAAAGTGAATCAGCTATACATATACATATATCCCTATATCTCCTCCCTCTTGCATCTCCCTCCCACCCTCCCTATCCCACCCCTCTAGGTGGTCACAAAGCACCAAGCTGATCTTCCTGTGCTATGTGGCTGCTTCCCACTAGCTATTTTACATTTGGTAGTGTATATATGTCCATGCCACTCTCTCACTTTGTCCCAGCTTACCTTTCCCCCTCCCGGTGTCCTCAAGTCCATTCTCTACATCTGCATCTTTATTCCTGTCCTGCCCCTAGGTTCTTCAGAACCATATATATATATATTTTTAGATTCCATATATATGGAATATAGCATACGGTATTTGTTTTTCTCTTTTTGTCTTTCTTACTTCACTCTGTGTGACAGACTCTAGGTCCATCCACCTCACTACAAGTAACCCAATTTTGTTTCTTTTTATGGCTGAGTAATATTCCATTGTCTATATGTGCCACATCTTTATCCATTCATCTGTCGCTGGACACTTAGGTTGCTTCCATGTCCTGGCTATTATAAATAGTGCTGCGATGAACATTGTGGTACATGACTCTTTTTGAATTATGGTTTTCTCAGGGTATATGCCCAGTAGTGGGATTGCTGGGTCGTATGGGAGTTCTATTTTTAGTGTCTCTCAGTTTTGAGTTGGTGATAGTACTTACCCTCATAGGGTTATTATGAGGATTTATGAGTTAATACATGCAAAGGATGTAAAATGGTACCTGAAACATCCTAAGTGTAAGATATCATCATCATCATCATGATTATAAGGATCCAGTGAGTTAATATTGTAAAAGTACTTTGAAACTGAAAAATGATACCCACCTTTGACTCTTACCTTAGTTATGCTTAGTCTGCAGGTTGAGGAGGGCTGTTTTGAACGTCACCTTCCCAAAACCCTGAAAAGCTGCTCTTGCCTGACAGTTCCTCTGCCCACAGAATGGCATGGAGGACCTAGGTCCCCTTTATTTACACAGAGCCTTAGGTGCTGATGCTATCACACCCCCAGGGAGTGACTGAACCACCTCTGTAGAAGGGAGTTGAAGAGGGAGGTCTCAGTAGGTGGCAGGGACAAGGATAATGCCCTGGCATGGGACAGAGACCTGACAGGGAGTTGTGAGATTCCTGGCTCTTGTGCCAAACTTCTGGAGGACTGGAGGGTAGTCCCTCCAGGCCTTAGTTTCCTTATCTCTAAAAGAGGAACAAGAGTCCCTGTTCTCACTTCACAAGGCACTGGAAAGGAGGCAGTGAGTTAATAAGTCCCAGATATTAAAAAAAAAAAAAAAAGGTATTATTGGAGTAAAAGGTTGTACTATTACTTAGCAAATTACCATTCCTGAACCAAACCTCCCTAAAAGTGAGTTCTGTTGGAGAGTTAGGGTGTGTGGGTGAGCAGTAAGCCCTGCTCTCTTGCTGGCCTCTGTCAAGGCTTTTTGCTAGATTGTACTCTAAATTGCACTCTGTGAAGGCTTTGGTTGAACCTGCAAAAGTTTGGCCACTCTGCCACTCAGTTTTTCCAGTGTTCTGTCTCTGCATGGTCAGGAGCCTGGGGAAGGCTTGCTTTGCTTTTCAGCCCTTTTGCACTCACACCACATCATACAGGTGTTTTTGCCCTGGCACCACATCCTCTGCGGTAGACGCTATACTCTTTTGCACTGTGACTTCACTGTTCCATCCATCAAGACACAAAGTCTATTTCCCCAGCCCTCGTAGGTGCTGTCTTTGTGGCTTGCTTTAATTAATAAAATGTGGTGGAATTGCTGTTATGTGACTGAGGAGACTACCACTTTCACCTCTTGGGATGCTGGCTGAAGCTGCTGTGCCATGAAGGAGACTGGGATGAAAGATCTTGAAAGGAGAGAGAGGCTCAGCTGACCAAGCTATCCCAGCTGAGCCCAGTCCCCAGCTCACCCACCAGCTGATGCAGCTGCATGAGTAAGCCCGAGGGAGACCAGGAGAATTGTCCAGTCAATGCACAGAGTTATAGACATAAACTGTTTTAAGCCACTAAGTTTTGGTGTGGTTTGGTTTGTTCTGTGGCAATAGATAACCCACATACCTAACATTTTATCTCTAAAGCCCCTTCACACTGGTCTTCTGTCTTGAAAGACCTGGCTCTACGTCTTTAAGAGTGCAGAGTGTGTTTGTCCAGACTTCTTGGTCAATACCAAGTTCCATGCCATCCTGAAGTGTGTTTTCACAAGGCTGGTCTTGGCTCTGAGGCAGTTGTATTTTAAATGCAGTCTTACTGGTGAGCCACTGGTGCATTGTCGCTTGGCTTTGCCTGGAATTAAAAGCACCAACAAATATGCTTTCAAATTTTTTCAATTAAGAAATCACAAATTTAGGACTTCCCTGGTGGTGCAGTGGTTAAGAATCCACCTGCCAATGCAGGGGACACGGGTTCGAGCCCTGGTCCAGGAAGATCCCACATGCTGCGGAGCAACTAAGCCCATGCGCCACAACTGCTGAGCCTGTGCTCTAGAGCCCATGAGCCACAACTACTGAGCCCCCGTGCCACAGCTACTAAAGCTCACATGCCTAGAGCCCGTGCTCTGCAATAAGAGAAGCCACGACAATGAGAAGCCCACGCACTGCAATGAAGAGTAGCCCCTGCTTGCCGCAACTAGAGAAAGATTTCTGCCCGTGGCCAAGGTGAAGCAGTAGGGTCCAGATTTACCCTTCCACTTCATTGATGCCCTCTAGTTTGTCACCATCATTATCCTAAATATGGTATTCCAGTTGTGACATGGGCCTAAAACTGAGGACGGCCAGCACATCATGCTTCCCTTGATCTGGACTCTATATGTCTATCATTTCACATTTGTAATTTGATGAAGGAGGTAGAACCTGAGCAGGCACTGTCTGGTAGCTTGTGACCTGGCCTCAGCTGACCTCTCCAGACTGGCCTTGCTAGAAAACCCCTCTTCCTGCTACCTCCTCCCCTAATATCCCATCTGTTGTAATTCCCATTCTTGTCATATTATTTGCAGTTTGCTGAATGTGCCATGCTGCATCGTGCCTGAGCATTCTTTCCTTATGTGCTGCCCTTCCGCTCCTTGTCTGCCACACAAACACATCCTCCACTTTTAAGAATCCATTGAACTCTGAGGCCTTCCTGATGCTCTCAGGGTGATCTGATCCCTTCATAACCCCACTGTCCTCTGTTCATATAGCAATTCTTGCGCAGACAGCACTTTACAATACTTGTTCATGTTTGTCTCCCTTTCTATACTGTGAGATTGGGTTTTTTAAATTAATTTATTTATTTTTGGCTGCATTGGGTCTTTGTTGCTACATGCAGGCTTTCTCTAGTTGTGGCGAGTGGGGGCTACTGTTCATTGCGGTGCACGGGCTTCTCATTGCGGTGGCTTCTCGTTGCGGAGGACGGGCTCTAGAGCGCAGGCTCAGTAGTTGTGGTGAACGGACTTAGTTGCTCCATGGCATGTGAGATCTTCCTGGACCAGGGATCGAACCAGTGTCCCCTGCATTGGCAGGCGGATTCTTAACCACTGTGCCACCAGGGAAGCCTGAAATTGTTGATTTTTAATTAGCCTCCAGCACAGTGTCTCACACACACTAGCTGCTTAATAAATGTTTGTAGAAGAAAAGGAGAGAAGAAGAAATGTGTGTTACAAAATCTGAAAGAACAGGGATTCCCCCTGCCACCTGCCCCAGCTGGAAGAATAGCCCATGCAAAAGCTGAGTGGTTCCTTCTGAGTGATGAATACAGTAACTTTTATTTTTGTTATTTATTTAATTTATTTATGGCTGCGTTGGGTCTTCGTTGCTGCGTGGGGCTTTCTCTAGTTGGGGTGAGCGGGGGCTACTCTTCGCTGTGGTGCGTGGGCTTCTCATTGCGGTGGCTTCTCTCGTTGTGGAGCATGGGCTCTAGGTGCGTGGGCTTCAGTAGTTGTGGCACGTGGGCTTCACTAGTTGTGGCTCGCGGGCTCTAGAGCGCAGGCTCAGTAGTTGTGGTGCACAGGCTTAGTTGCTCCACGGCATGTGGGATCTTCCCGGACCAGGGCTCGAACCCGTGTCCCCTGCATTGGCGGGTGGATTCTTAACCACTGCGCCACCAGGGAAGTCCCTGAATACAGTAACTTGATTTCATTGCTCTGTTAATTGGGACTTCACTAATTTTGAAGGAATAACAAGTTGGATAGTTTATTTTATACCATTTATAAACACAGAGTTTATTCAACTGAAATCCTGCCATATAAACAAGAGCAAGCATTTCAAGTAGCCTTAAACACCTGACAAGTAATCCTTTCCGTATACACAATTGATGGACTGAATTAGAAAATATTCTCATCTGTTCATTAAAACAGATTTCCCTTAAGACCTATACTGAGAAGCAATTTATTAGCATAGTTCCACTAGATTCCTGAAGGTATAAAACTGAATTTCTTTTAATATGCTTTATGATTCAAACCAACTCTTGTCAGCTGGACCTAGTTAATCTGAATTAACTATACATGAAGTCCTTGGCACTGCAGAGAGCCGAGTGATTCATTCAAATGGTGTGTCCTTGTAGCTTGTCTCATAAAATTGCTGGAAGCTCAGAGAAAATGGATGCTGTTTTGAGGGCAGTGAAGGAGTTGTCCCTGGTACACTTTGGCTTCTAGATTTGAACCTCATGAGCTTGGTAGCTTTCTACTAAATGGGAGCTGTAGCAGCAGCCCTGACTCTTAAAAGGCACCCATCCCAGTGACTTCCTACCTCCAACCCCCAAAATGCCCACTTCTATATACATATCATACCCATAGAACTTTCATGGGGCATCAGGACCTTAAATGAAGAAAAACACAGACTCGTCACGGAGGGTCATCCTGTTAGAAGACAAGGGAAGAAACCTTGCTACGCACAAACACACTTGCCTACTGGGGGAACAAAGAGATCACTAGTGCTGGGCTGTACCCCCAGCAGGGCCTTAGGCATTTCTTCTACCTACAACTTTTCTACTCTTGGCTCAAATATCCTAGAGCTGGGGTACCAAGGGACTAATGAGGTTTTCAGAAGAGCTGAGGTGAGTGTGAAGGCTTCCCCTCCCATCAGAGAGCAACATTGGGCTCGTGGGACAGGTTACACCCTTTCCTGAGCCTCCCCAGATCCAGAGCCACAGCTGGGCATACAGGCAGAAGATCTAGGGATTCTAGTAGCTTCCTCCTGCACAGACCAATGACAGGTTACTTTGGAGGCCACCCCTGATGTGCTGTGGTTTCCCCCACCAAGTCAGAGTTCATGGGAAAATCCTAAAACCAACATGGCCTGGGGAATTCCCTGATGATTCAGTGGTTAAGACTCCGAGCTTCCACAGCAGGGGGCACAGGTTCGATCCCTGGTTGGGGGACTAAAGTCCCACATGCCACGCAGTGTGGCCAAACAAAACAAACAAATAAATCTTGTTATTTAGCACAGGGAGATCAGCTTGATGCTTTGTGATGACCTAGAGGGATGGAATAGGGAGGGTGGGAGAGAGGCTCAAGAGGGAGGGGATATGGGGATATATGTATATATATAGCTGATTCACTTTGTTGTACAGTGGAAACTAACACAGCATTGTAAAGCAATTATACTCCAATAAAGATGAAAACAAACAAAAAACAGAAAAAAAACTCAAAAGAACATGGCCTGACACCATGTACTGAAGGAGAAGGCTATACTCTGAACTAGGCAGGAAAGCCCTGGCTCTGTATGTTCTAATTGTGTCCCTACATTGACCCATTGTTCATTATCAATCTTTGCAATTTCCTTCCTTCATTTTTCTTCCATTTTTTCCTAGTTACACTAAGCTTGGGTATGAGGCTTTTACTGCTAAAATAGCTCTTCCTGGTTGTGTTTACAAGACTTAGAGTGCCAACCTCTGCAAAGGGGCCTAGGAGCACACCTTTGGAATTCCTGGCCCTTTTCTTGGCAGTTATTTCTGAAATCATGGTTCTTTTGTATATTTCAATATTATATATAATAAATATATTTTATATATATTATATAAACATTTCCTATTTTATACATGTATTTTGAATATTTACCTTTCCTGTACCATTGGTTGACTCTCCTAATTGGCTCTTCTGCCCCTTTTCTCTGAGATGCCCATTTCCTTCTGCAAGGAACCATTTTCTTCCACTTAGTTTAACAGCCATTTGTTGGGCCACAATGATTAAGGCCCTTAAGGGGAGTTAAAGATGAAGATTACACTGTCTATCCTCAAGACTTTATAAATCTGATAAGGAAAGTAGAAAAAAACGCAAATGACTATAAACCGTAAGTGTCATTCTGTCTGTTGAGTACCTGCTATATGCGCAGTGCTTTAAGTGTAAGTTTTCATTTAATCCTTGTAAGCCTTGCAAGATAGTGGTGTAATCCCCCATTTTACAGCTTGCTGAGGAAATTCCTAAAGGTTGTACTGCTAGCAAGTGACAGAGTTGGGATTCGAACCTGGTATACTGTCTTCCAGAGTCCATGAGCTTCCCTACTGTATCAGGAGGCCTCTCAATGCAGACCGTAGAAACAGATTCCATAAAAGTGATGTGAGGTTCCAAGGAGGAACTGAATCTGGAAGGGCTTTAGAAACACATTTGAGACAGGTATGCTAGTTTACATCCTCTCAGCAGCCGATGCCAAGATGGAATTAAATGTGCAAGAGATTTACTGAGGGATATGCCGGAGACAGATAAAGAAGAAAAAGCAGTAGCAGCTTCAGATTTGGATACAGGAAGAAGATTGGTTAGAAGAGTTTCAAATGGCAGTGTAGCTCTAAGAAAGTTTCAGCCAGGTCAAAGGGGCATCCTGTTAAACGAGTCCCATGTTTTGCAGGGATGGACCTGCATGAATACCCCCATCATGCTTGGTCATCAGCAGCAGCTTGTGTGGCTTCACTGGATCCAGAGGGGCAGCAGCCAGAGCAGTGAATCTGCCATGCTCCTCATAGCAGCAGATGTGAAGAGTGCCTTTTCATGGCTGCCATGATAGCCTTAGAAAAACTGGTTAAATTTCAGGGGTAGCTATGTTGAGAGTGACATTTGAGATAGCACACGTTCTATGGAACACTAGGCTCTCAAGATCCTTGTTGAAAAAACTGGAAATTTGTTGCATTCTCCTTTCAGAGACTCATCATGCACAATAATTCAAGGCTCTGTGAAGTTCCACTTAAAGAAATGGGTTAACCTTGGTTTAATATAACAGTTCCCACACCTATTTGATTACAGAGCTCTTTCTATGTATGTAAATTCTGTTAATGCCCTGTGTGATTATTGTTCAGCAAAACTCTGTGCTTGCTTAGAAAGTTAGGTATCAGCCATATGGTGAAGGGTTTTAACCTGTATTTAACCTGGGTTGCTTTATAGAGGGGTTCTGAAGAGGGGATTCATACAATCAGAGTTGTATTATCTGGCAGTGGTGTGTAGTGGTGATTGGAGCAAGAGGGTGACCCTTAAAGTTAATCCCTGATTACTTAACAGCCGGAACCAGTCCCGGGATTGCCCCCAGTTTCCAGAAATAGGATGTGAGTCATTTGAAATCCAATTGCTTTACTTCCAATCAAAGGACTAGGAGAACTCAAATTGTTGGGAGGGGTGGGTCACCCAGTATCAAACTGACCAACCTCCTACAGCCAGAAATAAAGGCCCATTGTCCTGCTGGCTTCCTCATCAGTTTCCCTCTGTACTGAGTGTCTAGGCAGCTGCCAGTCAAGCTGCACTTGTGACTTGCCCAGGCCTCAGAACTCTCCCTCACACTCCTTCCACTGCCTCCTGCACCAGCCCTACAGACACAGGGAAGCCACACAGTAGATGCAGGCAGCCGTGGGATGTGAGTCATGAGACATTCTTATAGGTGACCCAGTGACAAGTCTATGGACAAGCTAGCTTCCCTCTCCCCCATTTACCTTCATTGTGGAAGCTCATGCCCTCATCACAAACCTACCAGGGAAAATTTTTCAAGCCAACTGTCTCTCTTAATGGGCCATGACAAGGCTGGTACAAAGCAGTGGACTCTGAACATTCCATAAATATGATTAGTTACCTGCATGGGGTAAGGCTTTGACGATGGGGAGGCAATGTGAATGGTTAAGAGCATGTGCCCTAACTCACAGTTGGGTTTAAATTTTGTCTCCACCACTTAAAGCTATCTATGCATACTGGGCTAGTTACCTGACCTCTGTGTTTCTAATCTATAACAGGTGTAACAGGCTTATAGTACCTGTGTTCATAGGGTTGTTATAATAATTAAATAAAGCATATGAAGTGTTGAGAATAGTACCGGCACAAAGGAAGTGCTTGATATTGTTTTAGCTGTGATTATTTTGATTGTGTTTATCCTTACTAGTGTCATCATTATTAGTTACTGGATGGGTGGGTGGGGAGGTGAGTGGGATAAAGTTAAGTAAGAAATGGTTCCCACCATTAAAGAGTTTGATAGGGAAGGCAGAGTGTTTTTTAAAAACATGTAGGTAAATTTTAATTAAAAAACTATAAATATTGAATTCTAGTTAATTATATGTATGCTGAAGTATTTAGGAGTGAAGTATACTGATATCTGCAATTGACTTTGAAATGGACTGATGAATGGATAGATGGAAAGATATGGGATAAAGCAAATATAGCAAAATGGTAAATGTAGACTCTAGATAATGGATATATGGGGGTTCACTTTACAATTCCTCCAACTTCCCTGCGTATTTGAACATTTTCATAATAAAATATTGGAAATATATGTTGATACCTTATGGCATAAGGTAAAACATACCATAGAATTTCAGAGGGAGTAAAATGACATGTAACTGGTAGGTCAGAAAAAACTGTGGTGGGAGTATATTTGAGTTGGGCTTTAAAAGGGTTCAGAGGGTTTAACTCAAAAATGGTGGGCACAGGAAAGCATTCCAGGTGGGATGAACAGCAAAGGCCATGATACTAAAAACAATGTGATTTGGGAATGTATGACCTGAATTAGTACAGGTGGTAGGAGGGAAACATGACTGTGATGGAAGGCAGAGTAGGATAATGGTCCATCTTCCTTATATCAAGGACCTTATCCTACAGATAAATGGGAACCACTGAAGTTTCTTGAGCAGGAGACTCTACATTTTTCCTGTCACTTTGGGCTAGGCTTTCCCATATAGGAAGGTGTGAACTTTTTCAAGGAAGTAAACAATGTTTCATCAGTGTTTTAATTAGAACTCTGATCAAGACCACAGGTTGGACTGGATGATAAATAGCAAAGTCCTTTTATTACATATCAGTCTCTATACAAACCCAGAACCACTGGTATATCAATTGAGAGGAACTGCATGAAACTTGCACTTAATTTGTGTCCTGACTGTTAAGCTGTAACTCCAGTATCTGCTTTAATAGTCACATCTTACATTAAATACTAAATCAGAAACGGAGTCTACACTGCATGTGTCTGGAGAGCTTTAGAATGCTCCTCTTTTCCCCTAGGGACTGCAGGGACTTGATAGACAGCCTAGATCAGTGGTTTTTATGCTTCAGTGTGCCTAAGAATGACAGCCCAATGTTGTATGCACAAAACCAGGCACACTGTCCCTTATGTGCAATTTCAGGGATTTCTTTCACAGCTAAGGGCTTGAGTTTTGAGCCCAGTTAATCCTAAAATGGCCCTCACCCCCAACTGTGGGTCTTAACTCCCCCAAATATTTTAAGTCCATCTATTTATCTGTGCTCTCCTTAGTTTTCATGTCAATCCTGTCTGTGCTTCCTTCTTCCTGGTTTGTCCTCCCACTGCTGCTCTTCCTGCCACCCTATCCCATGGAGCCCTCTAGAACCTCGTTCCATTGTAAACAAACTACCCTAAGTCCTTAGTTTCACCACTTGGTGCTCTTTCACTCTGCTCACCTTGGCA
Source organism: Lagenorhynchus albirostris (assembly GCF_949774975.1). Taxonomy (NCBI): domain Eukaryota; kingdom Metazoa; phylum Chordata; class Mammalia; order Artiodactyla; family Delphinidae; genus Lagenorhynchus; species Lagenorhynchus albirostris. The sequence continues at coordinate 26,818,213 of NC_083110.1, forward strand.
AAAAACTACCTTTTTCCATTGATATATTGGATCCCAGGGAAGACTGCTCATTCTCCCACACCCTCCCACATCCTAGGGCTGGACCTGGGGACAGGAAGGATGGCCACTTTCTTAATTCCTCCACCCTGCTATAAAATCACCTCCTTTGAGGTTCATGCCATCAGTTCTACCATCCTCTACTGAGGTCATCCTTTATGGCCAACTTCCCGTGTTCCCTGAGGACTTTGGCACCTGACTCAGTTTTCCTACCTCTTATCCTAGCAACATTCTGGTAACTTCAGTATCCCTGCCAACAAACTGTGCCTATTCCACCATTGTGTATTGGATGTGTGGGGGGCAGGTAGCTGTAACAACCAAGCCTCACCTCTTGTCCTGGACTACCTTCAACTCCAGTGAACTTCACTTCCACCCTTCCATGGCCACTCCCCACCCAGAATGCTCCACTGCTAAACCTTACACCCCAACATCCCACATTCTAACTGTAACGACAGCTTAGGGTTCTCTCTTTCTCTTGTCTCACCTCAATAAATGTTTGTTCCAATTGTATAAAGATTCCCAGTGCCAAGCCCCAAAGACCCGGGCAAGAGGAGCCCCCACCCCAAGTCTCATACTTTAGAGGGCCCCAGTCTAACCCTTCTCAGATGGTGCCTATTCCTCTAGGGTAAGGAGTCTGCAGGGCCAAGGGAACATGCCCACCAAAGCCCATGCTCACCCTCTCCATACCTGGACCAAGCTCTGGATACAGAAGATCTTAGTTTTGCCTGTTGAAAGAGTCCTGAGCCTGCTTCTGGGGCCTGCATGGACTTTGTCCTTTCTCTGGAGCATGGATTGAACTGCCAGTGACACACCGCTAAGCCCATGGGGTGGTCAAGGAGTGAGCTATGTGAGGGAGGATGGACCTTGCCTGTGCAGGCTACGGTGTACCCTTCACACTGTGGGGCGGAGCCTGGGGCAGGAAGAGAAGGAGTGTGTATCTAGGGCTGGCTCTTCCCATGTGACCTCATCTGGCACAGTCAGGATTAGGACTGAGTCCTAATAAAGGAATCTTGAAAACTGACCTGGCTGGATTTCAGAACTGCTGTGGACTCCACGTACGTCCTGTTTCCCCTTTTTGACCAGGGGTGTCTTCAGCAGTTATCTTGTGCCTAACCTTCTCCGTGTGTGTTGGATGTGTGTATGTGTAGGGGTAGGCAGATTCTCTTTAGTTCATAGATCTTCAGGTTAAGAGGAACTGTACTGGAGCTGCCGTACTTAAAGGAACTACACCTGACAAGCCTCTTGATGATGCTATAAATGTGAAGGTTTGGGGGAGGCTTTAGGAGGGAGTTAGTGTATTTTCCGTGTAGAAGAAATGTAAATAATGTGACCAGAGTGTTGACTATGGTAGTTTAAAATATATCCACAATTCTTTGATACTCCTTTCAAAAGGAGGAGCCTAATTTCTCTTCCCTTGAGGGTGGACTGGTCTTAGTAATTCGCTTCTAACAAATAGAATAAGGCAGGAACGACAGTGTGATTTCTGAGGCTGGATCATATAAGACATTGTGGCTTCCATCTCTCTCTCAGATCACCTGCTGTGGGAGAAGCCAGGGGCCATGTCATGAGGACGCTCAAGCAGCTGCCCTATGGAAAAAGCCACATGGTGAGGAACGGAGGCCTCTTGCTGAGAGCCACGTGAGGGAGCCACCTTGGAAGCAGATCCTTTAGCACAGTCAACCCTTCAGATGACTGTAGCCCAACTAATATATTGACTACAGTCTCATGGGAGGCCCTAAGTGAGAACTACCCAGCTAAGCTTAATTTTTGACCCACGGGAAGTTTCGGATAATAAAATGCTTGTTGTTTTAAGCTATTAAGTTTTGGGGTGATTGGTGACACAGTAATGGCAACTAATATTATACTTATTCGGTCTTGACCTCACTTGACCACTCCTCAGGATGTGACACTGTTCAGCACTCCCTCTTCCACCCACTGCTTTCCCACATTGGCTTCCAGGAAAGTACTTCCACTTGAGTTTTCTTTTAGCCTCCTAGCCAGTCTTGTCAGTTTTCTTCATTAGCTTCTCTGCTACTTGCCCCTGAAACAACCAATTCTCCTAAGACTTCTATCTTTATTCCTATCACATTGCTTATTGACTTTAATCACACCCATGATTAGTCATAATTAAAACTAAAATTTTCATGTCAATGTCTCCTCTCCAGACCTGTCTCCTAGGCTTCTGCTTATAGGACAGCTGCTTATAGGACAACTCTATTTAGAGTTGGTGGTCCCTGGCTCCTCATACTTATTTGAAATTGAATCATCCTCTTTATCTTCACACTTGTCCCTCTTCCCATAGCCCTTCCAACAATGAGTGAGACCGTTGTCCTCCCAGCTGCTCAAGCCAAAAATGTTGCTCCCAGCCACCCTAGACTCCTCCTTACTTGCTGCTTTCAGGACCTTAGTCATTCGACTCCAGCAAATATCTTTAGACTCATATTGCAATTTTTTTTTTTTTTCGGTATGCAGGCCTCTCACTGCTGTGGCCTCTCCCGTTGCTGAGCACAGGCTCCAGACGCGCAGGCTCAGCGGCTATGACTCACGGGCCTAGCTGCTCCGCGGCATGTGGGATCTTCCCGGACCGGGGCACGAACCCGTGTCCCCTGCATCGGCAGGCGGACTCTCAACCACTGCGCCACCAGGGAAGCCCCATCTTGCAAATTTTTCTACAGGTTTTTCCAGCTTTACTTAATTACTTGTGGTTTCCAAGCGATTCTTGCCACTTCAAGCCCCTGTATGGCTTTGCATATATGCCTCTTTCTAGAATTTTGCTTTTCTATCCTGGATCTGTTGGCTTTCCAATTTTGATAAGTCCTACTTTCAAACTTCAGTGCAAGCGTCTCCTCAGTCTAACTGTGCCCACAGTACTCTGTGCTTATGTTTAGCATCGTCCTTGCAACTCCTGAATTCTCCATCCTACTTTGTAGGGCAATTCTCCATGGTATTTCTACATGTCTTGTGACAGCTTTTATCTCAAACTATCTTCTTAAGAATGTTCGCATAGCAAACAGCCTTGGGAGACAGGGGTAGTAACTCCCTCTGGGACAGGAGGCAGAGGGCAGATTTTATTTCCAGAGAAGTATAATAATGTATGTCTCTGGGGCAAAGACTGGGCAGGTTAGCAGCTCCTGATAAGGCAGGAGGTTTTCTGAGCTTAGGATTCCTCAGCTGTGACACAAATGCATGGTGTGCAGTTTCTACCTAGGGTGCTCTGCATTACCCCTGTGGAACACAGAGGGCAAGGGGAACTGATGTGAACATGAAGCTTATGCTGCCTGCTGAGCCATACATAATAAAGTCCTTTGTCTGACCTTCAAGTTTCATGTCTTCTGCCAGCATCTATGAACCTATGAAACTGTGGCAGGCTAACTTGCTAGCTTGCACATAGGGAAAATCTTGGACTCTTCCCAATTCTTGACACCTCTCCACATGCTTGACTGTAAGTGCCTTGAGAGCAAGAGCTGTGTCTGAATGGACTTTGCTTCCCTTGTGGGTGACACAAGGTAGTTGCTTTATAAGCGGTGGCTGCTACTAATGATGTTTCGGTCTAAATGGCTTTGGAGGTAAGCACTCAGATATATTTACTGAATCCAACTTTGAAATAAATTGCCATGATTCTGCTGCTGGTTATTAGATATTGTGTACATTCCTTGGAGTTGTAGAGGGTGAAGGCTCAGATCTGTGTTCTGTGGCACAGTGAAATTCTCTGGGGGTTAAAAATGCTAGATAGTTCACAGGGTGTTAAGCCCTACTGCAGGTAATGAAGGTGGCTGAGCAGAGTCTAGGTTTTTCTGGGAGGTGGTATATTATGCTGCAGTTGTGATGGGATGGCATTCTCTGCCATTAGCCTCACAGTAGCATCAAACATAGCCAGAGCAGACCAGTCCCCTGTGGAACCAGACTGATTTCAGACCAATCTGTCTGAGCTTGAATGAAGGAATTTATCAGTGCTTCTGGTGCTTGAACTTTTAAGAGCAAAGGCTCTTCCCTTCTTCTAAACCTTTGCAATGACTAATCCCAACCATGACTAGGCAAGATTGCTGGCGGGGTTTGCTCGTGGGAGGGAAATCCACCAGGCTGCAGCTTTAATCCGGCTTTGCATTGTGGAAGCCTGTCTAGCTATCCTTTTTTCCTGGTTTAGGAGGAGATGGAACCTTGTCAGCATTTGAGCTGAGGTGGCTTTCAGAGCCAGAGTCAGGGGTCAAAAGGCTTTGCGCATAGTCTATGGCCAAATGGTTATTAAAGACCACTTCATCCCATTTAAACCTATAAATAAACTGGGGTACAAAGGGGATAAATCGCTGATAATTGGCGATCGATTCCGGAGCCTAAATTGACTCTATTTCCATCTCAGTAGACGCCTCACTTTTTCTTATTCCCTTGGCTCCCTCACTCTTCCTGCATACCCAGGGAACTTGAGTGCAGCATTCTAATGCTTGGTCAGCATGATTCCTAAATTTTCTAGCAGGCTTGACTCACTAAGACAGCTCCAGTTCCCTGAGTGTGTAAAGCAGTCCCACCTCTAAGCGAGACGGAGGCGTCAGAAAAGGAACCCTAGGGCGTGAGCCGGGGAAGGGGGGCGTGCGGGGCAAGGCGGGGCACCCTGAGACGTGCTCGTCTGTTTAGGGAGCGGCAACCCAAGAGAGACTCTCAGGTCGAGTCCCGCCCTGCAGGGCGATTACACGGTGGTGGGAGGCGGACGAAGGAGGGAGTGCGCAAGGGGCGGGAGGTGCGTCTCTGTGCCCCACTCGTTTCTCCCTGGCCCAGGAGAGAGAGACAGTCTTTCAGAAGCGCACGCTGCACTTGCTCAGTGTAGAAGGGGTAACGCTCAGCTGACTCCCTCCTAGACTGGGGATTGGCTCTGCAGGGTGTGCCAAGCACAGGGTGTACGAAACTCTCCGAAGGGAGTTGGAGAGAAGTACTTGACCCGGGGTGCGCGGCGGCGCGCTCAGTCGCGCCCAGTCGCGCCGAGCCCCGCGCAGGCACGCGCCTGAAGCCCCGCCCCGCCCGTGACGAGCGCGCGCGGGGCCTCTGCCCCATCCCTCGCCCGCGCGTTCCCCTCCACGCTGCCTCCGCCGTTCCCCGCCCCCTCGCCTCAGGGGCTGCCCTCGTAGCTGCCTGACTTGAGGTCCGGCAGCTTCTGCTTTTCCTGCCCCTGCCGAGGGACCGAGGGAGCACACCCCGTGGGCAGCGGTGCTCTCGGAACACGTGGCCATCTCGGAGCAGGTTGGAGTGAGCAGCGGGCGGCGCTGCGGGGACAGGCGCAGTGGGCAGCCCCAGGGGCAGCGGCAGGGTCCTGGCGGGGGGAGGACAGGGTTGCGGCGGGCGGAACGGTGTCTCCTTCACTTCGCCCTCCAGCCGCGGCAGCTGCAGCGGGACGCAGAGGTAGCCGAGCGGCCTCAGCTGCTAGCGGAGCGGCAGCGGTGCCTCCCCCTCCCCCCAGGAGACCACCAGGTACCGCCGCGCCCGTCTCACTCGGACCTTGGGGCCTAGGCCCCGGTGGCCAAGCAGGACGCCTGAGCCGGACTCGGGGTCGGCCCCGACTCCTTAAGATGGCCGCGCTGCCCTGCGGCCCCTCTCCCCTCTGTCTGAGACCCCCTTCTGGTCCCTTGATTCGCCTCTGAGCCCCGCTGACCGCACTTCTTGTCCCTCCCTCAGATCACCTCTCCTCGCGGCCTCGCCATGGCGACCTCCGGACAGACCTGCCCGCGGCGTAAGTAGAGCGATCTCTGCGGGATGGGGCGGCGGTGTCTGGGCAGCCGAAGCCTCCCGACCAGAAAACCGCAGCTTCTTTCCCCCTCTGTCTTCAAGGGCTTGGAAGTTCGCCCCTTTCGGTAGCCATTCCACCGTCTGACTTCCCTGGCTTTGCGGAGGAGGGGCTGGGTGGTTGGATCTCGGATAGCGGGACTGACTAGGCCTGGGGAGCTGGTCTGTGGACGCATTCACGTTCAGCTTTGACGAACTGAGAAGCAGAAAGTTATTAATTATCGGGTTCAGCTTTTGCAGGATTGGATCGGTCACGTTTTTAGAGGAAGTAGTAACCCCCCGTGTGAGGGCGCAAGGTCATTCATTACATGTGCTCCTAAGGGCGTGGACGTGCTATGTAGGATGAATGAGCTGGTGTAACGACCTCAGATTGCTTGCCCTTAAGCCTCACAGCGTGGGCCGAGGACTTGAGTGTCATACTAATATGTTTAAAGTGCATTTGATATTTAGTTGATGTAGGCGCTTGAGTGAAACATAAATGGCTGTATTTTTTTTTTATGTTTCAATATTTAAGTTTCAGAAGTATGACCTATCTTTCTCTTTCTACTTCGGAATATTGGTTTTGATCTCCGTGAGGATACTAAAGGTTGAATAGGGGGGAGAGGGACTTGTCTTAGTTTTTAATCTTATCTCATTTGGTTAAATCACATTCCAGTGAATTTTGGCAGGTATATCTGTATGTACAGATATATACGTGTGTATGTGTTTGATTCTTTGTACTAGTCTCATCCTAGGAAGTGAGGCTACAGGCACTGTGTAAATTTAGGAATAGAAAATATTTTTATATATTTTGGAGGGAATTTTCCAAGTTTGTGTAAACACTTAACTGTGATTATCTATTTTAGAAATAAGCCTTTGGTGCTGATACCTCCTTCATGGATCATACTAGACTACAGTGTTATTATAGATTCTAGTGGTATCAAAACTAAGTTGGACTGCTTGGTTTTAAAGGTAGCAGTGGGTCATAAGCTAGTTCTTGGACAGACTGGGAGAACAGGGACGTTAACACTGGAATGTTTCTTCCCACCAGCAATGTGTATTCCTCCATCATATGCTGACCTTGGCAAAGCTGCCAGAGATATATTCAACAAAGGATTTGGTAAGAACTGTTTTAAAAATTTTAGATCTGAAGCGAAAATGTGTGTTTGGATTGCTTAGTGAATTAGTAATTTCTTCAGATTGTAAATATCTTGCTGCAGTAATTCTTCTGTTAGCTACATTTAAGATAACATTTCTTTTAAAAGAGTACTGTAACAATCCACATTTCCCTCCATCCCACATTTCCTCCCTCCATCCCAATTTCCTCCTTTTTTTCATACTTTAGTTCAGGGAATTTACCTTTAAGAAAAAAAAACAATTGTGCTTTCATTTCCTTCGGATGTAGTTTAGGCCTTGGTTGACTAGAATTACGATGTTTTACTGCTTTTGCTTTTATGGTGGTGACTCATAAAGGGTTATGGGTTTCTGCAAATAAATTTGGGTTTTGTTAAAGATTTTGTTCCACACCCCACCCTGCCTATCCTTTAGATTATTTCCCCAGTTGTTCAGATTATTAATTCCAAAGCGAGGTATGCCTTTGAGATAAATGTTCTAAATGCCTGTATCATAATAAACTATTGACTATTCTGATCTTTAAGTTGAATTGATTTTCTGATCTGATGTTTAGGTTTGAAAAGCATGTTTTAATAAATGTTTTGATAAGATGATTTGGAAGCTGTTTTTGAGGGTGGGTGCCAACACGCCAACATACTAGGAGAGCTTCATAGAGATGTTCTGTCCTTTACATGTTAGTTTACATAGAATAATTTAATTTGTTTTCATTTAAATATTGTATATCAACACACATTTTTATCCCCCTCTGAATATGTGAAATGTTTCTGGTTTTTGTTTTTTTAAATGTAGTCAGCTGTTGGTATGCATCTTTTATACAAAAAGATCATTTTGTTCTTTTTTGCTCTCTACTTGAAGGTTTTGGGTTGGTGAAATTGGATGTGAAAACAAAGTCATGCAGTGGCGTGGTGAGTGTTAGTTATTTGATAAGTTCTGACGAGCCTTTATACAATTTTTCAACCCATAAGATAGTCATAACTGAAAGATGTCTACACATTTTATCTTAAAGAAGGAGCAAAAGATAATTTCGTTTTAAGGGAATTTTATCTTGATTGTTTTGGCTTTGGATATGATTTCTGATTTTCATGTGGTCTTTTGCCATATTACTTTGTATGTTCAAGGAACTCAGGAAAGACACTGGTCATGTGGGATTCTGTTTACTTAGTAAGGTTGCAAGCTTAAAGGCAGGGAACCTGTTATACTTTTTTGTAACCCCTTCTTTTAATGCCTGTGGAAAACATTAAGAGTTCTGGGCATAAAAATATTCAGTAACTTAATTTGAGTGTACTAATCGTTTATGTAATGGTCATATTCTAGCAGTCCGCCTTGGGGAAGATTTCCACTTGTATTTTGTGAATTTAGAGAGTCCTAAATTTGAGTATTTTTAAAGAGGTTACTATTTTGGTATTTGGATGTCTTGATCTTGCCTAACAAACTCCCTCAAAGAGAGTAAAGTAAAATTTAATTTTGTGTAATTTTTTTCTTCTAAAAGTTTTTGTTTGGGGATTGTTTTGGGGATGGGTATAGTGTGTGCATATTGAATATTATTGGTTATTTTGATAAATTCTTCCTATAGTTGTTAACTCCCTTAGTGCATATAACTGGTATTTATTTAAATTAATCATTTTGTAGTTTCTCAATGCCTAGACTTGGATTTCTGGGGTTTTATATTGGTCGCATCTGTTTTTTGGTTTCTTTGGTCTGAAAGGAAGCCTGAGTATTTAGTGTGGTTGAGTGACTTACTTGCTCAAGGTAACAGGTTACAGAGCAGTGACTTAGTGTTTGTTTTGTGTTCCCTCTCTTAACCTATTGCCCCTTATAAACCACTTGCTGTGTATTTGCTGAAACACAAAAGGCCTTCTAAAAGTAGAAGACTCAATTCTTGTGTTTAAAAAGCTTGCTTGCTGGCTGGAGAGACAAAATAAACTTTAAAGTAGGGAACAGTCAGAGCAGTATATCTAGTACTAGATTGTTTGATAAATCAAAATCTTTGTTGGAAAGGAAAGGCTTATTGTGGATAGGAATTTTATAAAATTAAGCTTAAGAACATGAAGGATATATAAGAGCTTGATTAGATATGGTATGTTTTAATTTACATTTAATGTATGTAATTCAAAAACATGGTACTGATCTTGTAATATGTCCCTGGCCCCAAATAGTCGCAGTCGCATTTCTCACCTGAACTGCAACGATGTCTGGGCCACTGCAGAAGGTAGAAGCCTAAATATCTTGGTGAGGAGTGAAAGGGAGGGTATAAGCTCCACCAGTGGTATCATCTGACCCATTTCTGGTCCCAGATCACAGTGTGATCTTCTTGGTTTTGTGTCTTGAGGACTCCTTGGCATGTACTTGGCATGTATATAAGCTGGCTCAGTCTGTGGGCTGATGGGTGGCAGTGGGTGGGGCCTTAAGAATCATTAATCATTGTCACTCAGGACTAAAAATAGCTACTCATACACATTTGCATTTCAATTATCTGTTAGAACAGGCTCCATATATATTATATTGTTTTAGTAATGCATTCCTGTTGTGTAGAGCATGTGAAAATGTGCAAAGCTTTCAAAGTCTTAGTCCAATTTAATCCTCCAGAAGTAAGTTTTGTTATTACAGTTGAGGTAACTGAGACCCAGAAAAGTGTCTTCCTCAGTGTTACTCATTTAGTAAATGCCAGCCAGAACTGGATGTCAGGACTCCTAATTTCATATCCAGTGTTCTTCCCTAACACAATTTGGTGCTTTTTAGTATGGGCATGAGTGCCAAGCTTTGACTTGAAATTTCTGTTACTGAAAGCATCTAATTTCAGGAGATTGTATATAAGACCTAAAGAATTGAGTCTGTTTCACGGCAGAGCGATAGTTACACAAATGCTCTGTTTTCTAAGTGAAGGATGATTGGTCTTTTCTCCTTTTGATAGAGTTTTTGGTATTTCCTCATTCTGCAGGTATCACAATTTCAGGTCGAAGGCTTTTCTTTATTAGTTCAGATCAGCCATCTTTAAATTTGGCTTTCCAATGGCCTTAAGAGTATAACCATCATTAGCAGTCAGATCAGAACCCTCAAAGGGCATTTTTAACATTTTATCTTGGAAGATTTCAGTTGCTTGCCTGTATACTAAGCTCTGAAAGGTTAGATTTCTGGATTATCTGTAGCAGATTTTGAATTTCAGATAAGCCCTCTCCATATTATGCCTTCCTTTTCAGTTGGTGTGCAATTAGGGATTGGCAAGTTATTTATATTTGCTACAAACATAAGATTATATAGTACATTTCAAATTGATCACTGCATAGGTTGTTTTTTCTACTAATATCATCTGTTGTACAGAGTATAGTTTATATTATGCATGATATAAATCAGTTGTAGAGTAAATCTCCTATAATTTCCCTCCCCGTTTTTTTTTTTTTAATGAGAATGTAAAGATGGTTGGGAAGGCATTAAACCTGATGAAGACTCTTTATGTCAGAAACAGAATATTGAGGTTACCAAAGAATTAAAAAAAAAAAATCTTTTCTGGCATAGATTCTTACAGTGGGGTGCTTTCCTTTTAAGGATTTTCAGGAACCATTTCATAGTAAATTGTGTATAAACTCAGATTTTAATGAAGGGGGTCTGTGATTAGCCATACTGACCTATTTAGTGTCTCATTCAATATCAGGCAGATTGGAAGCAGTACTAAAACATCCATCCTCCCCCACTGATTTTTTTTGAATCCCAAATAAAATCACCTTAGCAGAAGTTTCCTTAAAAGTCGTATAGTTTGTTGTTCACTTGAGAATCAGATACAAGTAACTTTTGATCCATTGGTTGGAAATGTCAGCAGTAGTAAGATATAGTCAGTAACTTACAGGCTAATTTGTCACTGTTGTATATACTCAGTAGCAGAGGGTAGGAGTGTTTGGGAAGCTAGAAAAAAGAGGATTAGTGAAATTATTGTGTTTCAGTGGGGTTTTGTGTGTGTGTGTGTGTGTGTGTGTGTGTGTGTGTGTGTCAATTAGGAAGTGGATTCTTCTAGGCTTACGAGAAAGTTCCTGAAGTTTGTCTTGTCTTCTTAGGAATTCTCAACATCTGGTTCATCTAATACAGACACTGGTAAAGTTACCGGGACCTTGGAGACCAAATATAAATGGTGTGAGTATGGTCTGACTTTCACAGAAAAGTGGAACACTGATAATACTCTGGGAACAGAAATCGCTATTGAAGACCAGGTAACATTTGAAAATGTGCTGTAGTATTAATTATTTTATTTTTGTATTTCAAAAAAGAAATAAAGCTGAAAACAAATTCTTTTTCTCTCGAAATAGATTTGTCAAGGTTTGAAACTGACATTTGATACCACCTTTTCACCAAACACGGGGTAAGCATGGCATTTTTATCTGCTTTAAATTGAAAAGCATTCTTCTTTGGTATATTTAAGAAAGGTGCACATTCAGGTGCCTTGTGGTGGTGAATTTCTGTTTCTGCCTTTGGAGCATGAGCAGTATGGTTGTTGACTTGCCTTCAAATATTTGCCTTTTATTGTGACACTAACTTGGGTACCTAACATGTTTTTTATAGGCTTTTGTGACTGATAACCAGTTCTGCAAAGCAGTCTTCCTATGGTGGTGGTGGTCCAGTCGCCCCTTGTGCCTTTTAGTTCATTGAGCCATGTTTTTTTTTTTACCTCTTATGATTATCTTGCTACCTCTTATACAGGCATACCTTGGAGATATTGCAGGTTTGGTTCCAAACCACTGCAATAAAGTGAATATTGTAAAAAAGCGACTCATACGGATTTTTTGTTTTCCCAGTGCATATAAAAGTTATGTTTACACTATACTGTTGTCTGTTAAGTGTGCAGTAGCATTATGTTGGGGAAAAAAACAATGTACATACCTTAATTAAAAAATACTTTATTTCTAAAATATACCAACGATCATCTGAGCCTTCACCAAGTCGTAGTAGTAACATCAGAAGATCAGTGACCACAGATCACTGTTAACAAATAAAATAATAATAATAAAGTTTGAAATATTATGAGAACTACCAAAATGTGACAACAGCAACACAAAGTGAACAAATGCTGTTGGAAAAAAACACCCAAACAGATCTGCTTGGTGCAGGATTGCTACAAACCCTGCTACAAACAGGTGCGGGGGGGAGGGAAACACAGTAAAGTGAACTGCAGTAAAACAATGAAGTGTGCCTGTACTCCCCAGTTACAGTGAGGTTCATTTAAATCTGTTTTGTGCCCTCTATGCAGAAGTTATGTCTGTAAATCTTTCCCACTGACATCAGTTTTAAGACAGTTTGTTCTTTTTCCAGAAAGAAAAGTGGTAAAATCAAGTCTTCTTACAAGAGGGAATGTATGAACCTTGGTTGTGATGTTGACTTTGATTTTGCTGGACCTGCAATCCACGGTTCAGCAGTCTTTTGTTATGAGGGCTGGCTTGCTGGGTACCAGATGACCTTTGACAGTGCCAAATCAAAGCTGACAAGAAATAACTTTGCAGTGGGCTACAGGACTGGGGACTTCCAGCTACACACTAATGTGTGAGTATTTCTTTTGTGGGATATTATGATGTAGGACCTCAAAGTGGTATTGATGTCTCCTGTCATCTCCTGTGAATCTAAGTACAACCTAAAGGAATTTTCTTAACATAAAAAGATCATCCTTGGGCATTTCTAGAATGCCCTTCAGAAGTGTACAGTAAAAACCATTAGTCTGAGTTTTGGTGCTGAGAGAGTAAATGTTCATTTCACATGAGGCTTGATGTGCTTTGGATTTTTAGAAGAGGCTAAGATGGGAGTTCCTTGGTGGTCTAGTGGTTAGGATTTGGAGCTTTCACTGCCGTGGCCCGGGTTCTGTCCCCGGTCAGGGAACTGAGATTCCACAAGCTGCATGGTATGGCCAAAAAAAAAAGGCTAAGACATTGCCAAACTCTATGTGCATTCATTTGACTTCATTGTCTGTGATGTGTGAGGTGCTCATTTGATAGGATTACCTAAAATGTATAGAGTTTTTACCTAACCCAAATTAAATGTATATGTAGAAAGGACTTAAAAAGAATTTTTTCCCTTATAAAAATGATGCATTGGTATATAACAAGTACAAAGAAGAAAACAAAAATGTTTCATAATCCCACCGTCTAGACATATAATTTTTGTTAATTGTTAATGCTTTGGTGTTTCATCTTTTTATATGTGTGTATATAAAATACATACCAAAAAGGCTGTTTTTAACCTCCCCCACCTTAATACATTTTGATCATTTTCCTATAGCATTATGTATTCTTAGTGATGGTTAGTGGCTGCATGATAATTTTTATAGATATACCATGATTGATTTGACCAATCCCTGTTTTTGGACATAAGTTGGGAAAAGTCCTTTGATGACATTAAAAAAAATTTTTTTATTTATTTAGTTTTGGCTGTGTTGGGTCTCCGTTGCTGTGCGTGGGCTTTCTCTAATTGCGGTGAGCGGGGGCTGCTCTTCATTTCAGTGCGCGAGCTTCTCATCGCGGTGGCTTCTCCTTTCGCGGCGCACAGGCTCTAGGTGTGTGGGCTCTAGAGTGCAGGCTCAGTAGTTGTGGCGTATGGGCTTGGCTGCTCCGCAGCATGTGGGATCTTCCTGGACCAGGGCTCGAACCCATGTCCCTTGCATTGGCAGATGGATTCTTAACCACTGCGCCACCAGGGAAGCCCCGAAAAGACCTTGTAAAACTAAAGTTTTCAGTGGAACACTAGAGACCCATGTAAGCAATGGCTTTTATTTAAATGTAATGCTACAGTATCAGCCTTGTGCCTTAGACATTATTACATTGTCTAGTCTACGTTGACTAATTTAAAATATCTTATAGCAATGATGGGACAGAATTTGGAGGATCAATTTATCAGAAAGTATGTGAAGATCTTGACACTTCAGTAAACCTTGCTTGGACATCAGGAACCAACTGTACTCGCTTTGGCATTGCAGCTAAATATCAGTTGGATCCCACTGCTTCCATTTCTGTGAGTACTGCTGTGGGCTTAGAATGGGATTTTGGTTGTGGGACTTAATCTTTGGGTATATTGGATTGTGTTGAATATTTGAACTGTGGTTCACACAATTCCCAGTTTACACACAGATTGGGACTAGAACTCGGGAATGCTGCTTTTTTTTGTTGAGACAGAGATGTTTGCTATCCAGGCCACAGGAGTTTGTTTAAATTAACTTCAAAAGTTGTTGAAGTAGTGTAGATAATAACTGAGGGCCAAGCCTGTCCAAGCCCAGGGAAGCCAGTATTTTGGGCCCTGGGCAGTTCGCATTCTGGTTGGAAGGTAATAGTACTTTGTTACTTTGTGTTTGTCTTTAATGGTTTACAAAATATCTTCAGATTTGATCTGAGCAGCCAGTGGTACACATGCTGTTTTGCAAGTGAAGAAACCAAAGCTTGGAGAGAGGAATGACGTAGACCACAGCTAGGGAAGGAAGGAAAGAGAGGTAGGGCCAGGACTGGACTTGCATGTCTTTTGATTTCCCTTCTGTCTAGGGTGACTAGGTAGCTCATCCTGCTTTGCCTGGGACTATCCCAACTTTAGCACTGAAAGTCCTGCATCCCAGGAACTCCTCCCCTCTATTGTGGGTTGGTTGGGTTGCATTGCCACCCTAGTCCTGTCCTTATACTCTTTCTGCTATTTCTTCCTTCAGTCATAGTGGATTGTGGTAGGGGGGAGTACAGTGTCTGAGGGTATAGAGCGCTGGCTCCAGTTTCCGGCAGATCAGCAGCTCTTCCTGTGTGTTAGTTGCTTACAGGTCAGGCACTGTATGTACTAGAATGAAAGAGTTAAACCTTCCGTGAGAGTTATTTCTGTTACATAAAGTCATCTTCATTCCTGAGGACGATATGTTTTGATAATTTAGGCAGTTAAGTTTTAGCCCCATTCTTGTTTTAGCTTAGCAGAGTTGTAATCAGAGAGAATGAGAAGCACCCGGAATGCTTTTCCTGTTGGCAAGGCAGTGATTCATTTATTTTTCCCTTCTCTATTTCTGACTACACTGTAGCAGTAAAATCCTCAGGATTCACACAGCACACTGTGCTGCGGTAGCTACATTGCTATTCTCTTCAAATATATGTCTATGGCACCATCACAGGTTTAATGCCAGCAGAAGATGCAGCTCTCTCACAGTCTAAAATGGGAAGGCAGCTTGGGACCTATGTGCCAGTGAGTGACTTCTGGGGATTAGTTTGGAAAACTATTGAATATTTAGCATGGTCCACCTAAGTAGTGCTGCTGTTACCCTAATCAAGCATCACCCAGGAAGCATTGCATAATGCTCCATTAGTTTCATGGTTGACTCCTAAAATAGTAGGAGCTATTTTATTGTTTGGGGCTCTTAATTTGTTTGGCAAAAGATGGTTGCTAGTGGGGCATTTCTTCCTTAGACAAATAACTCACATGGTCATTGGTGGCTCATGAAGACTTGGCTGTAGTGCCAAGTGAATACAAGTTTTGTTTCTGTGACTTTTGCCTGTATAGTTGGATCATTTCTCTCTCAATTGGGCTGTTTTGATATACATTACAAAAGAGTGTAGACATCAAATCATTTCCAAGTCTTTTTTTTTTTTTTTTTTTTTTTTTTGCGGTACGCGGGCCTCTCACTGTTGTGGCCTCTCCCGTTACGGAGCACAGGCTCCGGACGCGCAGGCTCAGCGGCCATGGCTCACGGGCCCAGCCGCTCCGCGGCATGTGGGATCTTCCCGGACCAGGGCACCAACCCGTGTCCCCTGCATTGGCAGGCGGACTCTCAACCACTGCGCCACCAGGGAATCCCCCAAGTCTGTTTTGATCCCAGAGGCTGTTTGTTACCTTTTTATTACCATAGCGCTCAAAATGCTGAAGAGCAAAGTTACCTGACTAGGCAACCTAGGCCATGGAGAGCAGGGTGAGATGCCCCCATTTACAGCCTTAGGCCTCTGGTATGGCTTAAGTGATGTCAGTAGTGGGAGAGAATGGAGCTCGAAGCTTCTCCTGACCATGTCTTCCTCTCCAGGATTCCTTCCAGCCCTTGAAAGTCTGTGACTAAAATCCTAAAATATTAGAATTGTACAAGGAGGGAAGGGGTCTGGATTGGTAAATGATGCCGCTTTGGAACGCCTTCTTAAGCACCGTCTAGTTATATACAGCCAAGACTCAAGGGCATTAATGAGAGGTGTGAGAAAGTGAGGTGAAGGAGTTGTAGTCAGTCTCTTTCTTCAGAGGAAGTGCTTGTCATTTGGAGATTTAGAACATGCATGGTTTAAATTCTTTAGGAATACCCCTGAAAGTAGTGTCGTAGTCACAAAATTAAACTATACATACACATGCCATACTTTGAGGGTGGTGTGTGTGTCAATGTCATGTAGTTAGTGAGCCTGGTGAACTTCCATTACCCACATTCTGGTATGGTCTTATGTGCTAGATTAGACTCAACAAGGACAGTTTTTTTTTTGTTTTGTTTTTGTTTTTTAAGGACAGTTTTTATGAGAGTGCTTAGGCTTTTGTGCTATATGGACAGTTTGGGGTCTGTGGACACATCCCAAAAGATTGCAAGAGTTTTGTGTCCTGCTGACAATTTGAATTTAGTGGATGAGGATTAAGTGGCACCTAGTTTTCGCTTAGCTTAATACAATATTAAATTTTATTAACTCTTGTGGAAAAGTGAATGCGTCATAATTGTATGATAGGGAAACACCCAGGGGCTTTGTCCCTCCATTCAAAAATTTGTCTTACATTTGTTTTTGCATTTTATCTTAGGCAAAAGTCAACAATTCTAGTTTAATTGGAGTGGGCTACACTCAGACTCTGAGGCCTGGTAAGTATTAAGGATTGTTCTGATAGTGGTTTCAAAATTAGGTTCATTTCTCAGCTTCTTTTTATTTATTTATTTTTTAAATGGAAACTTTTGAGTTTATGCTTTAAAAGGCAGTATTAAGAGAATGAAGACATACCATAGACTGAGAAAAATGTTTGCAAATCATACAAAGGACTTGTACCCATAACATGTAAAGAACTCTTAAAACTCATTAATAACTATGACAAACAACCCAATCAAAAAATGGCAAAAGACTTGCAAAGACATTTATATGAAGACATACAAATAGCTAATTAGCACAGGAAAAGGTGCTCAGTGTCATTAGTCATTAAGTAACTGTAAATTAAAACCACAGTGAAATACCACTGCTACCCACTAGAATCGATATAATAAATCATTAGAAAATAACAAGTGTAGATGAAGATAGGGAGAAGTTAGAGCCCTCATACAGTGCTGGCATGCACATAAAATATTACAGACACTTTAGAAAACAGACTGTTAGATTTTTTTTTTAAATAGATCTTTCTTGGAGTATAATTTCTTCATAATACCATGTTAGTTTCTGTTGCACAACAAAGCGAATCAGCCATATGCATACATATCTCCCCATATCCCCTCCCTCTTGAGCCTCCCTCCCATCCTTCCTATCCCACTCCTCTAGGTCATCACAGAGCACTGAGCCGATCTCCCTGTGCTATGCTGCTGCTTCCCACCAGCCAACTGTTTTACATTTGGTAGTGTATATATGTTGAAACTTCTCTCACTTCGTCCCAGCTTCGCCCTCCCACCCCATGTCATCAAGTCCGTTCTCTTATGTCTATCTCTTTATTCCTGCCCTGCAACCAGATTCATCAGTACCATTTTTTCTTTTTTTTTTAAGATTCCATATGTATGCTTTAGCATATGGTATTTGTTTTTCTCTTTCTGACTTACTTCACTCTGTATGACAGACTCTAGGTCCATCCACCTCACTGCAAATAACTCAATTTCGTTTCTTTTTATGACTGAGTAATATTCCATTGTATATATGTGCCACATCTTCTTCATCCATTCATCTGTCGATGGACATCTAGGTTGGTTCTATGTCCTGGCTATTGTAAATGGTGCTTGCAGTGAACATTGGGGTGCATGTGTCTGGTTTTCTCAGGGTATATGCCCAGTAGTGGGATTGCTGGGTCATATGGTAGTTCTATTTTTAGTTTTTTAAGGAACCTCCATACTGTCCTCCATAGTGGTTGTATCAATTTACATTCCCACCAACAGTGCAAGAGGGTTCCCTTTTCACCACACCCTTTCCAGCATTGATTGTTTTTAGCTTTTGATAATGGCCATTCTGACTGACCAGTGTGAGGTGATACCTCATTGCAGTTTTGACTTGCTTTTCTCTAATAATTACTGGTGTTGAGCATCTTTTCATGTGCCTCTTGGCCATCTGTATGTCTTCCTTGGTGAAATGTCTATTTAGGTCTTCTGCTCATTTTTTTTTTTTTTTTGCCGTACGCGGGCCTCTCACTGTTGTGGCCTCTCCCGTTACGGAGCACAGGCTCCGGACGCGCAGGCTCAGCGGCCATGGCTCATGGGCCCAGCCGCTCCATGGCATGTGGGATCTTCCCAGACTGGGGCACGAACCCGTGTCCCCTGCATCAGCAGGCGGACTCTCAACCACTGCGCCACCAGGGAAGCGCTCCTCTTCTGCTCATTTTTTAACTGGATTGTTTGTTTTTTTGATATTAAGCTCCATGAGCTGTTTGTATATTTTGAGGTTAATCCTTTGTTGTTTCAATTGCAGGTATTTTCTCCCATTCTGAGGGTTGTCTTTTTGTCCTGTTTATGGTTTCCTTTGCTGCACAAAAAGTTTAATTAAGTCCCATTTGTTTCTTTTTGTTTTTATTTCTGTTACTCTAGGAGGTGGGTCAAAAAAGATCTTGCTGTGGTTTATGTCAAAGAGTGTTTTTCCTCTAAAAGTTTTATAGTGTCTGGTCTTATATTCAAGTCTTTAATCCATTTGGAGTTTATTTTTGTGTATGGTGTTAGGTAGTGTTCTAACTTCATTCTTTTACATGTAGCTGTCCAGTTTTCCCAGCACCACTTATTGAAGAGGCTGTCTTGTCTCCACTGTATGTTCTTGCCTCCTTTGTCATAAATTAGGTGTCAGTATGTGCGTGGGTTTATCTTTGGGCATTCTATCCTGTACCATTGATCTATATTTCTGTTTTTGTGCCAGTACCATACTGTCTTGATTACTGTAGGTTTGTGGTATAGTTTGAAGTTGGTGAGCCTGATTCCTCCAACTCGTTTGTCTTTCTCAAGATTCAGCTGCTGCTTTTCCAAACCTTTCAAGCATACAGAAGAATTGACAGAAAGTACAGTGAACACATGTTTACCTTTTGCCACAGTTTTTTATTCCTTTCCTTTTTTTTTTTATGGTGGGCTGTTTGGAAGTTGCAGCTATCATGACATTTCCCTAAATGCTTCAGCATGCATCTCCTCAGAATAAGAACATTGTCCTGCATAACCACAATACTGTTATCACACCTGAGAAAGTTAACAGTGATTCCATATTATTACTTAATATCCGTTCTCTATTTACTTTCCTCACTTGTACCTGAAATGTCTTGTAGTAATTTTTATTTCTCCAGTCATAGTTCACTCATTGCTTTGGTTGTTTGGTCTCTATAGTCTCATTTACTTTACATAGTATTTTTGAGCCTTGCTGTGTTTTCTGGAGCAGTACTTCTCAAATACCAGTGTGTGCATGAATCACCTTGGGAATCTTATTAAAATACATAGGTCTGGGGCGAGGGGTTCTGACTTTCTAACAAGCTCTTAGGTGATGCCAGTGTTGCTGGTTCTTGAACCACCAGTTGAAGAGCAAGGTTCTAAAGCACTTGGAACTTTTTCCCCAGACTTTTTGACTGTTTTGGAACCTAAAGAAAAGAATGGTACCACGAACACTCATACCTTCCCCACGTTGACCAATTACTAACATTTATTTTGTTTTTATTATCTCTCCATGTCTCTATACATAATCCTTCTTTTTTTTCCCCACATATCCTTATGAATTATTTAAATGTTTTCCAAGCACATAGACACATCAGCCCTAGCATACATATCATGAGAGTAAGACATTTTTAACTGCATCATTATAAAGACATCATAACTATAATACTGTTTTCACAGCTAAGGGAATTAACAGTTTGAAATTATACCTAATATATAGTATATATTTGGATTTCTGCACTTGTCCCAAGTGTCTTAATTGTAGCTTTTCCTTTCCAGGATCCAGTTATGGTTATCATTTAGTCTGGATAGTGTATTGAACATGATTGTATTTTCCAGAGCTGTTTGAGCTTTATTATGAAGTTCTTATGCTCTGGGACTTGATTCCTTCCTTACTGTGGATGTGCAAATGAATTGTCTGGTGTCTCAGATACTCCCACGCGCCCTCTGGTGGCTGGCACTAGTAGGTCATCTGACAAGCTGAGGAAAAGTGACAGGTTGTGGCGTGACTGCAGACTCCCATGAGGTGTTTCAGGCACTTGATAGTTGTCTGCTTTTGTTTACAGGTGTGAAGCTTACACTGTCTGCTCTGGTAGATGGGAAGAGCATTAATGCTGGAGGCCACAAACTTGGGCTTGCCCTGGAGCTGGAGGCTTAATCCAGCTGAAAGAAACCTCTGGGAATGGACATCAGAAGATTTGGCCTTAATATATTTCCAGTGCGACCAGCAGGCTTCCCCCCCACCCCCACACAAGAAGGTGATCAAAACAAAGGATGATCTAAACAAGAGCTGTATTTTAAATATTTAGGCAGTTACTTGTTAGCTGGTTTCTAGTTGAATTGGTTATCTATCTAGTTACCAATGCTGCAGTCGTGCAGTCACCTATACATTATTTAAATGTATTTAACTGTTAAATGCGCTACCCACCAATAATGAAATAGACCTTTATGAAAACTGTGCAATTGTGTGCATGTTTGTTTTTATGTTTCTTTTAACATTGAATATTGCCATTGAATGAGATGGATCAGTGGATGTTTTAAGATGAGGTTAAAATTTTTTGTTAATTTCAACCATCATTAGAATTACTTTTGGTATCCCAAAACATTACAAATTATGAATAAAACAAGTATACATAATTAATGACTCTTAAGTATTTGCAGAGTTAAAAACTTGGCAGCTAGGGTCAAATCTTCCTTGTTTCTAGCTAGTACTTTATTTTTCCAGTGAGCATTTATTTTGCTCTTTTCATGAATCTGTGCCACAGAGTCCTCTCACCCGAGAGTAACTCCATGAGATTTTTAGACTACAATAAAGTAAGAAGATATATGCCTTCATATCTTCAGTTTGTAAATTTGAAAAATTACATTGGATCATCGTGAACTCCAGGAAGAGTTAGCAAGTGATGAAAAAAGAGAAATGAAGGGATGGTGCTGAAGGTTGTATACACCCACCACACCCCTTTGGGTTATTGCTTTGGAAATGATCCAGGCCCTAGTTAGGTAGGATGGGACGAGGTGTAGGGAAAGGGAGTAAGGCGTAGACAGACAGTGTCAATACCCAGAGGGTCTGTAGAATGGAAGTGTATGGGCCCCAGTGAGAGGTCATTACTCGTTTCTTTTCAGGCAGGCACTGAGAAGCTTGGGCCTAAGTTTGTGACCAGAGTGCCTTCAGGCTATGTGGCCATTGGCCTTAATCTGGACTTGAGCTGAATGATAGAAATTAATAGATGATTTGGTTGGAAAAGTAGGAAAGAGGAATTTTGATGGCAGAAGTGTTAGAAAGATACCATCAAAGGTTAGAGAAGGGTTTTGTTGAACAAATTCATAATACTAGATCTGTGGTATAGTTTGAAGTCAGAGAGAACAGATAAGAAAATGTAGTACTTACTTACTACCCAAAAAGTGATACATGCTGAAAATTTCAAGGTCAAGAAGAATCTGATGAGAGATTAGCAACCCAAACAAGCTTTCCATACAGGTGGAATGGGGGGCACAAAGGCCCCTTCTGATCTGTTTGTCCTAAGGGACTGGCTGGAATGGCCCATGGAATAAGACACATAACTTAATGGCAGTAAGTTGGAATTTGAACCAGTTTGTTTGAATCAGGCAGGACCTATTGCTAGGTAAGAAGAAAAACAGGAAAGGGTGTCTGCAAGCTAGGTATGAAAGCAGCTCTTGTGTTTGCAGGATACTTAAGAGTAAAATGGACCTATTCACCCATGTGCTTCTTATATACTTTTATAAGTAGGAGAGAGAAGGATAGTTTACAGCCAGGTTCCTGAGGGTTGTCTGAAATGCAAGTATATATCCCAAATACTGTAGGGTTATGAAAGTTGCCAGCTGTGGGCTCATGGGGCTCCTGTGGCCTTGATATGTTAGAAATTAATAGATGATTAATTTATTAATCAGCAGCCTCCAGGTTCAGTTCCACCACCCAGGCCTAACAGATGGTGGCAAAACCTAATTCTAGGCTGATACCATTTCTGCCTGAGGCCTGAGGCAGTGTTGGTGGAAAGGACACTTCATATCTGAGCCTGATCTTCATTTGTGGTGTGGAGATAAGATCTTCCTATGGATTGTGGAGGTTTAAACCACAGAGTGAAGCACCTGGCTCCCTCTCCACCTGGGCTCATAGGCTCATAGATGTTTGTGTTGGAAAGCTTAACTTTCTCTTCATCTTCCTCTGGGGAACTTGTTAAAAATTGCCTCCTACCTATTGGCCTGTCTGCTTCACACCTCTGGCCAGTGATCCCACTCAGTGTCTCATGTTCTTCATGGACTTCATGGGGAGGAGAGGATACATACTCCAGTCAACCTTGAGGTCCTCAGGCCTAAGTCAAGTGGCCTGGTCTCAGGTGATGTTGACCAGGGCCTCCACTGCAGAGGTGAGGCCAAGCTGACAGTTCTGTGACAACTGGGCAAACGGCCAGCAGAATTGGCGTAACCTACAACACTTACACGGAGCAAGGCCCTTTTCCTGCCATCAGATCCCAGATTGGTCTCCACCGGTTCCAGCTGCACTGAACAGGAACTTTAGTCATTTGCCCCTCTTAGGAAGAGGTGTCAGAGGGAGACCACAGGGGCTCTACCAGGTTTCCAGCCCTCAGGTCCTGTGGAGGCAAATCTCCACAAGGAGCTGGGGTTTCTGACCAACTGCATGTGGGCAGGTCAATTAAAACTTTTTTTTTTTTGCGGTACGCGGGCCTCTCACTGTTGTGGCCTCTCCCGTTGCGGAGCACAGGCTCCAGACGCGCAGGCTCATCAGCCATGGCTCACGGGCCCAGCTGCTCCGTGGCATGTGGGACCTTACCCGACCGGGGCATGAACCCGTGTCCCCTGCATCGGCAGGCGGACTCTCAACCACTGCGCCACCAGGGAAGCCCCAATTAAAACTTTTGATAATCCTGCTTCCAGTCAGCTGGAAGCTCCTGTGGTCAGGCTACAGCCCTGGTGCCAGAGTGTCCTCAGGAGTGTGCCAGGGAGGGGATGAACATCTGTGGCCTCAAGGCTCCCTTTTGTTGAAGATGTAGCCAGTGCGGGGCCTTCACTCCCTACCCCACTTCAGCACATACGGAGGCTCAGAAGATCGTCGTGTCCCAGGCCTCACTTTATTGTCAGATTTAAAACTCGGTGTCAATGGCTGGGGGTCCCAGGGCCCCTCCCTTGAGGCCACTCGGTAGGGGCCAGCCCTAGATCTTGAAGGCTAAGGTGAGGCCGTCGCCCAGGGGCAGGAGGCTGATGTGGACCCTGGCGTCCCGCAGAATGCGCTCATTCAGGTTTCGCACACACTGGGCCGCCTTGTCCTGCGGTTTAGGCTGCAACACCTCTCCACGCCACAGGACCTGCGGAGGGGCGGGGCATCGTGGGGGCGGGGCCTGGGGGTGCCTGAGCAGGAGGCGGGGTGAGAGCTGGAGACCCAGGACCTGAGCAGGGGAAAGTGGAAAACCTGGGGACTCAGTTCGAACACCTGGGGGCAGGAGCTTACGTGATTGTACTAGGCGGGGCTCTGGGGCAGGGGGGCGAGGAGGAGCCCAAGGAAAAAACGGACCCAGCTCAAGAGGGTCTTTCTTCTCTCCCGGGGCTGTCCCTTACACTGAGCACAGCGAGGACGCCTCCGGGTCGCAGCAGCTGCAGGCACCGCTCGTAGTAGGCGGTGCAGTTCTCCTTGTCCGCATCCACCACGGCCAAGTCGAAGGTGCCGGCCTCGCCCGCTGCCAGGAGCTCATCTTGCGGGGGAGGGAGGGGCAGATGCAGCTGAGTCCGCAGGCCCCAGCGGCCGGAAGACCCCGCCCAGGCCGGCCCAGGCGCTGTGACCATTCAGGTACTTGAGGGCCCTGCCTGCCACTCTGCATGTGGCTGCGTACCGGGTGGCGGGGGGTGGGGGCTGTCATTGCCTAAGGCCGCCCGTTGGACCGGGTCACTACCTCGCGCCGGGTGGTCCCATTTGGGAAATGGCGCCAAGGCCCTTTCCGCTCCGTTGCTCACCCAGGGTCTCCAGAGCGGGTTTCAACCGAAGTTCGATCTTGTGCTCCACCTCGGCCTGCGTGCGAGAGGAGCGGGGTCAGAGTCAGCATGTCCTTTCTCCCGGAGCTGGGAGTGGCCGGGCTCCAGGGGCCCGACGAAGGCCTCAGGTGTGTGGGGCACTCACCTGCCTCCACAGGGGACGTCCCAGCTCCGGGGGCCCTGCGTCCACCTCGCAGGTCACCACGCGCCCGGCCGGGGGCAGCGCTAGGGCCAACGCTAGGGCCGAGTAGCCTGTGAAAGTGCCTGAGGACGTGGACACGGACAGGCTCAGGCCAGAGTGGGGCGACGGCCCGGTGACTCCGGCCCCCAGTGACCCCAGCCGCGTGCCCTACCAAGGTCCAGTGCCTTCTTAGCCTTGATGAGGCGAGCCAGGTTGGCCAAGAGCTGGGCCTGCTCACAGGTCATCATGGAATCCCCCTGCGGCTGCTCCAAGGTCAGCTGCTTGCGGGGAGGAGAGGGTCGCACTAGCCCTGCCAGTCACCCAGCTGAGCCCCAGGTTTAGAGCCCCCAGAGGCGTGGCTGTGGGCGTGGCCCAGGGGCGGACCTTCATGGAACGCCCAACCACGCCCGGCCTGCGCGGACGGGGGCCACCGACCAGCCCAAGGTCACGCAGCCACGTGGGTCCCTCCCGGCCCGAGGTGGGCGCCCGTTCCCGCTTCCGGCCCTGCTGACCAGCCGCAGGCTCCGCAGCGCCGGGTGCTCCCGCATGGAGCGGCTCAGCAGATACTGCCACAGGGGGCTGTCCTCAGGGGGCAGCAGGCGCTTCTCTCGCCGGGATCGCCATGGAGGGAACCATCTCCCTGCCGGGGAGGGGTGGTGCTGGGTCAGGGCCTGGGGCTCCAGGGCGCCAGGGGTGAGCCTCAGCCGCAGCCAGCCTCGCGGGTTCACGGGCTCTGCTCCTGCGTACGCCCGCCCGCGGGGCCTCTGCCGAGGATGCCGAAGGCCCGGCCCTACTCACCCAGGAAGAGGCCGCTGGCGAAGGCAGCGGCCAGCGCGGCCGAGCCTAGGGCCAGCGCGGCGGGCACAGAGAGCCGGGGCACGGGCTGGGTCATGGTTCGGGCAGGAGGCAGCGGCGTCCAGGTCACTTGCGCTAGGGCTACTGGGACCGCCCTGGGACCCGCGGGCCCTCGCGGCTCCAACTTGCCCGGGCAGTGCCCTCGGAGCCGCGGCCTCGACCACCATCTGGCGGCCTCATGGCCTTACTGCAAGCCCCGCCCAAGTGGGTCAGTCGTCATCTAGTGGCCGCTTTCGGAACTGTGCCGGCGGCTATGCTGCTTCCTCATCGCTACCATTTTTGCTGAGAACCCCCAGGGGCATATGGGTGGGCGAGTAGAACGTCGGTATAACAGGATACTAACAGGTACAAATGATAGAAATTAAAGGAACCCTGGGAGGGACCGAGAGGATCAGGGAGGGCCTCTTGGGGGAGGTCACCAAGGATGTCAAGTTGAAGGAATGTATGTTTGGGGGAGTTGGGGTTTGGGAGCCCTGGGTCAGATCTGGTTGATGGGGTGCTGAGACAACACCCTTAGTTAGAATCATGCTCTTGGGTACCAGCTAGGCTTGGGTGTGAGATCTTGGGCCCATCAGTCTCTGAGCCTCAGTTTCCTTTGTGTAAAACTGGGACCACTGTCCTACTATTAATGGCACCAGATCCCATAGCCTGGCACACAGTAGCTGCTCAAGAAGTGGCAGCTGCTGTTATCAGAAGTTGAAGATATCTTGGGGAGGAAAGATCAGAGGGCAGGTGAAGTCCCCTTGCAGGGCTGTTCCTCAGGGATGCTATCCAGTGAACAGTGATGGGAACACTGACTGTGTGCCGAATGGGGCGAGGCGAAAGAAGCTGTCCTGGCTTGTGTTAGTGAAGCTGGGCTCAGAGACCACAGGGCACAGGGAACTTGTGTGTCCCAGCTTCACAATTTTCTCTTCTGTAAAATGGGGTTCTTAACAGTCCTGACCTCTTGGGAGATGAAATGAGAAAATCCAGGTGAAGGATTCACACAGGGCCTGGGACTTAGTGGGCTATAGCTGTTACATTTAAAAGGAGCCAGATTCCATCGGCCGTTGCTCCGTGGCTGTCCCCTGACACCAGCCTTGAGCAACCACACTGGGCAGACTGGAGCCCCACCGGGGGCTTTCTAGGCGAGGCTCAGCCCCAGCAAGGCTCAGGGACAGGCTTGTTGGGGGAGGTTGGTGAGGGAGCAGTTTGGCTGAGACTGAAGACAGGGCGAACTAAAGAAGCCCGGAGCTCAGAGCCCGGGACTGACCGGAGCTGCGGGAGCTCTGGGCCCGCGGGAGGCCACGCAGGAGCGTGGACACACAATGAGCTCTTCTGACCCGGGGGAAACCAGAAGTGCTTTCATGGTTCCTCTGCTGAGACCCTTCCACCAGGCCAGGCGGCACTGGGGTGCTGGGCTCAGCCGGGGCTGCAAACTGGCGTTCTCTTTCCTGTCTGGGGGTCTGGGTTTGGGCAGGCCCCCAGCTCACACCAGAACCTCCCTCCCCCCACCTGGCTTCAGGCCGGAGCCCGTGGAGGTGGGAGGCGGGCGGGGAGGGGAGGCATGTCACCATATATCCCCCTCAGATTAAAAAACTAATTTGAAAAGATTAATGTATTCCATTCTTGTTACGCTGGCTCTGATACCTCTGGGCCTGCGGCTGCTCTGCCTCCTGATTATTGAATTTTTATGGCCTGGTAATTAATTGCAGATTCCCTGTTTTGTTCTATTTCTTCTTCTCTGACATTTTAATTTCAACAAAAAGCAGTGGTCTCCATGCAGGTTCTCTCTGGAGATCCTAATGGTCTATAAAACAGAATGACTTATAGACGTGGCACCCACTTCAGTTGGCGAGCGATTGTTTGAACCCTTGCTGATCACGCAAAATTTAATTTTTCCACCTCCCTCCCCCATTCGCTACTCATTTCTTGTCTCTTCCATTACAGCGCCGGTGTCTCAGTTCGCAATGAAGGGAGCAAAGTGTCGCCTCCGAATCTGTTACAGGGCCTTTTCCTAGAAGACCAGGGGGCTGAAGACAAAGTAGGTTTGGGTTCTTTTCCTTGGAGGTGGCCCGAGTGGCGGCGGTGGAAGCTGGGCCTCCCCAGAGGGCCACGTGGATGTGGGCAGCTGTCTCCAGGGGTGGGGGAGGATCATTTCTGCCTCTCTCAATTGCCCTTTTGGCCAAGTGCAGCTGCCCCATTAGGCACCAAGGCACCTGCTGGTCATGAGGGCAGAGAGGATGCATGCCCATACGTGCTGTTGGGTCGACACCAGGAAGTCAGGGGGTTTGACCCCTGCCAAATTCTTAGCCAGACTGGGTCACTGGAAACAGCTGTTCACAAAAATGGATCTGGTAGAGGCCCCCGAGTTACTAACCTAATACCCCCAACCCCTACTTCTCCCAGCCCTGCTAACATCACACAGGCTGGGCGCCTTCCCCCAGGATCCCCCCAGGACTGGGCGGGGTAGGGGCAGAAGAGTAAGGTTATGGAGTCAAGTTGGGCCTAAAGGATTAGAATTTAGATATCTTCAGGGGTCAGGCAGGCAGGTGAGGGGAGGGCAGTAGGGAGCAGTGGGGACTGTGGTGTTCCAGAACTGATGCCCCATCAGGTGTGGCGGCCCCTCAGCTCCCACTCATGTGGCCATGTGGGAAGAAGAGCATATTGTGGCTGGAGCTTCTGATTTTTCAAAAGAGGTTGGAAATCTGGCTTTTAATGTGAAATCTCACAATTTAAAACACTTGGGTTAGACTTTTTTTTTTTACGCTCCATGTCAGCAAAACTGAATACATCTTTGATCTTTGTGTCTGACCTGGCCCATAGGACAACTGTTTCTTCTGATTTGGAGCATGGGTCAGAGAAGTTAGGACATAAGAGTGGAGTCTGTTGGGGCCAGAGAGGCCTCACTGGCTGGCTGATCACCCCCAGTCCCCAGGCCCTGCCCCAGGAATCCTCCTCCTACCTTTGGGCCCTTCAATCCCCTTCCTGCACTTGTGGGCTCTTCCCCGGCAGCTGTGGTTCTCTCAGAGGTGCCTGTGAGCCTCTGTCCAGGGCTTGCCTTCTTTAGGCCTCCTGTCTCCACAGACAAACTTGCAGCCTGGAGTCTGACCACATCTGGGTGAGGTCTGCCGAGCTTTTCACCTAAGACTTCGGGGGGCAATGCTGTGACTCTAGTGGCTCCGGGGGCCGTGGTGGGCCGAGTGGGCTGATGCAGACAGACCGTGAATCAGGAGCTTCTGGGGCCCCTCAGATGAGCGGGGGAGGACAGGGGCCACGGCCTGCTCCCGCCTCCTCTGTGCTGAGATGCTGTGGAGCTGGCACTGGCAGTGCCCTGGCCTCTCATGCCTCAGTTTCCCCATCTGGGCAGGCTGAATGGGAAGTGACAGCATGGGCTCCGGAGTCTGAGGGACTTGGGTTCAAACATTGGTCCACCACTCACTTTGTAGCTGTGTGAGCTCCGAGTTTCTCAGCTAGAAAAATGGGGATGATCCTTCTGTCTTAGTGTTCTGTGCTGTGTAATGAACCACCACATGCTGAGCGGCTTAAAACAATGCCATTTTTTTTTTTTTTTTTTTTCCCCGATACGCGGGCCTCGCACCGCTGCGGCCTCCCCCGTTGCGGAGCACAGGCTCCGCATGTGCAGGCCCAGCCGCTCCGCGGCACGTGGGATCCCCCCGGACCAGGGCACGAACCCGCGTCCCCTACATCTGCAGGCGGACTCTCAACCACTGCGCCACCAGGGAAGCCCCTCAATGCCATTTTTTATCTCGTGGTTCTGTAAGTCAGGAGTCAGGCCAGGCCTGGCTGATCCTCCGCTCAGGGTCTCACCAGGTAGAAGGCACCTCGAATACTTCTGGTGTTTCAGATCACTCTGCCTTCCTTTTCTGCTTTTCAGGGCTCACGTGATTCCAGGGGACCCACCCGGCTAATCCAGGATAATCTCTCCATTTCAAGGTGAGCTGGTTAGTGACCTTAGTTCCATCTGCAAAGTTCCCCTTGCCACCTGAGTTGATGACCGAGACAGTAACATTGGTGGTAGAGATCATGGGAGAGTGGTCAAATTCTGCCACAAACTGCAGCCTCTCAGTGTGGTTGTCAGGATGAAGATAACCCTGCCAAGTTCCCGTCCCCCCTCTTTGAGAACCACGCTGTGAGGTTTTTGGTTTGTTTTTATTTTTGGCCGCGCCACGCGGCGTGCGGGATCTTAGTTCCCCAACCAGGGATTGAGCCTGGGCCCCCTGCATTGGGAACGAGGAGTCTTAACCACTGGACCACCAGGGAAGTCACATTAGGTATTTAAATACAGAGGATTCCCTGTTACTGCATAGACAGAATGGGCAGTGGGCATGTTCCTCACAGCCACCCTCTCAAGAAGCTAGCATTGCCCCCGTTTTCCAGATGTGCAAACTGAGGTTCCCAGATGTCAGGTGACATATAAGTGGCAGAGCCAGGTGTGAACCTGTCCCTGTCTCAGCTTCACATAAGAGTTTGTCATCTCACCACTGGCCCAAGTCCAGAGCTCCTATATCCCCTGGAAGTTCATCGAGTTCTCTTGAGAGGCTTCCACCATGCGCCAGAGATTTACCTGTGATCCGATTTCTCTGGTTCAACTCAGGTCCTGGCATTTGGGTGTCTCTGGGATTCCCCAGTGGATGACTTAGATGTGTGTTTCATGGTGTCACCTGCTCCTTTTTTCTTCTTCTTCTTCTTTTTTTTTTAATAAATTTATTTATTTGTTTTTATTTTTGGCTCTGCTGGGTCTTCGTTGCTGCCGCGTGGGCTTTCTCTGATTGCAGTGAGCGGGGCCTACTCTTCGTTGCGGTGCATGGGCTTCTCATCGCGGTGGCTTCTCTTGTTGAGGAGCACGGGCTCTAGGTGCGTGGGCTTCAGTAGTTGTGGTGCACGTGCTCAGTAGTTGTGGCACACGGGCTTAGTTGCTCCGCGGCATGTGGGATCTTCCCGGACCAGGGATCGAACCCGTGTTCCCTGAATTGGCTGGCAGAGGCTTTCAAATTCTTAACCACAGCACCACCAGGGAAGCCCTGCTCGTTTCTTCTTGATGGGATGGGCAGGGTGCCACTGTCAAAGCCACTCCTGGGCATCATCGCTTTTGCCAGACACCTCAGCTGACACTCAGGAGCCGTCAAATGGTCAAGACTTCATGGGCGTCCTTTTGAGAAATAGCAAAGAAAGTTCCCCTGCATCTCTTCTCTCTCCTCCTTGAGACACTGGCCTACATTGTGAATCCTTCCTTCCCCAAAAGAAGACAAACACACACGTCCCAGCCTCCCCTGCAGGTACCAGACCTGATGCGGCATGTGAGTCCATGGTTGGAAGGAGAGTGATGCTGTGTCGCACCCACGCTCTGGCCCTCCCAGAGTCAGCTGTTTGCCACAGAGTAGACTTGGCTATTTGCAACAAAGTGGATTCTGTTATTTGCAGCAAAGTGAAGTCTGCTGTTTGCCACAAAGCAGCTTCTAGATTTGCAGTTAGGAGTGCTGCCTCTGTGGGACCGATTCTCCCACCTCCAGCACACAGTGTTACCATCCACTGCAGAGCCAACCCCCCTCCTTCTGCTTTGCCAACAGGAGCCCAATATTGTTCAGGCGACAATGTGCCCAGCTCTGGGGGATGGACTGTGATCCCTCTCAGGCTGTCACAACCCCCCTCCCCACCCCAGTCCCTTTTTCAAGATATCCAGGGATATCTTGCCAGGGAAAAAGAGGTGCTTCTCAGGACTTTTTATTCCCTGATAATAAGAAATCCCCTCTTCTTGCTTAGCCTTTTCTTACCCTGAATAGGGTTGTGTAAAGATGAAATGCTTGGAACTTTAGCAGCCATCTTGTGGCCCTGAGGCAACAAGGTTAAGAATTAAAAAAAAAACAAACAGTGAGGATGATGATGGTCCTTGAAGACATTATCTAGACATTAAACCACTCCCAGCAACTGTTTACCTCTAGCCTCCTTGTTATGTGAGAAAATGGAGCCCTTTGTGTTTAAGCAATGATTAGCTATTTATTCTTTATTTGAAGTTCATAGCATTCCTAACTGATACAGGCACTCTAGCAGTGTGGTCTGTGCCCAGGGGTGATTGAGAGTTGGTGCTGAGATAACCCCTTTTCCTTTTTTTCAGGTTGAGTGACAGATTCCACACTGAACTCAAAATCACGCTCTCCAAAGGTAAGGCCTCGTTTTCCTCAGGGGTCAGTTTTCTCCCAGGAGATGCCCTATCCCTCCCACGCCTGACAAGTGGAAATGCCAGTACTGTGCACCCCACCCTTGCCCTGCTGCAGACTTGTGTCTCATCAAGCCTCCCCAGTCCCTGGTGAGGCAGGCATGATCACCCACTCTTTACAGACAGGGGACATCTGGGGTCTCATAGGCAGGATGTGGGGATTGTCTCCAGTTCTGTATGGCACAAAGCCTGGGGTCTCCCCACTCCAAGGAGAGTCTCTCTATTTGCATCAGAGCCAGGGGTGCAGGGGCTTCTGGGACAGTGGATGACCAGACAGGGTGGGAGCTTCTGTGCAGCAAGCTGGGTCCAGGTTGGGGAAGCCCACAACCTCCCAGCATAGCGGTCAGGTTTCTGCTGCAACATTGCTGTGTGGCAGCCCCAAGTCTCAGCAACTTCCAAAATAAACACCTACTTTTCTCACTGCTGGGTCAGTGGATCAGCTGGGCTATTTCTGCTTGGGGTTGTGGGTCCAGATCATTCTGAGACCAGCAGCTACCTGGGGGTGCTCTTTCCCAGGGGACAGCATGGGGGCAAGAGGCCAACCACACAGGTACTTTGAAAGCCTCTGCCTCAGTCAGGTCTGCTCATGTTCCAGCGGCCCCAACAAATCACTCGGCCAAGCTCTGCATAGGGGGCAAGTGTGTGTACTCTGCCCTCTCTATGGGGTGGCACTGTGAGCTCACGTGGCAAAGGGTGTGGCTGTGTAGCCCTATTATGGGTCAGGGAGAGAAGAGTCAAGATCAGCAGTTCAATCTACACACAGATCCCAAGGGCCCCTGGGTGTCCCCAAAGCCGTGGGTGCAGAGATCCCCACAGGGCAGGGCCTCAGCAGGGGCAGGAGGGCCAGGGCCCCTGCCTTGTGCCTGAGCTGAAGATTCCCCAGTCTGTTTCTCAGAGGAGGAACTTGGAGCTCTGGGAGTCAGAGTGTCACCTGAGGTCGCAGGGCAACCTCCTGCCTCTGTCCACCTCACTGCCATCCTGAACCCAGCGGGGAGGGAGCAAGGGGTCAGGCTCACCTTCCCTGGGTTCAGCCCAGGGTGCCTACCTCCCCGGGGAGGACAAGCCCCTTTCTTTTATCCCCACACTCAGCATATGCCCATTTTCCCCCGAGACACCAGGACATGGAGCCTGGAACTCAAGGATTCCGATTGCATTGCATGGGAGACTTCTCAGTGCTTGTTTACTTCTGGTGGCCCCTGAGCTGGCCTGGGGACATATTTTGTTTGCCTCCATCAGTATTTTGTTTATTTGAATGGAGCCAACACTAAACCATCAGAAAATTTCACATTCAGATTTGATTTCCATTTCTTTTGAAAGAGCAGCAGATTTGACAACACTGGGCCCATTTTTTTTTTTTTTTTTTTTTTTTTTTTTTGCGGTACACAGGCCTCTCACTGTTGTGGCCTTTCCCGTTGCAGAGCACAGGCTCCGGACGCGCAGGCCCAGCGGCCATGGCTCACGGGCCTTGCCGCTCCGCGGCGTTTGGGATCTTCCCGGACCAGGGCACGAACCCGTGTCCCCTGCATTGGCGGCGGACTCTCAACCACTGCGCCACCAGGGAAGCCCCCACTGGGCCCATTTTGCTGCAGGGCAGGTTGGCTGGTGCTGTGTGGTTCCCCCCCCATCCCCCACGGGTCATGTGCCCTTGCCCCAGTCCCCACTGCTCCCTGCTGCCTCAAACCCAAAGAGGTTCCCTCATATTCCACATTGGTCTTTGAGCTGCTGGTGCATGAGCTGTAACCTCTGGTTTAATCCACTCCCCAGAGGCCCAGAGAGGAGAGACACCTGCCCAGGGTACACAGCCCATCTCAGGCTTTTGTTTCTCTTTCTCGCTTCCTGAGTAAGAACTTCACCTGGATTCCAAAGAGCAATCCCTCTTGTGGGCTCCAAACAAGGATCCCAGACTTTGCCGCCCACCCCAAGCAAAACTGTTCATGTCATGGTTGAAACTCAGAACACCTCTGGCGTTGCTACCCTGAGAGCACAGCCACTTTGAGGGGAAAATCTAGACTGAGATGAGCTTTGGGAGATGTTACAGGGACCCAGGTCTCTGAGTTACATAGGGAATCCCCCTAGATCTACAAAAATGAAATACTAACGGCTGATATTTATATAGCAATTACTGTGTGTCAGTCACTTCAATTACTGTGTCAGTATAGCAATTACTGTGTGTCAGTTAAACTTCATTTAACTCACTTAATCTTCACATAAACCTTGTAAGGGGAAAGGTACCATTTTTATCCCCATTTTACAGGTGAAGAAGCTGCAGCACAGAGAGGTTAAGCAACATTCCTAAATTTGCATGGCTTATAAGTGGTAAAGTTGGGATTTGAACCCAGGTTCTCTGGTTTCAGGGCTTATAGTTCTTAACCACTGACATATCCTAGAGGAAATACCTACTGAGGTGGCCACTTTTCCTGTAATAACGCATTTCACCCTTGGACTTGCCCAACAAGGTAAGGTTGAGTTTGGCTGTGACAGACAGAAAAGTCCAAAAAAGAAGTTGGTTTCTATTTTATACAGATGTAACTTGGAGGTTGTACGGAGCCTCCAGGGTCAACTGAGACTCAGGCTTCTCCTCTGCTGTGTTGCCATCCTCATCATGTGGTGTCTTCTCATTAAACAGGATGACTGCTTGAGTTCCAGCCATCACACCTTCAACCCAGTTTTTAGGAAGCAGAAAGGGACAAAATAGAACTAACCTCGTTCCTTTAAGGACACTTCTTGAAAGTTTCGTAAGATATTCTACTTGCATCCCTTTGAGCAGCACTTAGTCACGTGATCACACTTTGGCCTGGAAATAGTCTTTATTCTAGAGGGTTATATGTTCAATGAAAAAATCGGTTCTATCTTTAAAAGGGAGAATGGATACTGGGAACATTTAGCATCATCACTGTGTTTTTTACAGATAAAGAAACTGAAGCTCAGAGAGGTGAATGACCTTCTGGCGGTCACACAGCCAGGAAGAGGTGGAGCCTGGATCTTCTGTCCCTGGGCCCTTTGGAGCAGGTGGGCTCCAAAGATATACTCTGCTGATTTCTTAAGGGGTGAGGAGGACTGTGGATACGTGCATAACCCCCTCTACAGACCCCAGGAACACCCAGTGCCCAGGTCCTGCCAGCCAGGCAGCCTTGTGCCTGTAAGCCCTGGCAGCCTGTCCGGGCCCAGATCCATCACCCCGGCACCAACCGTGCCCTGGGCCTGACTCCATCCATCCGTCTAATGCCGCATTGACTGTGCTGGGGCACGTTCCTGAGGCGGCCTCAAGAGCGCTGAATAATTCAGTTCTGCGTAATGGGATAATGAATTTACTGACAACCCAGTGTGGTCTCGGTACTTACATGTCAAGAAATACTGACTCCCTAGGCCTGCTCTGCAGGCTGGAGACGTACACGTGCCAAGAAACTGTTGCCTTTACTTGCCTCGTGGGGTTCAGGCTTGACTGAATGGAGACCCTACTTTGGTCTCACTGAGTCTTAAACTGCTTTGCCTAGTGGGGAGCCTGGGGGTAGGGGGACTGCCTGGTTGGGACTTTGGGGCGAGGTGGAACTGGAATCACAGAAGCTTGGACATGCAGAGCTGGAAAGGACCCCTTGGTCCTGCATACCCATTTTATGAACCGGGAAGCTGAGGTTGTGGCAGGGACGGGCCTCTGCTCCTGCACACTGTGTTCTGTGGCTGGGGACACCGGGGATGCCTCGGGACTCCGGGGAGGAGCCCTGCTTGTTTTCCTTCTAACCTGCTGTTTTCCCCGTCCCCCAGCTGCTGAAGGGTTGCTGCTAATGACTCCCAGCTGCCCCTTCGCTGGAGACGAGCCCTCAGCCAAACGAGAGGCGTCCCCCGGAAGGCCGGCCCACCCTGCCTTCCTTTCCCGACCTGGGCAGACGATGGCTGATGACCGGCTGATGTGGTGCAAAAGGCCACCCCAAGCCTCAAGGTAGGACAAACTCTGTGATGCTATTAGGGGTCCAATATCCTTGGTGGGACTGCGGCTTGACCCCAGCTGAGACCGTGTTCTGGCTTAGCTTTTACCCCTTCCCTATCCTGCTTCCCTCACTCCCTTTCTCCCCAGGGCCTCCCCCCCACCCCATAAATCATCTGAATGGGAATCTCTGACTCAGGTTCTGCTTCTGGGGAACCCTCCTGAGGCAGCTGCGTTTCCTGGTCTGAGCCCTCCTTTCTGAGGACTCCTCCCAGAGCACTAAGAAAGGCTCAGGGCCGGGAATTCTTGCCGCTGGCTCTGCTGTGTGATGGTGAGGAAATCACTTCTCCACCCTGAGCCTCAGTTTCCCCTTTTGTATGGCTGGGGTTGAGGGAGCCTCTCTCAGGTCCCTTCCAGCTCTGAAGGTCTGTGATATGACCTGAGGTGCCAGGAAGCCTTCTGCTTTCTTAACTAGCGCCACATGTGCATGGAGTCCTACCATCGGGGGCTTTTCTCTGAAGGCTTTTTCAAAATGCAAAATCATCTGAGATGAGAATGAGTTTCACGTTAGGTGATCACACTGCAGGGCAGACTCTCTCAAGGTGGGATCCTTGGGTCACCTGAATCCATCACCTGAAGGGGATTGCCTGGTTGGAACTTTGGGGCGAGGTGGAACTGGAATCACAGAAGCTTGGACATGCAGAGCTGGAAAGGACCCCTTGGTCCTGCATACCCATTTTACGAACCGGGAAACTGAGGTTGTGGCAGGGACGGGCCTCTGCTCCTGCACACTGTGTTCTGTGGCTGAGAATGCTGGGGATGCCTCCGGGCTCTGAGGAGGAGACCTGCTTGTTTACCTTCTAACTTGCTAGTTTCCCCATCCCCCAGCTGCTGGAGGATTGCTGCTAATGACTCCCAGCTGCCCCTTTGCTGGAGACGAGCCCTCAGCCAAATGAGAGGCGTACCCCGGAAGGCCGGCCCACCCTGCCTTCCCTGACTTGGGCAGACTGTAGCCAATGACCGGCTGATGTGGTGCAAAAAGGCCACTATTGGGGACTACCCTTGAGTCCTACCATTGGGAACTTTTCTCTGAAGGCTT
Organism: Lagenorhynchus albirostris; assembly: GCF_949774975.1. Classification (NCBI taxonomy): domain Eukaryota; kingdom Metazoa; phylum Chordata; class Mammalia; order Artiodactyla; family Delphinidae; genus Lagenorhynchus; species Lagenorhynchus albirostris. Next base: position 26,854,713 of record NC_083110.1, read on the forward strand.
TTTCAAAATGCAAAAGCATCTGAGATGAGAATGAGTTTCACGTTAGATGATCATGCTGCAGGGCAGACTCTCTTAAGGTGGGTTCCTTGGGTCACCTGAATCTATCACCTGAAGAGGTGCTTATTATTAATATTTCCCTTCCCTTCTTCGTATTTGGACAGGTAGCCACTGTCCATTCCTTCATGGAGTTTTCCAAACAAGTGTGGCCATATTTTGGTACCAAGGACGAGTGGAAGGCTCAGGCCATTTTGGAGTGATTCTGGCCTCTAAGCAGCCCTAGACTCCTGTGTGTGGGTTACAGTGAAAGAGAGAGAGAACGCAGACAGAAGTAGACAGACAGAGGGATGGAAGGAGAGGGAGAGAGAGGAAGAAGTCGAGGAGGAGGAGGGCGAGAGGAAGGGAGAAGAGAAGGAGGACAGGTTTTAGAGATAAACGTTGAGGTAAACGTGACAGTGAACCTCAAGTCAGACACAAGCTAGTCCATCACCCTGCCCCCGCCCCCATGCCGCAGCTGCAGCCTCTTCACTGTGTAATGGAGTAGACTGGGGCACCTGCCTCGCAGGGCGGTCGGCAGGGACGGATGGCTCAGCACGGACCTGGAGCAGGCGCTCCGCCAGTGGGTGCTTCTGCCCCACCCAGACTGGTCTGACGGTTTGGTTGCGGCTCTGAAGGTGGAGGGAAGATGATGTGACCTCAGGTGAACCTTTGTCTCACCTCTTCTGGAGATCAGTGGCCTTTTGGAGAAAGGGGAGCAGCGTTAGTGTGTATGTGTATGTGTGTCCCAGACTAGGTGCTTTCAAGTCATCAGAAGGCTGGGTATTTTGCTTGACGGGAAAGTGGCCTCCTGGACTAACAGCAATACGAGGAACACATTTGTCTCCTGACCAAGAGAGTGGGGTGGGGGAAGATTTTTAAGGAGCCGTCAGAAGGAAGGGAACTGGGGAGCCACAGCTGGGGTTAGCTGGGGAGAGAGTCACTGTTCCAGACCCCGAGACTGAGCTCCCAAACCTCGGGGGTTGATGTGTGTGTGGGGAGCCCTCTCTGAGGGGCCTCCTGTCTGCCCCAGATTAGTGAGGACGGCAGGGACAGAAATGGCCCCAGACTAAGGATGAAAAGAAGGATCTCTGAGTGGCGGGGTGGAGGGGGGATGAATTGGGAGATTGGGATCGACATGTATACACTAATATGTATAAGATAACTAATAAGAACCTACTGTAAAAAAAATAAAACTCAAAAACCAAAGTATTCATAAAAAAAAAAATGAAGGATCTCTGTCAGGAAAACAAAGCACCTGTGGGTGGTGGGCAGCAAGGAGCCCAGGGATCGCCTTTGCCTTGGGTGCTCTCTGGGCAGAGTCTGACCTCCAGGGCCTGGCGTGGAGCCTCAGCTGAATGAGGGAGCCCTGGGCTCCACCAGGCCTGGAGGCTGTGAGCAGGATGAAGGCAGCGGTACTCCAGCATCAGCTGGGAGCTCCGGGCTGGGGCAGGAGGGGTGGCTCCTCTCCCTGGCTCATGCCCTGCTCACCTGGCTAACTCCTCATGCCTGTCAGGGAGGCAGACAGTGCTGTCTCCCCCAGGCCTGATGTGCCCCTGACTGAGCTGGTGCAGTGACTTCAAAATGTGACTGAATCCTTAGACCCTCCTCTCATCAGGAGGTGGGGTCTGTGTCCCCTCGCCCTGAACTGGGGTGAGCCTCCTTGAACAGAATGTGATGGAAGCGATGTTCTCTGACTTCTGAGGCTGGTTAGAAAAGGCCAGGTAGCATCTCCCAGGTTCTCTTGGAAACTTGCTCTGGGAGCTGTCAGCTGCCCTGTGAGAAGTCCATCTCTGCGGAAGCCGCCTTGTGCAGGGATCACAAAGAGTGAGAGAGATGCCTGAGGGGCCCCAACTCATCCATCCCCAGCTGTTTGAGTCTCCCATGCCCCAGATATCAGACATGTGCATAAGGAAGCCTTTGAGATGACCCTAGTCTCAGCCACCAAATGCCTGCAATGCATGACAGACCCAGAGTGAGAGCTGCCTGCAGTCCAGGCGACCTCCGGATTCATGAGTGGAAGACAAGATCATATATGGGTTTCCTAGGGCTGCCTAGGTACCAAATGGCCACAAACTGGGCAAAACAACAAAAATTTATTCTCTCAGAGTTCTGGAGGCTAGGGTCCAAAATCGAGGTATTGGCTTGTTCCTTGTGAGGGCTCTGAGGGAGAATCTGTTCCCTGTGTTTCTCCTAGCTTCTGGTGGTTGTAGGCAGTGCTTGGCTTTCCTTGGCCTGTAGGTGCATCACCCTGGCCTCTGCCTCCATCTTCGCATTGTGTTCTTGCTGTGTCTCTGTGTCCAAATCTCCCTCTTCTTATAAAGGACACCGTCACATTTAATTAGGGGCACCTGTACTCTATTATCTCATCTTGACTAATTACATCTGCAATGACCCTATTTCTCAAATAAGATGACATTCTGAAGTACTGAGGGTTAAGACTTTAACATATCTTTTGGGGGGACATAATTCAACCCATGACATATCATTATCATTTTAAGCCGCTATTTTGAAGTGATTCGTTATGTAGCAGTAGTTACTCAGAACATGAGAATTAAAGGATGGCTAGGGAAGCAACTAAAACATCAGTGGAAATGTAATTTACCAGAACATCCTTCTAGGAGGCTACTGTATGTGGTTGGGATAATTGATTTTCTAAGTAGCTTGGGGTCGAGTCTGGATCCTCCCCACAAAAGATGGATGTTCCAGCAACAACATGTGCTTGAATAAAAACAGACAGCTTCACTAAAGCCTTCTAATGTGGGAAAACAGCTTGAGTTTTGCTTTGTATTCCTCCCCCTTAAATAAATGTTGAATATTTACTTAAAGAGAATCAATATGATTATTAGAGTGTTCCTGGCCTCCATATATCTCAGCATGGCCTTGTTTACTAACACCTACCCTGTCAGAGCACTGATTAACTGTGGGCTACAGTTGCCTGGTTAAGTGTCTGGTTTCTCCATAGACTGGAAGCAACCCTAAGAGCAGGGACAGGCTATGTCTTGTTCTCTCCTGAATCCCCAGCACAGTTCTTGGCACATAGTAGGTGCTTAATAGTTAGTCTCTGAAAGCATGGATGTTGGAAAAGGAACAAAGGGACTTAAAATCTATATGATGATGAAAGGTGTATAAATATATCAGCTACAGAACATCTAAGGATGCTAGAAAAAAATATTTTTGAAATTTGAAATTCTTTTCTGTTAATGGAAGAGCCTGTAAGCAAATAAGGGAATCATAAGAGGCCAGGAACAAATTGGAAACATCAGTCCAGGGAAGTAAAGACTGCTGGACACCCTGAGGACTTCTACCTTGTTGGGCAGCCTACAACTTCCACACCTTGAGCTTCTGTGGCACAAGAAAGACAAGGATGAAGCAAGGGATGATAAACATGACCAGGAAGATTTGAAAAAGAACCAGACAGAGGTTCTAGGAATTTAAATATATCACATACAAAATTTAAAACTCAATGGAACAGTTAAATAGAATAGACACTGCTGGAGAGGGAATTAGTAAACAGGAAGATAGATTTGAAAAATTATACATAATGCAGTACAGAAAGAAAAATGAAACTATGAAGAAGAGGTTAAGAGACATGGAGAGTGCAGTGAAAAGCTCTAATATATGTCTAATCAGATATTTGGAAAGTGATTATAGGAATAATGGGAGAGGTATTATTCAAAGAGATAGCAGCTGAGAATTTTCTATGATTATTAAAAAATATGAATCTTCAGATTCAGGAATTCCAGTGAATCCCAAAAAGGGTAAATAAAAAGAAGTCCATACACAGATACGTCATAATCAAATTAAAGAATGTCAAAGACAAATAGAAAAAAATAAAAGAGAAGTAGAAGATCTTAAAAATACCCAACAGGAAAAAACTTCGTTGTTCACAACTTCTCTAATTAGAAGAAATTAGACTAATGGTGACTAGTTATAATAGTATGAATAGTAACAATGAAAAACAGAATAATGATGACTTTAAAGGGCTTTTAAAATTCACACCAACTAGGGACTGTATACCCCAGCCCCTAATAAGCCAAATAATTTCTTAAAAGATACTTTATCTTCTAAGGATAAATGTAGATCCTAAGTATGTGCTAAAGAAAATTGAAAACGTATATTCATACAAAAACTTGTACACAAATGTTTATTGCAGCATTATTTATAATAATGAAAAAGTGGAAACAACCTAAATATCCACCAACTTATGAATGGATAAACAAAATGTGGTATATCCATACAGTAGAGTGTTACTTGCCATAAAAAGGAATGAAGTTCTGATCCATGCAACAACATGGATGAACCTTGAAAACATAGGCATATCGATAGAGACAGAAGGTAGATTCGTGGTTGCCAGAGGCTGGAGGGGAATGTGGAGTGACAGCTAACAGGCATGGGCTTTCTTTTTGGGTGATGATAAGTTCTGGAATTAGATGGTGGCAATGTTTGTTAAATCTTATAAGTACACTAAAACCACTGAATTGTACACTTTCAAAGGGTGAATTTTATAGTATGTGAATCATATCTCAATAAAAATGCAAAAAATAAGAATAAGGGTAGAAATAAGGACATTTTCACTTACAGGCATACCTTGGAGATGTTGCAGGTTCAGTTCTAGGCCACTACGATAAAGCGAATATTGCATTAAAGAAAGTCACAGAAAGATTTTTGTTTCCCAGTGCATATAAAAGTTATGTTTTGGGAATTCCCTGGTGGTCCAGTGGTTAGGACTTGGCACTTTCACTGATGAGGGCCCAGGTTCAATCCCTGGTTGGGCAACTAAGATCCCACAAGCTGCGTGTCGTGGCCAAAAAAAAAAAAAAGAAGTTATGTTTACACTATACTATGTTCTGTTAAGTGTGTAATAGCATTATGTCAAAAAAGTGTACATAATTTATTAAATTTATTAATTTAAAAATATTTATTGCTAAAAAATGCTAACCATCTTCTGAGCCTTCCAATGAGTTGTAGTAGTAACATCAGAGATCACTGATGACAGATAACCATAGCAAATATAATAATAGTGAAAAAGTTTAAAATATTGTGAGAATTACCAAAATGTGACACAGAGCAATGAAGTGAGCAAATGCTGTTGGAAAAATGGCGCAGATAGACTTGCTTGATGCAGGGTTGACACAAACCTTCAATTTGTAAAAAAAACCACAGTAATGAAGCACAATAAAATGAAACTCAATAAAAAGGTATGTCCGTTTACTATAACTGAGAGAATTTATAAACAACAGACCCCCATTCAAGGAGTTTCTGAAGGATGAGCTTGAGAAGAAAAATGATCTGAGGAAAAACGTCTCAGATACCAGAAGTGATGATGAATTGAGAAAATAATAAAAATATGGGTAAATCTAAACAAACACACTGATTGTCCAAAACAATGTCTATTCTGTGGGGTTAAACAGGAGATGGAACTAAAATCCTGGACCATAAGTATAATAAATGGAATTAAAGCTTTCAAAGCACTTTGCATTGTTCAGGAGAAGGGAAAGATATTGATTAACTTTAGACTAAGTTAAGTTAGGTAATAATTTCAAAATACTAAGTCACCAATAAAAAAAATAATAGAATGCCTATCCACTACACAGTAGAAGGGGGAGAAATGGGATGAGTAAAAAACTTCAAAACAATGCAACAAAGAAGATGAAAATAAATCCTTAGGAAGCAGGACAAATTAAAATAAAAACAAAACAAAAACAAGATTCTAGAAATAAAGTCAAATATATTTGTAAGCTCTATAAATATAAATAGACTGAACTCTCCAGTTAAAATTATATACTCTCAGATTGGATTGAAGAAAGAATAGCCAAATGCTGCTTACATGAGACACGTCTAAAAGCGATAAAAAATTGTAAGTAAAACAGTGAAAAAAATCAGAAAAATGCTAACCAAAAGAAAATTAGCATAGTTATATTACTATCACACAAAATAGAATTTAAGGCAAAAAGGCATCATTAGAGATATAGAGGGTCAATGTATGAAATTTAAATTTACCAGGAGAAAATAGTAGTTCTAAATTCATGGATACCTAATAATGTAAGTCCCTTATCAGATATATGACTTGAAAATATTTTTTTCCCATTCTGTGGGTTGTCTTTTCACTTTATTGATGGTGTCCATAGAAGCACCAAAGTTTTCAATTTTAAGTTCAATTTATCATTTTTTTTCTCTTTTTTCTCATGCTTTTAGGGTCATATCTAAGAATACTTTGCCAAATCCAAGATCATGAAGATTTAACCCTATGTTTTCTTGTAAGAGTTTTATAGTTTTAACTCTTACATTTAGGTCTTTGATCCATTTTGAGTTAATTTTTGTGTATGGTGTGAGGTAGGGTTCAACTTCATTCTTTTGCATGTGGATATCCAGTTGTCCTGGCATCATTTGTTGAAAAGACTATCTTTTCTCCATTGAATGGTCTTTACACCCTTGTCAAAAATCAGTTGACCATAGATATATGGGTATTCTGTACTTTCAATTTTAGTTCACTGATCTATATATCTATCCTAGTGCCAGTACCACACTATCTTGATTACTGTTGCTTTGTAGCAAATTTTGAAATCAGGAAGTGTGAGTCGTCCTACTTCATTCTTCTTTTTCAAGATTGTTTTGGCTATTCCTGGTCCCTTGTAATTCCATGTAAATTTTAGAATCAGCCCGCCAGTTTTACAAAGAAGTAGCTGGGATTCTGACAGGGATTGCATTGAATCTGTATTCAAGTCTCACATCTCTTTGCGAAGTGAGCGTATCTCCAATCAGCTGGTCCACGAGAGTAAGGCCAAAGGACGTTCCTGACCAAGCTGGTCTGGTGTGCCCCCATGTACGTGTCCTCAAGAAGCTACGTTCAGTGTGGGTATCCCTGGGACTGAATGTGTGCAGTAAGTGTGTAAATGACTGAAATAGGAACCCAACTCTTCAAGACCTTTCCAAGGTTGTCCTCATGACTGTAGTAATGGATGATCTTAGGTTGGGTCCCCCAAGAAGCAGACCTTGAGGCGAGGATTCGCGTGAAAGTAGTTTTGTGGGAGGTGGTCTCAGGAAGTTCTGGAAGGGGAGTGAGGAAGGTGTCCAAGGAGGGGAGAGAAGTCAGGAGTGTGTGTCTAAATGAGCAGGTCATTGCTATGGGCATCTGGGGCTCAATCCCATTGAGGACCTCTGTGAGAGCGTAGAGAACAGGGTTTCTCAACCTCAGTACTATTGACATTTTGGACTGAATAATTATTGGTTGTGGGGTGCTGTCCTGGGTGTTGTTGGATGTTCAGCAGCCTCCTGGCCTCTACCAGATGCCAGTAGCAACCATCCAACCAAAATGTCTCCAGATATTGCTCCATGTCCCCTGGGGGTGCAAAATTGTACCTGGTTGAGAATCACTGGTATAGATTTGTCTCAGAATTGTCCCATCCAAGAGGGGAGAAGGTGGGGGGGATATATACACCAACTCCCAATCATCGTTAAGGCTGCTTCTGAAGGTGTCAAATCCCTGCACTTCTGGCCTGTCCTGAGGGTCTCCCGAATCCTAGGCCAGAGAAAGCTCTCAGGCAGCAGAGAAGCTACCCATAGTAAGAAGCCACCAGCATGTGTGGAAATAATGAGGGCTGCAGGGATGTGGGCCCCCATAGTGCAGCTACCTGGATTATGCTGTGTGAGGCTTTGGAGACCCCAGCTCCTTCCCAGATCTGCAGCTTGGCCTGGACTTCCACGTTCCTGGGGCTTTGCAGGTTCCACTGCATCACTGTGTTGAAACCAACCCACCCCCGAGCAAGGCTTTAGCCCCTCAGCTCACTTCCTAGTCTCTGCATCTGTCACTGCTCCTGCAGGATGAGGAAAGATGACTTGCGAAGACTGATAGACAGAAAAGACCTAAGTGATGTTGTTTCCCCAGGTGGAAGGCACTGGTGGGAAAGTTGCTCACAGAATTCCCCTCCTCTTCCCGTCTCAGCTCCTTGCACCCACTAGAGACGCTAAGGATGTTCTCCTTTTTCAGTATGCTGTGTGACTTTGGGCAATCACACCTCCTCTCTGGGCCTCAGTCTTCCTTCTATAAAAAACACGGGCCTAAAAAAAAAAAAACAAAACACGGGCCTGCTGGGGGTGGACCAGATGACCTTGAAATGTCCTTCCATCTCGAGTGGCTGCTGAGAGCCCTGGGAGGCGGTGGGGAGTCACCAGGCAGCCAGAGCCTGGGGGCCGGCCGGAAAATGTGACAGCTCGGCCCCCAGTGGTGTTGCTGGCCTCTGATCTCCACTCTGTGCCCGATACTCTGGGTCTGGTCACAGCCCATTGCAGCCCCTCGCTCACTCAGGAACATCTGCTACAGCATTTGCCACGTTAATAGATTAGCTTTGAGAATCGGGCAGGTGTTTTCCACCCAAGCCAGAAAACATCAAAATCAGATTGCTCTCCAAGACTTTCCGCACAGGCAATCGAGTTAGAATGACTCGTACGGTCTAACAGATAATAAAACACACATAACATTTGCTTTAAGGTACAGGCAGGGGTATTTTGTCCCGTGCTTAGGAGAAACAAAAACTCACTCTATTTGGGAATAGGGTAATTGAATACAGATGGGAGGAGGTAAATGAAAGAATTTAGCAAATATCTCAGTGGAATAGCTAATGGGAATGAGACAGAATAGGAAATTAAAAATTATTCGAAGCAGATGGACCATTCTTTGAGTTTTTAAAAATTTATTAGGGCCGCGAAAAAATGTGTCTGTTTATTTTCTACGGCCATGAAATTAATGACTTGGTGAGTTTTGCTTGTGCAATTTTATGACTGCCATGTCATCTGTCATAATTTGGGGGCTGTTTGATATAGATTTATGAATGTCCCCACCCCCGCACCCCTCCCTGATTTATTGGCGTGGGTCAGACATGAATTAGGCTGTCCCCTATCAAGGGAGCAACGCCAATGGCAGCATAACCCCACAGGCCCTGGGTGGGGGGCCTTGGGGATTCTCAGCCCGGAGGTGAGTGGAAAAGCCATGGAGGGGCTGTGGGAAAGGGGTAGGCCTGACCTGGCTGAACTTTCTCTGCAGGGATGACCCCAGCCTGCCCGGGCTGGGGAGGAGGTGTTCGGAAGGGGTTTCTTGCAAACTGTGGGGAGCAGGAAGCCAGCCCGGGCTGCTTGTGCTTGGCCGGGAGTGAGGTGAGGGCTGTTGCTGCTGCTTCAGCCCAGCCCAAGGGCCACCTGGCTTCCTGTCCCTTCAGCCCCCATAGCTGGGCTCATCTGTCTCTAGACCTGAAGCTCAAGGAAGGAGAAGAAAATTCACAAATTGGGAATCTGTGTGCCTGGCTGCATGCTGGGGGCTTACGTGCATCCTCTAGATGGTGGTTAAAATAGGGCTTTACAACCAGCAGATTTGGGTCCAGTTTCGATCTGATTCTTCCCAGCTGGGTGGCTTTGGGCTGGTTACTACCCTCTCTGAACTTCTTTCCTTCTCTGTAAAGTGAGAATAGAAATGCCTAATGAGGGCTTCCCTGGTGGCTCAGTGCTTGAGAGTCCGCTTGCCGATGCACGGGACACGGGGTTCGTGCCCAGGTCCGGGAAGATCCCACATAGCACGGAGTGGCTGGGCCCGTGAGCCATGGCCGCTGAGCCTGCGTGTCCGGAGCCTGTGCTCCGCAACGGGAGAGGCCACAACAGTGAGAGACCCGCGTTCCGCAAAAAGCCCTCGGCTACCTTGTAGAACTTTGGGGATGCTCCATCCAACCAACTGCTGCCACCTTCACCGTTCCAGTTTTTAAATCCTGAGTCAAGCGCGCGCGCGCACACACACACACACACACACACACACACACACACACACACACACACACACACACACACACACACACACACACACACACACATCAAAAAAGACCAAAAAACCCACACCAGATAAAGCCATGCCAGTCTCATCTCGTTTTCTGCACGAGTTAGGTTTTGTCAAGAAAAGGGTGTAATGCAACTAACAGCCCACCTGGAAGCATTTGCGGTGGACGATGGAGGCGCCAGACTCAGTGTACTCCTGCTTGCTGATCCACATCTGCTGGAAGGTGGACAGCGAGGCCAGGATGGGGCCGCCGATCCACACGGAGTACTCACACTCAGGGGCAATAGTGATCTTGATCTTCATTGTGCTGGGAGCCAGGGCGGTGACTTCCTTCTGCATCCTGTCGGCGATGCCTGGGTATGTGGTGGTCCCGCCAGACAGCACCGTGTTGGCATAGAGGTCCTTGCAGATGTCGACGTCACACTTCATGATGGAATTGAAGGTAGTTTCGTGGATGTCACAGGATTCCATGCCCAGGAAGGAAGGCTGGAAGAGACCCTCAGGGCAGTGGAACCGCCCATTGCCAATGGTGATGACCTGCCCATCGGGCAGCTCGCAGCTGTTCTCCAGGGAGGAGCTGGAAGCCGCGGTGGCCATCTCCTGCTTGAAGTCCAGGGCGATGTAGCACAACTTCTCCTTGATGTCATGAACGATTTCCCGCTCGGCCGTGTTGGTGAAGCTGTAGCCATGCTCCGTGAGGATCTTCATGAGGTAGTGCATCAGGTCCCCGCCAGCCAGGTCCAGATGCAGGATGGCGTGGGGGAGGGCGTACCCCTAGTAAATGGGCACCGTGTGGGTGACCCTGTCACTGGAGTCCATCACGATGCCAGTGGTGCGGCCAGAGGTGTACAGGGATAGCACAGCCTGGATGGCCACGTACATGGCTGGGGTGTTGAAGGTCTTGAACATGATCTGGGCCATCTTCTCACGGTTGGCCTTGAGGTTCAGGGGGGCCTCAGTCAGCAGCACGGGGTGCTCCTCAGGGGCCACACGCAGCTCTTTGTAGAAGGTGTGGTGCCGTATCTTCTCCGTGTCCTCCCAGTTGGTGACGATGCCCTGCTCGGTGGTGTACTTGAGGGTCAGGATGCCTCTCTTGCTCTGGGCCTCATCACATAGGAGTCCTTCTGGCTCATGCTCACCATCATGCCCTGGTGCCGGGGTTCCCCCATGATGGAGGGGAAGACAGTCCGGGGAGCGTCGTCGCCCGCGAAGCTGGCCTTGCACATGCCAGAGCCGTTGTCGACCAGGAGTGCAGCAATATCGTCATCCATGGTGAACTGTGGGGAGAACAGGACCATGAGCCGGGGGTCGGGTGGGCCGCCCTCGCCCTACCCACTTCCCTGGTGTCTGTTTTAGATAGGCTGGTTTAGGAAGGCCTCTCTGACATGGTAACATTTTTTTTTTTTTTTTTTTTTTTTTTTGCGGTGTGCGGGCCTCTCACTGTTGTGGCCTCTCCCGTTGCGGAGCACAGACTCTGGACACGCAGGCTCAGCGGCCATGGCCCACGGGCCCAGCCGCTCCGCGGCATGCGGGATCACCCCAAACTGGGGCATGAACCCCTGTCCCCTGCATCGGCAGGCGGACTCTCAACCACTGCGCCACCAGGGAAGCCCAGTAACATTTTTTTAATATGTAATTTTATTTATTTATTTATTTTTGGCTGCGTTGGGTCTCCGTTGCGGCGCAGGGGCTTTCTCTAGTTGCGGTGAGCGGGAGCTACTCTTCCTTGCAGTGTGTGGGCTTCTCGTTGCGGTGGCTTCTCTTGTTGCAGACCATGGGCTCTAGGTGTGCGGGCTTCAGTAGTTGCAGTACGCGGGCTCATAGTTGTGGCTCGTGGGCTCTAGGGCGCAGGCTCAGCAGGTGTGGCTCACGGGATTAATTGCTCCGTGGCATGTGGGATCCTCCTGGACCAGGGCTCGAACCCATGTCCCCTGCATTGGCAGGCAGATTCTTAACCACTGTGCCACCAGGGAAGCCCTGTGGTAACATTTTGAGCTGAGACCGGAAGGAAGTGAGCTATGCATATAGATATTCAGGAAGAGACTTTCCAGGTATAGAGAATAGCAAGGGCAAAGGCCCTGAGGTGGGAGGATGGTTGGAGAGTCTGGGAAAAAAGCAAGAAAGCCAGAGCAGAATAAATGAGGAGGAAAGTTATTTTAAAGTCCATTATCTCATTTGAACCCTACCACAGTTCCCCAAGGTGGGCGTTATTAACCATAGTTTTACTGATGGGAATACTGAGACTCAGAGAGGTCAGGTCACTTGGCCAAAGTCACACAGCAGAGAAAGCTTCCAGCCCTGTGCCTCTGTGAACTTTTCCCGCTGTACCACATTACTTCTCTGGACATTACAATTGGGTGGCACTGCAGAGTGGGACCAAGGGTCCAGAGAGAGGGTGAGAGCTGGAGAAAACTGCAAGGTGGTTTACAGTTCCTGAGATGTCTGGAAGGTGTGGCTCTGCGTGCAGGCAGGGCTTGCTCCTGTGGCCAGGAGGCCCATGGCAGCCCGAGCTGTAAGGATTCTTTAAGGCCGAAGTGCTGGGCTGTGACAGGGCAAGATGGATGAGAGCACTGGGCTTAGTACCCGACTGAATTTCCTGAGCAGTTTTCATCCAGATGGTCTCTGGGAGAATAAGGTTTAAGAAGATTGATTCCCTGGGAAGGGAGGACAGGAAGGAGAAAGGGCTCCTGGCCTGTCTGCTCCCAGTGGAAACGTCTCTTGTCTTTGAATAAAGGAAACTACTGCTTTGAAAGGTGTGACTGGACGGGCTTAGTGGCTCGTGTGATTTGCAGGCCTCAGGAGTGGGGCGGGAGGACAGGAAAGGGGTGGTGATGGCTTTTCCGCCTGGCAGGAGGGCAGAGGGGGAGGCGCCCCTCCTTCTGGGCAGGGGCACCTGCATCCCGTGCAGTGCTAGGGGTCCACTCGGGTGCAGTCTCCTCAGCCCCGCCTGGATTTCTCCATCCTCTGCTTCCTCTTTCACCTCTGAATGACTTCAGGTCTCCTGTTGACCCTAAGTGCTCGCAGCTTCATGCCTCCAGGTCTCTTCTCATGCTGAGCCTGGGCTTGGAAGGCCACCATTCCGTGGTGGGGCGGCCAGTGACGTGACGCTTACTGTGTGTGTGTCGGGGGATAAATGAGACAGAGAACTGGCATCATGGCAGGAAAACTGGCATGAAAGTTGCAGAAACCTTCTGGGGGAGGAAGGACCAAGACTTGAAGGTATTCAGAGCTCTGGGAGCGTGTATGTGAAATGCTGTGAATGTTCTGAAACTAACTTGGCGATGGTTGTACATTTTTGTGACTTGACCAAAAACCATTGAATTGAACACTTACAACGGATGAATTGTGGGATGTGTGAGTTGTATCTCAATAAAGTAATTATTAAAACAACACCAAAAAGACCCAGTGGCAGGGAAGGCTATTGAGGTCCCTGAGATAAAAATCATCATGGGACAGGCTTGGGACCGGTGGGCTGGCTGGTGGCTCTGCGTGGGGCAGAGAAGGCAGCAGAGACTAAAATCTGCCTCCGTCCAGTTGTTCTGGTTTGTGTCCTGGGATTTTGTGTGTAGCAAATTATTTTTTTTAATATACTTTGAGAAAAATTCAAACAGATGAAGATACCAAAGGATTCATTAAGAAAATGTCAAATGGAACGTTTTAAATATCCCAAAAGAGAATAGTATAATGAACTCCTGCGTACCCATCATCCGACATCAACAATTATCAACTCATGGCCATTTTTTTTTTTATTCACATCCCCGTTCACTTCTGCCCTTTCCAGCTTATATTGAAGCAAATCCCACACATCATGGTTCATCTGAAAATAACATTATTATACCTAAAAGAATTAATAGTAATTCCTTAAGATCATCAAATATCCAGTTATTATCCAGATTTCCAAATGCTCCATTAATGTCTTATTTTTAAAAGTTTTAGTTTGTCTGAGTCAGGATCTAAATGAGGCCACACATTGTGATTAGTTGATATATATATATATTTTAATAAATTTATTTATTTATTTATTTATGGCTGTGTTGGGTCTTGGTTGCTGTGCACAGGCTTTCTCTAGTTGCAGTGAGTGGGGGCTACTCTTTGTTGCAGTGCGTGGGTTTCTCATTGCGGTGTCTTGTTGAGAAGCATGGGCTCTAGGCGCGTGGGCTTCAGTAGTTGTGGCATGTGGGCTCAGTAGTTGTGGCTCATGGGCTCTAGAGCTCAGGATAAATAGTTGTGGTGCATGGGCTTAGTTGCTCCATGGCATGTGGGATCTTCCCGGACCAGGGCTCGAACCTGTGGCCTCTGCATTCGCAGGTGGACTCCCAACCACTGTGCCAGCAGGGAAGCCCCATTGAGTCGTTTTTTAATCCATAAGTTCCTCCTCTTTTTTTTTTTTTTTCTTGAAGTTGGTTTGTTGAAGAAACTGGATTTTTGTTCAGAAAAGTTTCTCACAGGCTGAATTTTCCCATTGTATGTTTAGCAAGCTCCTCTGCACTCTGAATTTCCTGTAAACTGAAAGTTGGGTCTCGAGGTTTGATCAGGTTCAGTTTTTTTGTTTGTTTGTTTTTTTCTGTTTTTGGCAAGGCTTTGTCGGTGGTGGTATGTTATTCCATCAGGAGACACATAGCATCTGGTTGTCTTTCTTTTTGTGATACTCAATGTCTAGGTCCATAAATTCATAAGGGGCTGCAAAAATTATCATTATTCTTTCTGCATTTGTTGCAAAGAGAAACTTCTCCTCATCTACTATTTGGTTTCCCAGTGGTACAATTCATATAGGAAAGGCAGGATAAAGCTGGATTTATCCTTTTATCTACCAGTCTTGAAAAGAACGAGTTAGTTTCCTATCATCCTCCTGAGTTTGTTTGTTTGTTTGCTTTCAGTATCATTATGAACTCATAGATTTAAATATATTTGGTGAATTTCAATCCACTGCAGTTAGTTTTATTATTGATGTCTTACTTGTCCCATCTTTGTCCAATGGGAACACTTCAGTTGGTTCCTGAGTCCTTTTGACGCCACCCTAGTGGTCTTTGAAGAGTCCTCGCTGGCTGATATGATATGGCTCATCTTGTCCATTCCCTGCCTCAGAATTGGGATCAGCCATTTCCTGTGGGTGAATAAACCTAGGTACGTTTGTGGAGAGGAGCATCCTCTCTTACATCCTGTGTACCATTTTGGCTTGGGCACTGCATGACTCAAAGAGCTCAATCTGGTCCCATTAGTGCGGACAGAGCAAGTGGCCGAGGTCTCAGCGTAAATAACACTTTCTCAAGAAAGCCCTCAGTGCTCCCCCAGACCACATCAACAGCCCCTCTTTTACATTTCTTATTTTACTCATTTTGGCAACAGTCAACATTCTTGGTTGCAAGCAACAGAAACTATCTCTGCTGACTTAAATAGAAAAAAGATTGATTTTTTAAGAAGTATGTATTAGGATGTTGGTTTGCCTGTACTGACAGATAAAGATAGAGCATTTATTTCTCTCTTGTAAAAATGTAAGATGATAGGCAGTTGGAACAGGGGAGGCTGCAGGGTGACTCTGCTCCTCAGAGTTGTCCAAGGACCCAGGTTCCTTCTGTCTTGTTGCTCTGTATCCTCCATGACAGTGCTGTCCAGTAGAATTTTTGTTTTGTTTTGTTTTTTGTGGCCTCTCCCGTTGCGGAGCACAGGCTCCGGACGCGCAGGCTCAGTGGCCATGGCTCACAGGCTCAGCCGCTCCGCAGCATGTAGGATCTTCCCAGACTGGGGCACGAACCTGCATCCCCTGCATCAGCAGGCGGACTCTCAACCACTGCGCCACCAGGGAAGCCCCAGTAGAATTTTTGGTGATGATGGAGATGTTCTTTTCCTGTGCTGTCCAGTACAGTAGCTACTGGCCACATGTGTATATTGAACACTTGAACATGATTAGAGCGACTGAGGAACTGAGCTTTAAATTTTATTTTATCTTAATTAATAAATTTAAATTACTTTAGGCTCATGTGGCTAATGGCTCCAGGGTCAGACAGCATATGTCTAGAAGTTTTCCTCATCTGCCTGGCTGTGAAAGAGACTCTACCAATCTACCTTGTAGATTTCAGGATGGGAAGAAGGAGGAGGGGCAAGCAGCTTCCTTCTGAGGACACACATCAGTTCCTGTCCCTTCCCATTGGCCAGAACTTAGAGGGTCAGGCTTTGCTGCAAGGGAGTCTGGGAAATGAAGTCTCTAGCTGGAGAGCAGTTGCTGCTACTAAAAGGAAGAAGAGGGAGAATAGATATTGGTGGACAATTAGAGACAAGGAAACTGGGTAGCTTTAGACTGTTGCCAGGAGGTGGGGACAGCAGAGAATTAGCTTTTGAGACCTCCAAGGCAGACATAAATCTCCAAATTCTCACTGTGTTGCTGATCCTGTATCTTGCTCACTCTGTGTCTCCTGGGGCACAACTGAGGGGTTAATATTGCCACCCCAAATCTTACAACAGGATCCCCAAGTTCCACAGCTAGCTGTATGGTCATTTCATTATTTAATCCTCAAAAAAAATTCCAGGAGGAAAGAACTATCACTATTCCATCTCCACATCTCAGCCTCCATCTTCACATCACCTCTTCATGTCTGTCTCGAATCTCCCTCTGCTGCTGTCTCATAAGGGCACTCGGCATTGGATTTAGGGCCCACCTGGATAATACAGGATAAGCTCCTCTTTTTAAGGTCCTTAACTTAGTTGCATCTTTTGCCATATAAGGGAATACTCTCAGGTGCTCAGAAAGGACATAGACATATCCTTTTGGGGGTCAGCCTTTATCCCACTACAACCCAACTCACAAACCTGGTAAGTAGGTCCCTGGGTTACACAATTGCAGACACATGGTGTTTAACATGGTGGCCCTATTGGTGACAGCAGAGCTGGGATTTGAATCCAGGCCAGCCTGATTCCAAAGCCCACTGTTTCCATCTAGAATTTAACCTCTAAAGGTTTGAGAGTTAGAGCAGTTCAAGAACAGATAGCCGTGGTTAGACCAACACTGGTTAGATTCACGCTGAAGGCTAGATCTGAAGTTCTCATCCTGGATGAACTTCTCAGCTCCAGCCAGGATCAGGGGTTTTCTTCTCTGTCTCTCTTCCCCCTCTTACTAGTTCCTTCACTGCGCTGGTGGGTTGTGCTGTGCCTCTAAAAGAGAAGAATTCCTCACATCTGTAAAGTGATTTACCCCTTATAAAGCAATTTCATATAATATAAAGTTGAGGACTTTTTTTTTTTAGAATTGGTGCTACTTATTGTTCTTGATTTAAAAAGCAGAAGAGTTGAGATCCTTCGGTATTTTTAAGGAAAAACAGCCCCCAGATTAAGTTGACTTTGTAGCTGACCCTTGCTTGATTCCTTTTTAGGGTCAGTGGCCTTTGATAGAAAAAAAATACCCTCACTCCTGCAGCCTGAGGAAGTGGAAAGACAAAGGAGGCTTGAGCAGCTCAAGGCAGGAAGAAGGCAGCCCAGCGTGGGAGCTGCTCCCCAGGGCAGGGGGCTGTGGAGAAGGGAGCTGCCCAAAGGCCTTGCTTGCCTCCATGGGGAGGCTGGTTCCAGGCTCTTCAGAGCTGGGTGCCAGGCTGGGAAGCAGTACCCAGGGGACCAGCCCCTGACTGGGTGTGGCTGCTTTTCCCCGAATCCTAGCATGTGCGCCCTCAAGGGCACTCATGCCCATTCACTGCAAAGCTGCACACGTTTCCATACTCAGAACCCATATCAACACGCACTGGTGCGCGCGCGCACACACACACACGTCTATTTTTGAATAATACTTGCCAGCACTTACTAGGTACTTCCTGTGTACTGGCACCATTTGATCAAGTGCTTTTCACTCATGAATCGGTTTCAGTCATTACCACAACCTTGTAAGGTAGGTAATATTATTTTTCCCATTTAACAGATGTAGAAACTGAGGCACAAAGAGACTAAGTCACTTGCCTGAGTTGGATTTGAACCCAGCCCATCTGGGCCTAGAGTCCACACTGCTTCACCCAGGCCCCCATCTACTCTGGTGTGACACATATGCATGTACACACACACATTGTGCCACTCACAGTGCTACCAGTTTGTGTGCAAATGCACTCTGACACACACACTTACTGCTGACCCTACACGTGCGCTCCTGCTGCCCCTCCTGCCTTCCTTCCCCTCCTAGGGACCAGTTTTCTTCTGAAGCCAATGGCGGAGGCCCAGCCAGCCGGGTGTCAGGGTCAGGATGGGGGCAGGGTGGCCGCTGACAGGGTGATGGAAAGCAGGAAAGTCACAAATAAGCAAACAGCCCTGCCTGGACACAGCCTCGCAGAGCGTTTCCTGAATGTCCAGGGACATGTTTATTTTTCGACGACTATCCAGAGCCGACCCCAAGTCTTTTCCTTCCGAATGGCCGTCTTGATGGAGCCATGGTGCTGTGGGTCTGGCTTGTTCAGAGCTGATGTTTACAAATGTCTCTCTTCTCTAACAGAGGCTGGGAGGCCCTCGTGGGGTGGGTCCCGTCTTACTTTTCAACCTCATCCCTCCAACCCCAGGTTCCTGGCTGCTGGCTCTCTGACCCCACACCCTTCAGCCCACTCCAGCCCCCCTTCCTTTGTTTGAGCTGTCCTTTGCCTGGGATGGCCAATTCCTCTTTTCTAGGTAAATCCTACTCTCCTTCCTGGGTCTAACTCAAATGACATTTCCTCCAGGAAGCTTTCTAGGATTCTTTCAAGGTATAAGGAATCTCTTCCTTTTCTTGGCACTGAAAAAAAAGTTAAATTTTAATTGTGGTAAAATACACATAAAATTTACCATCTTAGTCATTTTTAAGTGTACAGTTCAATAGTGTTAAGTACATTCACACTGATGTGCAACCATCACCACCATCCATCGACGGAACTCTTTATCTTGCAAAACTGAAACTCAGTCCCCACTAAACAGTACCTCTCCATTCACCCATCTCCCCAGCCCCTGCAACTACCATTCTACACTCTGTCTCTGTGAATCTGACAGCTCTTTGTACCTCATATCAATGGAATCATACAGTATTGTGTGTGTGTGTGTGTGTGTGTGTGTGACTGATTTATTTTACTTAGCATAATGTCCCCAGTGTTTATCCATGTTGTAGCACACATCAGAATTTCCTTCCTTTTTAAAGGCTGAATAATATTCCATTGCATATATATACCACATTTTTTTTTATCCATTCATCCATCAATGGACACTTGGGTTGCTTCTGCCTTTTTGCTATTGTGAGTAATGCTGCCATGAACATGGGTATATATCTCTTTGGTACTTTGTTCTTTTAACACAGCACTTGTTTGTCCATTCATTTGTTGATGGATATTTGACTATTTTCCAGGTTTGACTATTACAAATAAAGCTGCTATAAATGTTTGTCTACAAGTCTTTATATGGACCTATGCTTTCATTTCTCTTGGGCAGATATCTGGGAGTGGGCTGGATATGCTAGGTGTATATTTAACTTTCTAAAGAGACTGTCAAACTGTTTTCCAAAGTGGTCATACCAATTTACATTCCTAGTAGCAATGTACGAGAGTTCCTGTTCCTTCATATCCTCACCAACACTTGGTATGACAAATCTTTTTTATTTGAACTATTTTAATAGGTGTGTAGTGGTGTCTCATTGTGGTTTTAATTTGCATTTCCCTATTGACCATTATTTCTCATTTCTCATTATTTTTCACTTCTTTGGGAAAGTGTTCAAATCTTTTGCTGATTATTTTTTTATTAGGCTGTTTGTTTTCTTATTGAGTTTTGAGAGTTCTTTGTATGTTCTGGATATAAGACCTCTATCATATGTGATTTGTAAACATTTCTCCCAATCTATGACTTGTCTTTTTATTCTCTTAACAGTATCTTTTGAAGAGTAGAAAAATTTAACTTTGTTGAAGTCCTATTTATTATTTTTTTCTTTATGTATATGCTTTCAATGTCATATCTAAGAAATTTTTGCCTACCCAAAGTGACAAAAATTTCTAGAATTTTTTTTTTCTTTGGGGCTCCACCTTTTAATTGTCACATTTTAGGGAAGGAATGGAGTAGGTGATGTAATAAAACAAAACAGTAGGCATTTCATCACGATCACACCAAACTGGAAAGCAAAACATATCACTTGATAGCCTTGGAGGAGTGTATTTATGGAAAACTCCAGGATTCTCTGGAATTCACACTGTACAGGAAGCCCTAGTTTCTCATCTTTCCTTAGCAAGGTAGAGAATAAGAGAGAAAAGAAGTCAGTACCGGCAGACCGAGAAGATGGCAGACTAGTGTCTCTGATAAACCACCTTATCGGGGTTTGGATGCCAGTTTCTTTTATAGCACAGAAAGGAGTTAGAGACGAGGAAGTAAAGTAAAAAGGCCATACGTTTTGCAAATATCCCCTGGAACTGCCAGCCTGGGTGAGGGGATGTGTTAATGTCTTTTTTTTTTTTCTTTTTGGCAGCCATCCATCCACGGGTGGACAGGGTCAGACTGTCTCCCTCTGGGTCCCGACTCCCGGAGGTGGGAGGCAGCGACTGCTGAACCTGAGCGCGGGTGACCGTGGCTCTCCACGTCCTTCCCTGACAGCTTCCGCCCTGCTGGTCAGTGGGCAGTGAGCCCAGCGTGGACGCCCTCCCCCACTAGAATTTTTATAGCTTTAGATTTTACATGTAAGTCATGATCTATTTTGATCTAATTTTTTTACATACGTATACGTAAGTATATATATTCTTTTTTTACATTCTTTTCCATTATAGGTCATTACAAGATATTGAGTATAGTTCCCTGTGTTATACAGTAGGTCCTTGTTGGTTATCTATTTTATATATGGTAGTGTGTATATTTTAATCCCAAACTCCTAATTTATCCCTCTCCCTTCTTCCCTATTAGTAACTGCAAGTTGGTTTTCTATGTCTGTGAGTCTACTTCTGTTCTGTAAATAAGTTCATTTGTATCCTTTTTTTAGATTCCACATATAAGCAATATTGTATGATATTTGTCTTTGTCTGGCTTACTTCACTTAGTATGATAATCTATAGGTCCACCCATGTTGCTGCAAATGGCATTATTTCATTCTTTTTTATGGCTGTGTAATATTCCATTGTATATATGTACCACATCTTCTTTATCCATTCCTCTGTCGAAGGACATTTAGGTTGCATCCATGTCTTGGTTATTGTAAATAGCACTGCAGTGAGCATTGGGGTGCATGTATCTTTTCGAAATATGGTTTTCTCCAGATATATGCCTAGGAGTAGGATTGCAGAATCATATGGTAGTTCTATTTTTGATTTTTTAAAAGAACCTCCATACTGTTCTCCATAGTGGTTGTACTAATTTACATTCCCACCAACAATGTGTGTGTGTTCCTTTTTCTCCACATCCTGTCTAGCATTTGTTATTTGTAGACTTTCTGATGATGGCCATTCTGACTGGTGTGAAGTGGTACCTCATTGCAGTTTTGATTTGCATTTCTCTGATAATTAGTGATGTTGAGCATCCTTTCATTTGCCTTTTGGCCATCTGTATGTCTTCTTTGGAGAAATGTCTTTTTAGATCTTCTGCCCATTTTTTGATTTTTTTTTTTTAATTGAACTGCATGAGCTGTTTGTATATTTTGGAGATTAATCCCTTGTCAGTTGCATTGTTTGCAAATATTTTCTCCCATTTTGTGGGTTGTCTTTTCATTTTGTGTATGGTTTCCTTTTCTGTGCAAAAGCTTTTAAGTTAAACTAGGTCCCATTTGTTTATTTTTGTTTTCATTTCCATTACTCTAGGAGACAGATCCAAAAAGATAATGCTGCTATTTATGTCAAAGAGTGTTCTGCTTATGTTTTCCTCTAGGAGTTTTATAGTATCCAGTCTTACATTTAGGTCTTTAATCCATTTTGAGTTTATTTTTGTTATGGTGTTAGAGAATGTTCTATTTTCATTCTTTTACATGTAGCTATCCAGTTTTCCCAGCAGCACTTATTGAAGAGACTGTCTTTTGTCCATGTTATATTCTTTTCTCCTTTGTTGTAGATTAATTGACCATATGTGTGTGGCTTTATTTCTGGGCTTTCTATCCTGTTCCATTGATCTATATTTCTGTTTTTGTGCCAGTACCATACTGTTTTGATGACTGTAGCTTTGTAGTATAGTCTGCAGTCAGGGAGCTTGATTCCTGCAGCTCTGGTCTGCTTTCTCAAAATTGCTTTGGCTATTTGGGGTCTTTCATGTTTCCATACAAATTAAAAATTTTTTTGTTCTAGTTCTGTGAAGAATACAATTGGTAATTTGATAGGAACTGGATTAAATCCATAGATTGCTTTGGATAGTATAGTCATTTTGACGATATTGATTCTTCCAATCCAATAACACGGTATCTCTTTCCATTTGTTTGTGTCACTTTTGATTTCTTTCATCAGTGTCTTATAGTTTTCGGAGTACAGGTCTTTTGCCTCCTTAGGTAGGTTTATTCCTAGGTATTTTATTCTTTTTGATGTGATGGTAAATGGGATTGTTTCCTTAATTTCTTTTTCTGACCTTCCATTGTTAGTGTATAGAAATGCAACAGATTTCTGTATATTAATTTTGTATCCTGCAACTTTACCAGATTCACTGATGAACTCTAGTAGTTTTCTGGCAACATCTTTAGGATTTTCTGTGTATAGTATCATGTCATCTGCAAACAGTGACCGTCTTACTTCTTCTTTTTCCATTTGTATTCCTTTTATTTCTTTTTCTTCTCTGATTGCTATGGCTAGGACATCCAAAACTATGTTGAATAATAGTGGTGAGAGTAGACATCCTTGTCTTGTTCCTGAACTTAGAGGAAATGCTTTCAGCTTTTCACTGTTGAGTATGATGTTAGCTGTGGGTTTGTCCTATATGGTCTTTATTATGTTGAGGTAGGTTCCCTCTATGCCCACTTTCTGGAGAGGTTTTTTTTTTTTTTTCATGGATTCCCTTAATGCGTCCAACATAAGTTCTTTTTTTTTTTTAATCGAAATATAGTTGATTTACAATGTGGTGTTAGTTTCTAGTGTACAGCAAAGTGAATCAGCTATACATATACATATATCCCCTCTTTTTTGGATTTGTTTCCCATTTAGGTCACCACAAAACATTGAGTAGATTTCCCTGTGCTATACAGTAGGTTCTCATTAGTTATCTATTTTATACATAGTATCAATAGTGCGTATATGTCAATCCCAACTTCCCAATTCATCCCACCCAACATAAGCTCTTAATCTGAGGTCTGTAGATGAAAAATGTGTGCATATGAATTATTCTAGGAAGAGCCTGGAGAGTTTTTTTTTTTGTCATAAATTGATGTTGAATTTTATCAAAAGCTTTTTCTGCACCTATTGAGATGATCATATGGTTTTTATTCTTTCATTTGTTAATGTGATATATCACACTGATTGATTTGCAGATACAGAAAAATCCTTGCATCCCTGGGATAAATCCTCCTTGATCATGGTGTATGATCCTTTTAATGTATTGTTGGATTTGGTTTGCTAGTATTTTGTTGAGGATTTTTGCGTCTATGTTCATCAGTGATATTGGCCTGTAATGTTCTTTTTTTGTGGTATCTTTGTCTGGTTTTGGTATCAGGGTGATGGTGACCTCATGGAATGAGTTTGGAAGTGTTCCTTCCTCTGCAATTTTTTGAAATAGTTTCAGAAGGATGGGTGTTAATTGATCTGATTTTTTGCACATGGTTTGAGGTATTGATTGAATTTCATTTTTTACATATATGTAAAAAAATGTAAAAGAATTTCATTTTTTACATATATTCAGTTGTTTCAGCATCATTTGTTGAAAAGACTATCTTTTCTCCACTAAGTTACATTTACATCTTTGTTGAAGATTAATTATTCACTTATTGTGGGTCTTTTTCTGTTCCATTGATTTATTTGTCTACCTTGATGTCACCATCACACTATCTTGATAACTGTAGCTTTATAATAGGTCTTGAAATCAGGTAGTGTTAGACCTCCAACTTTGTTCTTTTTCCAAGTTTTCTGGGCTACTCTAAGTCTTTGTATTTCCATATGGATTTTAGAATCAGCTTGTCAATTTCTAGAAAAAAGCCTGCAAGGATTTTGATTGGGATTGCTTTGATTCTGTACATCAATTTGCGGAGAAGCGACATCCTAACCATCTCTGACCTATGAACATGGTATTTCTCTATATTTATTTGGATCTTGTTTATTTTTCTTTCAGTAGTGCTTTGTAGTTTCTAGTACACAGGGCTTACACATCTTTTGTTAGATTTATCCCTAGGTAGTTCATATTTTTGCTGCTATTGTAAATGATATTTTTCAATTTTAATTTCCAATTGTTTATTGCTAGTATATAGAAACACAATTTTTTTTGAAATTGATCTTGTATCCTGTAATATTGGTAAACTTACCTATTAGTTGTAGTAGGTTTTTGTAGATTCCAAGGGATTTCCTATATAGATTATCGCGTCATATACAAATAAAGACAATTTGCTTCTTCTTTTCCAAGATGTCTTCTTAGAAATCTTTCCTTGCCTTATTGGATTGTCTAGAATCTCTAGTACAATGTTGAATTGGAGTGACATAATCTAACATCCTTACCTTGTTCCTGATCTTAAGGGAAAAGCATTCAGCCTCTCACCGTTAATTATGATGCTGGCTGTGAACTTTCCATAGTGCCCTTTATCAAGTCAAAGATGTTTCCTTCTGTTTCTGGTTTCTTGAGAATTTTCATCATGAGTGGGTGTTGGATTTTGTCAAATTCTTTTTCTGCATCTATTGAGATAATCAACTGGTTTTTAGCCCCTTCTTTCTGTTAATGTGGTGTATCACATTAATTGATTTTTGGATGTTAAATCAACCTTGCATCCTTGGGATAAACCCTTCCTGGGTTTATCTTTACATATTGATGGATCAATATTTTACGTATTGATGGATCCAATTTGCTAAAATTTTGTTAAGAATTTTTGTATCAAGTTTTATAAGGGATATTAGTCAATCGTTTTCTTTTTTAGTAATGTCTTTGGTATCAGAGTAATGCTAGCTTCATAGAATGAGTTCAGAAGTATTCTGTCCTCTTCAGTTGTCTGGAAGAGTGTGTAGAATTGGTATTATTTCTTACTTAAATGTTTGATAGAATTCACCAGTGAAACCGAAAGTAAAATAGTTAGCTAGTGGGAAGCAGCAGCAGCATAGCACAGGGAGATCAGCTCGGTGCTTTGTGATGACCTAGAGACGTGGGATAGGGAGGGTGGGAGGGAGGCTCAAGAGGGAGGGGATATGGGGACATGTGTATGCATATGGCTGATTCGCCTTGTTGTACAACAGAAACTAACACAGTATTGTGAAGCAATTATACGCCAATAAAGATCTATTTAAAAAAAAAAAAAAGAATTCACCAGTGCAGTCTCTGTGCCTGGGAAGTTTATAACTACAAATGCCAGTTCAATACGTATCTATAATAGATATAGGAATATTCAAGATATCTGTTTCTTCTTGAGTA
Source organism: Lagenorhynchus albirostris (assembly GCF_949774975.1). Taxonomy (NCBI): domain Eukaryota; kingdom Metazoa; phylum Chordata; class Mammalia; order Artiodactyla; family Delphinidae; genus Lagenorhynchus; species Lagenorhynchus albirostris. Next base: position 26,880,037 of record NC_083110.1, read on the forward strand.
AGCTTTAGTAAGTTGATGAAGAATTTTGGCCATTATTTCTTCTTTCCCTTCTCCTTTCCTTTAGGGATATATTCATATAATATTCATATACATATTCACATAATATATATTATATGTATGTATGTGTACATATACATATATATGTGTGTGTGTATATATATATATATATATATATATATATATATATATATATAAGGCTGCTTGAGTTTTTCCACAGTTTATTGATGATTAGTTCAATTTTATTTCTCTAGAGTTGATTTGGGTCTTTTTTTATGTCTTCTGTGTCTCTTCTCAACATGTTTGCTCTTTCCTCTAGCTTTTGAATATATGGATACAGTTATAATAACTGTTTTAGTGCTCTTGTCTGCTACTTCTAATATCTGCATCATTTCTAGGTTTTACTGATTGATTTTTATCTTCATCAGTTGCACTTTCCTACTTTTTTGCATGTGTGGTAACTTTTGATGGATGCCAGACTTTTTTTTTTTTTTTTTTTGCGGTACGCGGGCCTCTCACTGTTGTAGCCTCTCCCGTTGCGGACCACAGGCTCCGGACGCACAGGCTCAGCGGCCATGGCTCACGGGCCCAGGCGCTCCGCGGCATGTGGGATCTTCCCGGGCCGGGGCACGAACCCGTGTTCCCTGCATTGGCAGGCGGACTCTCAACCACTGCGCCATCAGGGAAGCCCGATGCCAGACGTTTTGAATTTTACTTTCTCGCGTGCTTTGTGTTCTTATAAGTCTTCTTGAGCTTTGTTCTAGATGCCATTATGTTATTTGGAAACAGTTTGATCATTCTGAGTCTTGCTTTTAAGATTTGATAGGTAGAACCAGAGTAGTGTTAATCTAGGGCTAATCTTGTCTCACTGCTGAGACTAGACCCGTCTAAGTACCCAATGCCTATTGGAAACCAAAAATATTCTTGGCCTTCTAATCTTTTCTGGTAGTTCTTTCCCTGGCCTCGGGTAGCATCCTTATACACCACGCACTGCTCAGTACTCTGCTGAGTACCTGAGGGGGAGTGCTCATCTCTTGGGTTGTCTCTCTGTGCAACCCTCTCCTCTCCAGGGCTCTATCCTGCAAATGCCAGGTGCCCGGGTTTCCTCAGAGACCATCTTAGCTCCATCTCCTTAACTCATCATATTAACTAAGCTCTGTCTGGGATTCCTCCTCCCTTTGTGGTATCCTGGAAACTCTCTCAAGGCAGTGATCTGGGGAAAGTGCATGGCTCACCTCGCTGATTTCCCATCTCGGTTGCTGTATGTTCAGTGGCTCGAAAATTGTCTCATATACTTTGTACAGTGTTTTAGTTGTTTCACGTGGGAGGGTAAATCCATTCCCTGTTGTTCTATCTTGGCTGGAAGTGGAGGGCGCTCAGTGCCCTTTGGCTTTTAGCAATAGTGCCGTCAAACCGGGAGGCTAGCAGTTCTGGAGGAGTCTGAGGTGTGTTATGGGGTTGGCTGGAAGAAGAAGGGTCAGTTTATATGAAAAGGTGAGCATCTCTGTGCCCGTAGCTATGTATCTGCTATCCCTGACTGCACATCTGTCTGCACGTCTGTCTGCACGTCTGAATGCATTCTGCTGGAGTCTGGGAAGCTGTCTGTGGCTGGCCCCCTGGAACAGGGTCCCTCCTTTTGTCTGCTCAGGTGAAACTCCAGGCTGCTCATACAATCACTCTGCCAAATTTCTGGATGTCCCACACCAGAGTCCATTAGGCCTGCGCTGGCCTGGGTACAGCCTGAAGATGAGGCCAGCAGACGTTGCCTTTTGTAGTCAGGTTGGGAAGACGGGGTGAGGAGCAGAATGGTTTTCCTGTGTTGAGTCAGCTGGGGCTGATCTAGGGGCCCTGTCTCTCCTTTCCCTTACACAGAAATCCCATAGGCCCCAGGCTGACCCTTCTGTGGTTCCTGGCTCGAGTGCTGGTCTCTCTGGGCATAGGATGGGTCTGGTTGTTGCTATCAGCCCAGCCCAGCCCAGACCAGGCCTTGGAGGAGCACGACCTGGTGTTTTGCACTGTGAATTTTTCCATGGGCCTCCAGGAGAGCCAGTACCATCACACTTCCAGGCCATCCGGCCTTTCCCAGAACTCTCTGCTTTTCCTCTTTTGCTCTTGTCACTTATGCCAGGAGGTAAGCAAGGGCTGACATTGCCCAGGCCACCTCCACAGCATCCAGCTCATTCTGAGGCCTTTTTTTCTAAGGGTGGACAGTAGCACGTAAAGCTGTGTCCATAGCAGGTGGCAAAGTTTCCGTGATACTTGGAATAGAAGAAAGGTGTATTTTTAAAATCAAATTAAATTTGGTTTAAGGCCCCACTTGTCAGGACAGATAATTGGCCCTAAAATTCTAGAACTTGTACAGACCAAGAAAAGGGATGGGGGGGATTTAATCCAATTAAGTATATTAGGTAAAAAATCCCTAATGACCTGAGAAATCTGTATTCCAGGGAAGTTTTCTCACAGATCCATAAGGGGCATGGACATGTTCACTGAGGCATTGTAGATAGCGCTGTGGAGTTGGCGGCAATCTGGCTGATATCCTGCCTGAGGGGGTATGAGAACCAGGTGCAGGGAAAGCCTTACAGTGCAGTATCTCTCACTCTATGATGGCCTTTGTTTAAGCTCCTCCTGTGACGGGCAGCTCAGAGTGATGTGTTATGTTGCTGGGAAGCTCCAGTTGTGCCAGAATTACTCCTCACTGCAGACGATCGCAGTGAACCTGGTGGAGGTATGCATTTGGGAGAAACATCATGTATTCAGTCATTCATTCATTCATTTGACAGTTGTGGGTCAACAGCCTCTGCTAGGGTTTGGAGATGCAGGGGTCTCTGCTTACAGTCTAGTGAGGAAACAGATATTAAACAAACATGTCATTCCAATGGATGATTCTATCAATAAAGAAAAATAACAGCATTGGTATAATAGAATTAAGGTTCCCGGGGGATAAGTAAAGGAAGACACCTCTGAAAAAGGAACACTGAAATGAGACCTGAGAGCTGAGTAGAACTAGGCTAGAGAGGGAGCAGGGACAGTGTGTTCCCGGTGGGGTCCTGAGGCATTGGCCCCTTCAGTGAACCCTCTGCCTGGCTGGAGGGAGGTGTGTGAGCCAGAGGGAGCGGAGGAGAGGAGCCTGGGGACAAAGACAGGGAACGTGCAGAGCCTACTGCTTGATAAGGTGACCACATAATTTATCATCCAGACTAAGACACATTTGAGACCGAAAGGGGTGCTACTAATAATAATGTTGGGATAACAGGTCACCCTACTTGTAGGTCAAGGTAAAGAGTTTGAGTTTTATTCTCAAGGTTATGAGAAGCCATTGGGGTCTGGAGGAAAGGGAGATGTGACCCAGTTTGCACCTGGAGGGCCTGAGGTGGGACCCTAGCACTCAGAAACCTCCCACCATCCTTCCCATCCACATGGAGGAGCCTCTTGAGAAAGGTTTGGGAGATATCAGAAATCTGCAAGTGACAGCAGCCGCCAGGAGCACAGAAATGGCCTGTGGAATCCGGTGAGATGGGCAGTAAGCTGGTTACTGTTACTGTGTAGCAACCCGCCAACCCCAGTGGCCCTGATTTAGGTTCTAACTGTCTCCTGCCTGCTTACTGACAGATGCAGCTCCCAGCAAGTGAATCTGCCCCTAATTGGATAAGGAGACAGTGATGAGAACTTTCTCATGGGTGCTACAGGCTTGGGGCACTGTCGGGGGGACACCCTGTCCTGCCCCAGCTGCAGGTGGAGATGGGAAAGGAACAACCCCCTTATAATAGCCTAAATCAATTTGACTATCAAAGATTTTATCAGGCAAGAGTGTGGGATGTATGAATAAGATGATAAGGCTTCCATTTTGGTGCCATTGGTCTCTAGCACATTGGTTTCCACCTTCCCGTGGGGAAGTCTGCTGGGAAGGGCTCCTCTTCCCAAGTGAAAAGACAAAGTTTTGACTGGAGAATTCATTTTTTCCCTCTCTCTAACCCCTTTTCCCTCCCTGGACTGAAGACATGATGTTTGGTGGTACAGCAGCCACTTTGTAACCAGAAGGCGAGAAGCTAGAATGCAGGGATGATGGAATGGGGAGATACAAAGAGTCTGGGTTCTTGAAGTCCTTGTTGAGCTGCACCAGTCCTGGATGACCTGCCTTGGCCTTCTTGTTATAGGAGACAATTAACCTGTACTTGTTTAAGCTGCTGTAGAGGGCATTCTGTGACACGCAGCTAAAGTCTGGCCTTGACTCCCACCTCTGTGAAGCAGCTGAGGCTTCCAGTTTGGGGAACCCCTGTCCCTATCCTTAAAGGAGGAATTGAATGGCACAAAGAATTGAGAAACTCCCAAGATCATGAACCCCAGCTTGGCCTCTTCCCTAACAGGATGACCTTGGGTGAATTAACCTTGCTGGGTCTTGGTTTCCTTGTCTGCACTTTAGAGGCAATAAGTAGTACTTTCCTCATAGAGTTGTTGTGAAGGGAATGAGGAAATAAATGGGATAATGAGGAATCAAGAAAGTAATTCTGGAATCCCTGGATGTAAAGTAGCTGTTCAATAAAAGTCAGCCCCCTCCCCTCTGGGAGTTACAGAGAGCCACCCCTCCAACCCTGGCTGTCAAGTCACACACACACTCACTGTGCACGTCACCCTTCTTGCCAGGAGAGGATTTTGCATTATGGAACCTTGAGTTATAAATTAAGCGTCAAATATAATTTGGCCACACTAAGAATTAATTATGTGACTGCCCTAGAAAATCCAGGGACCACGACTCTGACTGTGCAATTGGTGTCTGCCCACAAGGGAGGGACACCCTCCCCCCACCCCAGGGAAGTGAATGGAAGGGGACACAGGCATGGTGCTTTGCACACTCAGCATTTCCCACCTGGACCCTCAGCAGCAGGGCTCCTTGAGAAGTGACCAAGGAGTGGGGCTGAGGGGTGGAGAAGAGACTGTTTCTAGGAGGCGTCCCATCCCCCCAGCACAGTGGCCCTGCCTTGGGTAGCTCCACCCTCCATGGCTTGTGCGCATCTGTCAGCTGCAGACACACATGTGGCTGCTGTCAGTCCTTCCCCTTTAAGGGAAGGGAAGCACTTCCTGAAAGGCTGGTGGGGGGAGAGGGAGACATGCGGCCAGCAGAGAGGCCACATTTGTCTCGATGGCAAACCAAGGACAGAGGCTCAGCCTGGAGCATTGCAGGAGGGGCCTGCCTCCTCCTGAGGATGGAGAGAGCCATCCTCTGCTGGCCTCGGGGTCTAGGGCACGTTTTGAGGAGGGGGAGACAGTGTGTAGGGAGTGAGCAGCTGGGCCCGGGCATCCAGAACCCAAAGCAAGTCAGCAGCCGCCACCCCCAGCCCAGGCCTCCCCAAGCTGAGGAGTCTGGGTTTAATTTTCTGGTCAGTGCAAAAAGGAGGCGGAAGAGGACGAGGAGGAGGAGAAGAAAGGAGAGAGTTGAAGTTCCAGTGCAGTGGGCTGGGATCTGTCACTCAGTGCACAGCCCGCTGACGACTAAGGGCAGCCGAGCTGTGAGCGGCCCATGATTTATGGACACCGAGTGAACTCCTGCGGCAGAAACCAGCCTTGAGATCAGAGCAGCAATAGGGCCCTTTTTTTGGCAGGAGACAGGGCCTGCATTTTTCTCATTCATGCCAAACTGCTTTGCACGGCAATTAGCTCTGTCCTCATTTAGTCTCCAGTCCCAAAGGGTAATGAAAGTCATATATCATCTTCAAGACTGCTAATTATTGAGCTCGCTTACAGGTAGGCTTTGTAGCTGTGAGAAGGGCCCGTCGGCCCAATATTTATTACTCTTCCAATAAGTAAGCAAAGAGGGGGAGGGTGCTGAAGGGAGAAGGGGGAGAGGGAGGGAGGGAAAGAAGGGGGCACAAGCAACTTTCTTGAGAGACCGCCCAACCCCAGCCTGGGATCTGTGACATACCTTCTGCAAATGTGCTCATCAGGGGGGAAACATCTTTATTCCACGGAGCCATTTTTCATGCCCTAACAAACCAGCCTGCTAGAGAGGAGAAAGCCGAGAGTGGGGAGGGGAGGCCTGTGGAGGGCGTGGCTGGGGTCTGCTCAGGAGGGCGGGGAAGGGGACAGAGACAGGGCCCTGGGGAGGAGAGCACAGGAAGAGACCAGAGCGGAAGTGGAAGACAGAATCCACCCAGCCCCCATCCATGTCCAGAACATTCCGCCTGTCATCCCTGGGCCTGCCAGGTGGATGGCGGGGGTGAGGGTCAGGACCCAGGCTGGGATGAGCTATGTCTGTCACTTCAGGGCCTGGCGTGTGGAAGGCTAATGCTGGAAGTCAGAGCCCCTTTGCCTTTATTTAGTTGTCCTGCAACCAAGTGAATTTACCGTCTGGATTGTAATCCAAACCAACAGATTTCCGTGTGTGTGATTAACGAAGGGGAAGGTAGGCCCTTATTTCCACTCAAATAGACTTAAAAAGTGTAATGACTTTTTAGAGAAACTGAACATAAACATTAGCCAGGTTACTGATGGTTTTTTTTTTTTTTGATGGTTGTTTTAAAACAGAGGGTGCGATTAAAGCAAGAGCTAAAGAAATACAAATATTTAAAGACTGTTAGATGCTGTACTCAACATGCAGTTAATATGAATTGAGTGCTTCCTCAGTAAATGTATCAGGTATTGTTCTATGTATGGGGATACAGCAGAGATCATGATAGACCAGGTCCTTGCTCTCATGGAGCTTCTAGTCCAGCGATCAATCCCTACTTATTGGTCATGATTTGTTTTCTACACAACTTAAATGGTAATAACAGCTAACATCTGTTTAGAGTTTATTATGTGCCAGGTACCGTGTTGAGATCTTTGTGTTCACATTTCTCATCGAATCCTCATAACCGTATGTGGTTGGCCCTGGTGCCATCCCCATTTTACAGATAGGTTAAGTTACGTATCCAAAGTCACACAGCTAGTTAGGATTGAAAACATACCATCTGGCTCCAGGTTCCAGATTCCATTCCCTAAACCATGGCAACGTATTTTCCTTAATTCATTCTGAACCATTTACGTTTCTAGCTAATGACTTCGGTGTATTGGTCTGTTTGGCATCAAAAGCCCTTACAGACAGACTTTCCTCTTCTGCCATCAGCAACCCTTTCACTCTGAGCCTCCGTGGATGGCAGGCACATTGATTTCAGGCTAAATCGCAGGAAGACTATTAGGTTGACTGGAAAGTCCTTGCAGTTAGCACCAGCTGCTCTGGAAACTTTCCTTGACTGTGGGAGGTTCAGTGGTGTGCTGGAGTCCTCCCAACTGCATTCAGGGACATCATGTTGGAACACTGAAATTGACCATAGTAGAGTATTTACACTATGGAAAATGGCAGTTGCTACAAGTCAGGTTTTTTGTTGGTTTGTTTGTTTTCTGAAGAGACGGTTATTAAACATTTACCAGCATACCACTGGGAAGGACCCAAGGGAAAGGGGAAAACATGATGCTGTAGCTCATGGTAACCGCTTGGTAAGTTCTCTGCATCAGACGGAAGTGCAGAGAGCACTGGAGAGGGAGTCAAGAGACCCAAGTTCTAGACCTGGTTTTGCCCCTGAGGGATCCTGACTTGAGTTCTTTGTCCTCATTTGTGTCAGTTGGCCTCTTAGGTGCCACCATAGTCATAGGATTAGGTACAAAAATACCTTCACAAAGACCCTAGTGCTACAAAGTTAAACTTAAGTTTTTGCTCATAAATATAAGGCAGCTCCGACAAACGTGTACACAGGGGGCTAGGGCTGCGGGCGTATGTGCAAAACACGTGTATACAGGGGGCTAGGGCCGCGGGCATACGTGCAAAACACGTGTATGCAGGGGGCTAGGGCCGCGGGCGTATGTGCAAAACACATGTTGCTCTGTGAACTGTAGGGCGTGGCGGATATTCCTTCTGCTTCCTCTTTCTTTATTTACCATTTCTGGAGCCAGACAGACCAGGGCCGAAAGCCACCTCTTCACACCTATGTGACCTTGAACAAGTTGCTTATCTTCTCTGTGCTTTGGTTCTCTACCAAGGCACAGAGAAGCTTCTCCTACCCAGCTTCTCCTCACAGCAGGGGCACAGCTGCCAAAGCTGTGGCCTCGCATCCATACCCTTGGAGGACAAAGGCTATCTATCCCTGGTCTAGTTAAAAAATCCTGGGAAGGACTCTGTTGTCCAAGCTTGGGACCTGTGCTCACCTCTGGATGCATCGCCGTGCTGAGCAGATGGGGTTCTAGGATGGGCCAGAGATGGGGCCCCTGCCCTCTCTTGTTCGTGCTTAGATGAAGTATTGTCCAGAAGAAAGGGGAAGCTATGCTAGCATGGAAGCGTGCCTCTACTGCAGGTGGTGATGATCTGCCACCATTCCACAGTGTTAGGGCAGTGCCATTCCTGACAGGCTTAGAAGTGCAAGTTGCTTGAGCTTGGCCTGGGAATAGGCTGGCCGCCTGGCATGAGGGCCAAGGTCACAGGGAGGACTGAAGGGGTATAAAAGGTCAGAAAAGGCTCACTGCAGCCCTCCTTGTTCTGGGCCTCGGCAGACTCTTATTCATGGACGTATATGTAAAGAAAGAGTAGAAGCATTTATTGATTTTAGGTGAGTCCTCCTGAATTGACACCTCCCCAGTATGAGGGCTCTCTCTGGGTCGCAAGTGACAAAAACAAATCTAAACCTAGTTTAAGCAAGAAAGGGAATGTGTTGGCTCACCTGCTGCGATGGTCAAGGGTAGAGTGGGCTTCAGGCTTGACTAAATACAGGGACCCGAAGAAGTCATCAGACTTGTCTTCAGTGGGCCCCACTGCCCTGGTTGGCCTCATTCGCTCCTGCAGTCAGCTGGTTTCCTCCAGGCAGCAGCAGCCCTGGTGCTGGCAGCTCTGGGGTCCTAACCTTACCACTGTCAATCCAAAAGGAATGGAGGGCTTCCCTGATGGTGCAGTGGTTGAGAACCCGCCTGCCAATGCAGGGGACACGCGTTCGATCCCCGACCCAGGAAGATCCCACATGCCACGGAGCAACTAAGCCCACATGCCACAACTACTGAAGCCTGCGTGCCTAGAGTCCGTGCTCCGCAACAAGAGAAGCCACCACAATGAGAAGTTCATGCACTACAACGAAGACTAGCCCCCGCTCGCCACAACTAGAGAAAAGCCCGCACACAGCAACAAAGACCCAATGCAGCCAAAAATAAATAAATAAATAAACAAAAGGAATGGAGAGCATCTCTCTTTCAGAATCAAGATATGAAATTCCAGGGAAGGACTCTGACTGGCCTGACATGGGTCCCATGCCTATCTCTGGGCCCATCTGTATAGGCAGAATGATGGGATAGAATGACTGGCCAGGCCTGGGTCACATGTCTTTTCCAGCGGTCAGGTATCTCATAGGCATCCAAGGGCAGGAAGCAGTACAACCAGGACTCAGGGGACAGGAATAGGCAAGTCAGGAAGTGAAGCTATACTGTCTTCTGGGTCTACCTGGCATTTCTCATCTGCTTCTTTTTGCTCATCTGCTCATTCTCTTACTTCACTTTGAAGATCAGCTCCCCCCACCCCACCCCCACCGCCGCTGGCTTCTCCCAGCACATACATGGCTCATAGTGGCTTCCTCAGACCCAAACACTACCTGACTTTCAGGAGCCCAGCACCACCTGTGGCTGAGTTCAGATTTTTCAAGGAAAAGAGAATCTGATTGGTTGCAGGGATAGGCATTCACTACTGGAATGATCAATTGTAGCAAAGGGTAAGGTTATATAGTGCAGACATTCCTGTGAGGCCTTCGCCTTGAGCAGACCTAGTAGGAGCGGTACCTTAGGGAAGGGGGGCTATGGGTGGGGCAGGCATTTCAGAACAAGACATCATCCTGTTCCCAGGTGACCCAGAGAAGAGCAGAGCATGGCGCCATCCCAGGCCTCAAGTAGCTTCAAGTCTAGTTGGGCAGGCAAGATGCTCATCTGAGCCAGGGGTCACAGGATTTCAAGGAGGGCAAGGTCATTGTAGGCCAGGGTAAGCAGAGCAAGTAGAACAGGTGGTGGGAACAGAGCTGGCCTTCTTCGCACCTGAGCTGGCTCACCTGAACCAATTTGCAAATGTACTTGAAGTGTATAGGCCTTCCTACCTCCACCCCCAGGTTCCCACCAGCCTCCTCCTAACACCCTTGGTCCCTGGCTGACCATGAAGTGACCTGTCCCCTCTGCTGCTCACCATCTCTGGACCTGTGTGTGGAGGTTGTAGGGAGTTTTTCATGACTTTCTGGAAAGTCAGGGAATGTCTTCTCTCCCCCAAAGCCAAGAATGAAAACAAAATACAAAAAACCCCACGAAAATACCCTCCAAGAGAAAAAGGAGGAAAAATAACATTTTGCATCTGGAGAAGGTAGAGAGACCCGTAAGAGCCCTGAAATAGAGACTTCTCCCATATTTGGATGAAGAAATAGAGGTCCAGGAACATTCCGGACTTGCCCAAGTTCTCGTGGTGGGACTGGGACCCTGGCCTCTCACCATAGGCCCCTGCTGACCAGTGGGGAGTGGGCCTGGCAGGGGAATCTGTATGTGTGGAGTGGGGGGATGCCCCACCTTCACAAGGCAGGAATAGAGGCTCAGCCCAGGAAAGTGTGGCCCAAACCAAGTTCTGTTGGGAGCCCTGGAGGGTTCAGAGAGTGGCTAAGAGGTCTCCAGCGGCTCGTCAGGCAGCTGGGTGAAGGTCCATCCAATATGCTTTATCTGGGCAGATTTCATTTCCCGTTGGAGGAAAAGGAAGAGATCTTTGTGTTTCTCTGCTGTTTTTTCCCTTTCAGACAGATCAGAAATCAGATCCTGTCAGATAAGCCCAGATGAAAAGAAAGTGGCAGAGGCTGGCCCAAAGAGAAGGTTCCCTGGCAGAGGTCACACAGGAAGAATCCAGAGAGACCCTCCCCCTGCAGGGGAGGGAGAAGGGGATTCATGTGGTCCTCACTTTCCCCAAGGACCTTGCTTTAGACTTTTAATATTTCCAAATGAGGTTTTATGTACAGTGATTGTATTATTATTTTTTGCATCTGGTTAAAAGTGACAGATTGTTAAATATAAACTTGAAGACTTCACACTTCTTACCCAGAAGCGGCATCTCTTCATGGTTTCAGGCAGGGGCGACCTAACCAAATGGAAGTGGCTCAAACCTCACTTGACCTCTGGGAGGCCCAGAAGGCAGTCGCGGGAGGGCAGGGAACAGGGAGGAGGAGGGGCGGGGGAGGGGAGGTGGGGGAGAGAGAGTGGGGAAAGAGAGGGGAGAGAAGCCGGCCAGAGCCTGGAGAAGAGGCGTGGGGGAGTCAGGACGGAAAGAAAGAGGAAAACGTGAGGGAGGAAGAGGAGAGGGCGAGGGCAGGCCGGGGAGAGGGCAAGGTGACCGCAGGTATCAGCGAGGGGCCAATTGTCAAGGTTCTATCTGCGCGATGATTGATGCGAGCCTGGGTTTTTCTGTCAGCCTGTCACGGCGCAGGAATGTTTAATGTTCTCATTATTGGTTACGCTGTTGTGTATATTTCTCTGTCAGCACCGCGGACCCAGCTGAACTGGCAGAGCACTTCAAAGGCCTGCGGGTCATTCATCATCCCCATGACGCTCCGGCAAATGCTCAGCTTCAGCTCCGCGCCAGGGATTTGTTATGACTTGCGAGCCGGCTGACAGACAGGGCTGTGGCGGCCGTGGGAGGGACGCGGGAGGGAGGCGCGCAGCCCTTTTTGTCACTCTGGGCCCGCGGCAGCGCCCAGTGCCCGGACTCGGCGGCTCCCAGGGGCGGGCGGTGCAGACCGGCCGGGGTGACTCCCCGGGGCGGGGTGGGGGGGTGCCGGACCCAGGCCCCCTCCCCCCCGCCCCCCGGCACTGACTCTCCCCTTAAGCCCAGCCGGCGCCCTTTCCCTCCAATCCTACCCTCCTCCTCTCGGCTGGCGGTGGCGTCTCCAAAAGTTGTGCTGAAAACCCAGAGGTTGGGGGAAAAAAGAGAAACTTTCAACGGTCTGGGGGCCTGGGGAGGGGCGGGTGGGGAGGGGTGAGGGGAGAGCAGAATATCGGAGCTTTGTTTCCTTTCCCAGGCCGTGACATGATTAATCGTTTTCTTCTGATCTAATTTTGGAACATGAAAAACAGCACATTTGTCTTGAAGAAAAATGATGTGCCGAACTGCGCAGATGGAAATTTCGAGCAATGAGAAAGATTAAAGTGAAACCCCACTCCTTAGACCTAATCATGAGTTGTAGATTATTCTGTCGGCCCAGCCAGATGGTAGCTCTGATTCCACAGCCCCTTCTTATATTAATGAATACTAGACTGTTATATTTGACTTAGGTAAGTGAAATGTCTATCAGAGCTAATGGACTGCCAGCCAGCATAACACATGTTGTACCGCTAAGGGTCCTTGCTGCATTTTTCATGTTTTATACTGATGTAGAACATTTTGTTTCCTACTGTTTTTCATCATTGTCACTGTTTGCTAAATATTTTCACATGGAAGCGGGGAGAGGGAGACGGAGTCAGGAGGAAAAAGAACCCCCCTCCAAACTTGTGTCCAAAGCTAATTTCCTCCCGTTGGGCTTGGCTATAACTCTACAAGTAAAACAGTCACCCCCGAGCAATGCATCCAGGAACTCAATAGTAACGTGATTAAGTTCCTAGTCAACAAGACTACACTCCACTGTATGTTAACAAACCTAATTATAGCCCCGTGGTGATAAATTCGGCCAAGGGCCCTTGCTGCACATCTCTGAGGTCATATCTCCAAGAGCAGCTTGACCCTCATGTCCCAGGGGATGGGATTGTCCGGGAGAGGAGTCCCAGCCTCAGCTTGGGGGGAGGGGCTGTTCCTCCTTCACCTCCTTGTCCAGTCCCTGGGGAAGGTGAGCAGATGCTAGGAAATACTGCAGAGCAGGTCAGAGGTCTGAGCAACTGGGCAGTAGGCTTTCCTGGCTGAGGCTGGATTGGCATTGGGAGCCGTTGGCCCCAACCGTGTCATAAGCAGTAACAGGATGCCTGAGAGGGGAGTGTAGTGCTCCCAGCCTGTTGGTTCCATGCAGGCCTGGGGGCACCCCTCTGGGCCCAGTAGAGGGTGGCTCAGGCCCTTCCCCTTCTTCCAGATGCCTTGTCCATACGCTGGAAAGCCCCTGAAGAGCTAGCTGTGCAAAAGGCAATCCTCTTGTTTGTGAAGCACCCAAGCGTGGGTGGGGATGGTGTCCTGGAGAAAATGAGTCCCGGAGATGGAATCCGAAAGGTGTCTGGGGACAGATAAGATGGAGGCAGTTGAGGGACATCTTCAAGGGGTGGTGTCTTGAGAAAAAAATGGAAAGAAATACATAGACAGGGAAGAGAGACTGCGAGACATGAAAACATATGGAGAGAGATAGAAGGAAGAGACGAACGCACAGAGAGAGAGACATAGACGTAAAGAAATGTAGATACTGACAGAATAGATGGCTTGTGAACTCAGAGAAACTCTTCTTTCTCCAGCCAAAATGAGTTCCCTAAAAAGCACATCTGACCCCTGCTTAAAAATTCTCTCTTGGCTGTGATTCCCACAGGAGTCAGTTCAAATGTCTTGGCTGGGTATAGATGACCCTTTTCCATTTGCCCCTAACTTACCTCTCTGGCCTCTTCTCTCACCTTGAACCCTGCACTTCTGTGTATGAACCTCCACATGAGCCTTCTCCGGGTCCCCAAGAATGCCAGGCTCTTTCAGAACAATGTGCTTTTGTCTGTGTTTATCTCTATCTATCCCACTTCCTTGCATTCTTTCTCTGGCAAACTCTTACTCATCCTTCAAGACCCAGCTCCCATGTGTCCTCCCCTGCCACATTTTCCTGACATTCCCCAGGAGGCATTATTTCACCCTCTGCCCCCCCCCCCCCATAGCACCTGTCCATATCCATGTGAAAATATTGTCCAGGCTGTATTGAAAAATGTCTGTGTTTACAGATCTCTCCCTCTATACCTCCCTTCCTCTACAACTGTTCCTTTGTTCATTCATTTGTCTGCTTATTCAAGAAATATGTATTGAGAACCTACTACATGCCAGGTATTGTTCTGGGCACGGGGGATTCAGCGATGTGCAAAATCCCCTGCCCTCTCAGAGCTGACATTTTGGTAGCTATATGTGTGGGTATATTAGTGAGGTTTTTTCCATAGTGAGAAACAGAAACTCACCTAGGCTAGCTCTAGTAGTGGGGGTTATTGTAAGATGGTGGCAATAAGAACACAAAAATCGTCTGGGGACCCAAGAACAACTGTATAGCTGAGCCTCTCAACTTCTATAACTCGTTACTGGCTCATTCATGGCCTCTCCGAGCTCCCAATGCCACTTTTTAAACTTTTTGTGGTATAATATACACACAGAAAAGTACACATATCATTAGAATATAGCTCAATAAGTTTTCACAAACTGTAACCCACAATGAGCTCAAGAAACAACATTCTGTATTCCAGTACTGCCCTCCCCCACTGCTAGTTCCCCTTTTTAATTTTTAAGTGAAATTCCCATCCCAACATTTTTTTTTTCTTTCTCATTCCATGATACTTTTTTTTAAAAACATCTTTATTGGAGTATAATTGTTTTACAATGGTGTGTTAGTTTCTGCTCCATAACAAAGTGAATCAGCCATACATATATACATGTTCCCATATCTCTTCCCTCTTGCGTCTCCCTCCCTCCCACCCTCCCTCTCCCACCCCTCTAGGTGGTCACAAAGCACCGAGCTGATCTCCCTGTGCTATGCGGCTGCTTCCCACTAGCTATCTATTTTACATTTGGTAGTGTATATATGTCCATGCCTCTCTTTCACTTTGTCACAGCTTACCCTTCCCCCTCCCCATATCCTCAAGTCCATTCTCTAGTAGGTCTGTGTCTTTATTCCCTTCTTGCCCCTAGGTTCTTCATGACCATTTTTTTTTTTTAGATTCCATACATATGTGTTAGCATATGGTATTTGTTTTTCTCTTTCTGACTTACTTCACTCTGTATGACAGACTCTAGGTCCATCCACCTCATTACAAATAACTCAATTTCATTTCTTTTTATGGCTGAGTAATATTCCATTGTATATATGTGCCACATCTCCTTTGTCCATTCATCTGTTGCCCATCCCAACTTTTGCCCGCTATTAACTATGACATTTTGATTTCTGTTTTCAGTGGGTTTGGGTTTTTTTGAACAGCTTTATTGAGGTAAAATTTACATACCATAGAATTGCCCATTGTTAGTGAACAATGTGATGATTTTTAGTAAACTTATAATAGAGTTGCACAACTGTGGTCACAATCCAGTTTTAGAACATTTCCATCATTCCCTCCAAATTATCAGTCAATTTTCAGGGCCATTTTCAGTCAATCCTGGGTTCCAGCCCTAGTCCTAGGCAACCAGGTTTTAGATTTAGGTCTACGATCCATTTAAAAAATATATAACAACTGTTTTGAAGCATAACTCACATGCCATAAAGTCCATTCTTTGAAAAGGTAAAATTCGGTGGTTTTTAAATATATATTAATTCAGTGGTTGTATAAATATCACCACTACCTAATTCCATAATGTTTCATCACCCCCCTCCCCGCAAAAAAAACATACCCATTAGCAGTCAGTCCCCATTCCTCCCTCCCCCAGTACCTGGAAATCACTAATCTACATTTTGTCTCTATGGATTTTCCTACTATAGACATTCAATATAAATGGAATCATACAATATGAGGCTTTCTGTGTCTGGCTTCTTTCACTCAGGATAATACTTTTAAAGATTCATCCATGTTCTAGCATGTAAGAGAACTTCATTCCTTTTTATGGCCAAACAGTATTCCACTATTAGGATTTACAACATTTTTTTTTCCATTTCTCACTGATGTACTTTTGAGTTGTTTCCACTCTTTGGTAGTTATGAATAATGCTGCTATGATCATTCATGTACAAGGTTTTGTGTGCACATATGTTTTCAGTTTTCTTGGACATATATCTAGGAGTAAGTAGAATTTCTAGGTCATATGCTAACTCTGTGTTTAACTTTTTGACTGTGATTCATTTGAAGTTAATCTTTGTGTATGGTATGAGGTAAGAGTCTAAGTTCATTTCTTTGCATGTGGATATCCAATTGTCCCAGCATAACTTAAAAAAAAAATCATGAATTAGCACTGGATTTTGTCAAATGATTTTTCTACATCTACTGAGTGAGGTATTGAAATTTCCAATTATTACTATTAAATTGTCTATTTCTCCTTGAAATTATCATATGAGTTTTGTCCTTTATTCTTTTAATAATGGTTTACTATATTAATTAATCTTCAAATAGTAAACCAACCTTACATTCCTATGATAAATACCACTTAGTAATGGTGTTGTATTTTTCTTAAGTTCTTTTTTTGATGTGAACCATTTTTCAAAAAATATTTATTTATTTATTTGGCTGCATCAGGTCTTTTGTTGTGGCGAGCAGGCTCTTCACTGCGGTGTGCGGCTCTCTAGTTGTAGCATGCAGGCTCAGTAATTGCAGCACACAGGCTCTCTAGTTGTGGCGTGTGGGCTCTAGAGTGCGCAGGCTCAGTACTTGTGGCCCATGAGAGTTGCCCCGTGGCATGTGGAATCTTTGTTCCCTGACCAGCGATTGAACTCGCGTCCCCTGCATTGGAACACGGATTTTATTTTTTAAAGATTGATTTATTATTTATATATTTATTTATTTTTGGCTGTGTTGGGTCTTAGTTGCGGCATGTGGGATCTTCTTTGCAGCATGGGGGCTCTTCGTTGTGGCACGCAGCCTTCTCTCTAGTTGTGGAAAGTGGGTTTTTCACTCTCTCGTTCTGGTGTGCATGCTCCAGGGCATGTGGGCTCTGTAGTTGTGGCAGGCGGGTTCCAGAGTGTGTGGGCTCTGTAGTTTGCAGCACACAGGCTCTCTAGTTGAGGTGCATGAGCTCAGTAGTTGTGGCACATGGGCTTAGTTGCCCCATGGCATGTGGGATCTTAGTTCCCTGACTAGGGATCGAACCCACATCCCCTGCATTGTAAGGAAGATTCTTTACCACTGGACCATCACGGAAGTCCCTGGAAGGCATATTCTTTTTTTTTTGGTTTGTTTGTTTGTTTGTTTATTTATTTATTTTTGGCTGCGTTGGGTCTTTGTTGCTGCACGCAGGCTTTCTCCAGTTGCGGTTAGCGGGGGCGACTCTTCGTTGTGGAGTGTGGGCTTCTCATTGTGGTGGCTTCTCATTGCAGAGAACAGGCTCTAGGCATGCGGGCTTCAGTAGTTGTGGCTCGTGGGCTCTAGAGCGCAGGCTCAGTAGTTGTGGCACACGGGCTTAGTTTCTCTGCAGCATGTGGGATATTCCTGGACCAGAGCTCGAACCTGTGTCCCCTGCATTGGCAGGCGGATTCTTAACCACTGCACCACCAGGGAAGCCCAAGGACCTCTTTTTTTTTTTTTTAAGTCTTTATTGAATTTGTTACAATGTTGCTTCTGTTGTTGTTTTTTTTTAATGTTTTGTTTTTCTGGCCACGAGGCATGTGGGATCTTAACTCCACAACCAGGGAGTGAACCCCCTCACCCCCTGCATTGGAAGGCAAAGTCTTAACCACTGGACCACTAGGGAAGTCCCAGTAATGGTGTTTAATCCTTTTTATATGTTGCTGAATTTAGTTTGCTAATATTTTGTTAAGGATTCTTTCATCTACGTTCATGTAGGATATTGGTTTTCTTTTTTTATGATATATTTGTCTAGCTTGGCTTTCTGGGTAAATCTAGCCTCATAGAATGAGTTGGGAAGTATCCCTCCTCCACTGTTGCCTGAATTTCTGAAGGATTGGTACTATTTCTTCTTTAAATATTTAAATTTGATTTACCAGTATATCTATCTGGGTGTAGGCTTTTTTTTTAATAGCTCTTTTTAAAAATTAATTAATTAATTAATTGGCTGTGTTGGGTCTTCGTTGCTGCACATGGGCTTTCTCTAGTTGTGGCAAGTGGGGGCTACTCTTCATTGCAGTGCACAGGCTGCTCATTACGGTGGCTTCTCTCTCTGTGAGCATGGGCTCTAGGTGCGTGGGCTTCAGTAGTTGTGGCTCGCAGGCTCTAGAGTGCAGGCTCAGTAGTTGTGGCACACTGGCTTAGTTGCTCTGTGGCATGTGGGATCTTCCTGGACCAGAGCTCAAACCCATGTCCCCTGCATTAGCAGGCAGATTCTTTTTTTTTTTTTTTTGTGGTACGTGGGCCTCTCACTGCTGTGGCCTCTCCCGCTGCGGAGCACAGGCTCTGGACGCGCAGGCTCAGTGGCATGGCTCACGTGCCCAGCCACTCGGCGGCATGTGGGATCCTTCCGGACCGGGGCACGAACCCGTGTCCCCTAGCAGGCAGATTCTTAAGCACTGTATCACCAGAGAAGTCCCTGGATACGGAATTCTTGATTGAACATTTTTCTTTTCTTCTAGTATTTTGAATATGTCAATCCATTGCTTTTTAACCTTCATTGTTTCTGATGAGAAATCAGCTGTTAATTGTATTGTTGGGGGTAATTCCTGGCAGTACAGTGGTTAAGACTCCACGCCCTCACTGCTGAGGGCCTGCGTTTGATCCCTGGTCTGGGAAATAAGATCCCACAAGCTGCACGGCATGGCAAAAACAAATTGTATTGTTGTTCTCTTGTATGGGATGAGTTGTTTTTCACTTGCTGCTTTGAAAATTTTCTTTGTCTTAGGCTTTCACCGATTCGACTGTGTGGATCCAGCTGTGAAACTCTTTGTATTGATCCTACTTAGGATTTATTGAGCTTCTTGGATATGCAGATTAATATTTTTATTATATTTAGGAAGGTTTTGGTCATTATATCTTTAAATAATTTTTATACCCCTTTCACTTTCTACTTTCTTTCTAAGATAACAATTACAGATTTGTTGGTACCCTTAATATTGCCTCACATCTTTGCACGTGTGCACAGGCTCTGTTGGCCAGGGATGTGTGGGCATCTCTGGCCCTCTTTGGTCCCTGCTATACATGCACATAGTCTCTGGTCATCCCAGGATATGTGGGAAGCTCATCAAGCCCCTGATGGCTATCTTACCACCTGCAACTTCTTGATAAATTCCTGGCTAGTCCACCAGTCCTTTGCTTGTCAGAACCAAGCCTAAAACCTCAGATTAATGGAGAGGATGCTCCTCCCTGTTTGCTAGCCACTGAGATTATCTCTTCAACTGACAGTGCTCCAAATAAATTGTGCCCCCTCCAGCATCAGTGGTGAAGCTACTGGTTTTCATGGCATTGACAAAGCTGAGGGAAGGGGAATGGGGTGTGAGCAGCCATAGACTCATGGTTTTCTTACCCAAAGCTTGGTAGTTTTAATAAATAAGTTTTTCTTAGTTGTTGTATGCCTTTGGTAGAATTCCAGAGTGTGAAATGTTTTGTTTGCTTGCTTGTTTGGCTTGGTTTGGTTTTTGTTTCTGCTAATTGACCTCCATTTAAATATTTCTTTATGTATGTAAATAACTTGTAAACATATGGACTTATGCCCTCTGTAAAACATATGGACTTATGCCCTCAATACGATAAACACTTGTATGCTACTCTCCAACATGTCCACCAGTTGTGTTGTCTGCTTACTACAAATTAGTTGTATGTGTTCCTAAGCCTGTTTATGTCAGCTTTACTTGAATTTTAATTACCTTATTTATTTAAATATAACATAAACTAATAAAATCTGACTATAAAAATAATTTTTTTATATTAACTAAATTGAATGTTTTAGAAAGACTTGATAAAGAAAAGTAGCAAAAAATTTAATGTTAAATTGGGTGTGCACAGACCTACTAGAGAATGGACTTGAGGATATGGGGAGGGGGAAGGGTAAGCTGTGACAAAGTGAGACAGTGGCATGGACATATATACACATATACATATACCAAACGTAAAATAGATAGCTAGTGGGAAGCAGCCGCATAGCACAGGGAGATCAGCTCGGTGCTTTGTGACCACCTAGAGGGGTGGGATGGGGAGGGTGGGAGGGAGGGAAACACAAGAGGGAAGAGATATGGGAACATATGTATATGTATAACTGTTTCACTTTGTTATAAAGCAGAAACTAACACACCACTGTAAAGCAACTGTACTCCAATAAAGATGTTAAAAAATAAGTAAATATATAAAGTGGGTGTGCATGTAGCAGCTGGAAAACATTGGAGGAAAAAAATCACAAATATCCAGAAGGAATCTCCATGTGTGAAGGATTCTGCTTAAACTCTCATTGTACTCACAGTGTAAAAGAGACAGAGATGCTACAATTATCTGACGAGTTTTAAAGTAACCATGATAAAAATGCTTCAGCAAGCAATTACAAATGTATTTGCAACAAACAAAAAAAATAGAAAGACTCAATAAGAAATGGAAGATAAAAATGGAGATATTAGAGCTAAAGAATACTGTAACCAAAATTAAAAGCTCAGGGAATGGGGTCAACACTGGAATGGAAGGTAAAGCAAAGAATCAGTGAACCAGAAACTAAAACTATAGAAATTACCCAATCTGAATAAGAGTGAGAGCAAGAGAAAGAAAGGAAGGAAGGAAGGGAGGGATGGAGGGAGGGAGGGAGGGAGGGAGAAAGAAAGGAAGGAAGGGAAGGAGGGAGGGAGAAAGGAAGGGATGGAGGAAGGAAGAACAGAGCTTCAGAAACATGTAGGACTATAACAGAATATCTAACATTTGGGTGTCAGAGTCCAGGAAGGAGAGGAGAAAGAGGGTGGGGCTGAAAAAGTATGAAAAGAAGTACTGGTGGGAACCTTTCCAAATTTGTCAAGAGACATAAACCTAATTCAAGAAGCTGAGTGAACCCATTACAGGATAAACTCAAAGATATCTATCCTAAGATGCATCATAATTAAACTACTAAAAACTAAAAGTAAAGAAAAATTCTTGAAAGTAGACATAAAAATGACACTTTACCTCGAGGGGAAAACAATTTGAATTACTGTTTGTTTCTCGTCAGAAACCATAGGGGCCAGAGGGGAGTGCTGCAAGTAAAAAACTGTCAATTCAGAGTCCTATACCAGCAAAAATATCCTTCAGGAGTGGAGAAGAAATGAAGACATTCTCTGATTAAGGAGAAGTAAAGTAATTTGTTGCCAGCAGAACTATCGTAAAAGAAAGGCAAAAGGAAGTTCTCTAAACAGAAAGGAAATGATAAAGTGAGGAACTTTAGAACATCAGGAAGAAATAGCACAATAAGCAAAAATATGGGTAAATATAATAGATATACTCTTCTTAAATTTCCTAATGTTTGATGATTCAAGCAAATTATATGATATCTTAGCAGTTCTAAATATATATATATAAGAAATGTTTAAAATAATTATATTATAAATGGGAGAGAGTAAAGGAACACAAAGGGAGATAAGACCTCTATTCTTCACTTCAACTGGTAAAATGACATAGACCGTGACAAGTTATGTAGGTATAAAGTAATACAGCAACCACTAAAAAAAGCTATACAAAGAGATACACTCAAAAACACTATACATAAATCAAAATGGAATTTTTAAAAAGTTAAGTAATCTACTTGATGAAGAGAAAAGAGAAAGGCAAAACAAAGAAGAAACAGAAAAAAAATACACTTAAGCCTTAGCATATCAGAAATTACACAAAATATAGATTATCTAAATACAATAATTAAAAGACAGAGATGGCAGCAGGATTAAAAAACATGGCCCAACTTATACACTGTCTACACAAAAAATTACCTTCAAATATAATGATACAGCCAGATTGAAAGCAAAAGGCTGGAAAATGACATATCATGCAAGTATTAATTAAAAGAAAGCAGGAGGCGGAACCATAGAGTTGGGAACCGCACGTGGAGCTTTCGGTGGGGCGCCCAGGACGCTGGGATCCCGTGTGCCCGCGCAGGAAGTAGCTCTGGAGACTCGCGAGAGAGCGCAGGCGGCGGCCGGGCCGGGAGAGGCGGGCCTCAGCGCAGATTGGGTCAGGCACGCGCAAGGGCAGCCCCCGAGGGCCGCCCCAGAGGCCCCAGCGCCGCCGAGGTCCTAATAGGCAGCACCGTCTTCCGCCGCACGTGGCCGCACCGGGATTCCCAAATCCAAGCGCGACAAGAAAGGTGGGCAAAGGGGGTGTTGGGACCCGGTGAGGAATTCGCGGGCTGGCTGTCACCTGCGGTAGGGGCTTCGCGGGGGAAGCACGGGGGTGGGGGCTGGAGCCGGGTCGGGTCAGGGAGCGGAGACTGCTTTGCCAGGCCTCCAGAGTTTGTCCAAGGCCGGCTGGTCGGGGAACAGCCTCTGAACACCCAGGCCGCACCCGATCTCGCCTTGGCCCACCTTTTCCTACCTCAGCCCATCTGTCTTAGTTCTCCGTGCTCCCCCCACCCTACCGCCTTTCCCTCAACCCAGGTTTATCCCTAAGTATGGTCTTGTGTACTTGAAGTTGCTTCTGTCTGGCATGCTTGTGCTCCGGTCTTTGTATGGCTGGCTCTTTCTCAGTTGGCAGTTCGTAGGATACCTCCTAAGAGAGTATTCCTGACTGCCTCTACTATGGTGAGCCTCTCTCACTCCGGCTCTCTAGCACATTCACTCAACAAATTAGAGAGGGGCCTGGCACTCTCTAGGCGTCGAAGGATACAGCAGTTACAACAAGGAAGGCCTAGAGCCCTCATCAAGCTTAATATTTTAGTTATGGGAAGTATATCCTCCCAAGGTACCGAAAATTGAATCAGTAAATTCAGATAGTGGTAAGTCCCGTGGAGTAAGAGAGAAAGAGAAGTTGATGTTCTTTTGTGCAGTGTGGCCAGAGAAGGTCTCTGTTGAGATGACAAACGAGCAGGAACTTGAAGAAAGTAAATAAGCAACCCATGGAGTTACCTGGAAGGATGGTGGTCCCAGGAGAGGGAACACGAAGGGCAAAGGCCCTGAAGCGGGAGCATGTTTGACATGTTCTGGGGCAAGAGGCCAGCGTGGCCAGGGCAGAGTGAGCAAAAAGGAGGGAGAGGGAATTGGGCAGAGTGTGCGGGGCTTGAAAGACCTTTGCAAGGAACTGGCTTTCACACGCAGGTGAAACGGGAGGAGAGAGCTCGAGCAGAGGAATGATGGGGTTCAACTTTACTTTTAAAAAGTTCACCCTAGTTGCTTTGTTGAGAATAGACAGGGAAGGTGGGGGCAGTGTGCAGGGGTGGAAGCAGCGAGACTAGCAGTAATCCAAGAGAGCATGGTGCTGGCTAGGTCCACAGTTGTAGCAGTGGAAATGTTGGAAAATGGGCAACTGTATTTTGTTTGCCCTCCTGTGCTGCACTTGCCCTGAATGGCGTGATTACCTTTCTAGATGTGTGCTTCGTGAAGAGGGACTGACTGAGTGCCAGGCAGGATGAATAAGAAGCGGCCTCCTCTTAGGAGCCAGGGCTTTGCATTTGATGCTCTGTTAGGCGTTTGTGGAACGATTGGGTTCTGTGGAGGGAGCCCTGGTCAGATCTGGCAAATGTCAAACCCTTCTGGTTAAGGGGCAAATTGGGCCCCAGCTGTTGTTGGAGAAGAGGTGCTTGTCCCTCCCCAAAGATGCGTTGCTGCATCCATGGGTCCAAACTGCAAGACAGGGTGTAGCAGAGGAGATACAGTCCCCAGCCCAGAGCAGCCACAGACGGTCTCTGTGTACCACAGCAGCACAGGGACGCGCCTCAGCCAGCAGCTAGCTCAGCCACTGGCAGGGCCCCCAGAGCCTCCACACCTCAGTAGGGAGTTTTCGCTTTGCCTCAGGGGAGCTAAGGAATACCTAATAAAAAAGAAAAAAAAAAAAAGAAAAAAAAGAAAGCGGGAGTGACTTAGATACAACAGACCAATTTCAACACCAACTACCACAATTCACCCAGTATGAAATAGATAGATATATACTATCCTATATTAAGGATATTGAATTCATAATTTAAAAAATTCCCAAATAAGAAATCTCCAGGCCCAGATGGTTTTACAGGAGAATTCTACAAAATGTTTAAAGGAGAATTAACACTAGTTCTATACAGTCTTTTGTAGAAAATTGAAGAGGAGGGCACACTTCCAAATTCATTTCATGAGGATAATATTACCTTGTTACCCAAAATCAGCTATATTCATACAAAACAAGAAAACTATAGACCAATAACCCTCATGAATATAGATTTAAAAATCCTTTAAAAAATTAGCAAATAGGGCTTCCCTGGTGGTGCAGTGGTTGAGAATCTGCCTGCCAATGCAGGGGACACGGGTTCGAGACCTGGTCTGGGAGGATCCCACATGCCGCGGAGCAACTGGGCCCTTGAGCCACAACTACTGAGCCTGCGCGTCTGGAGCCTGTGCTCCGCAACAAGAGAGGCCGAGATAGTGAGAGGCCCGCGCACCGCGATGAAGACTGGCCCCCGCTCGCCGCAACTAGAGAAAGCCCTCGCACAGAAACGAAGACCCAACACAGACAAAAATAAATAAATAAATTTATTAAAAAAAATTAGCAAATAGAATTCAGCAGTATATCAAAAGAATTATGCACCATGACTAAGTGGAGTTTATTGCAGGGATACAAAGCTGGATCAATATTCAAAATTATATTAATGTAATCTACTATATTAATAAGCTAAAGAAAAAAATCACATTATTATATCTATTGATGCATAAAAAGTTTTGACAAAATTCAACACCCATTCATGGTGTTGAAATTCTCAGAAAGGGAACTTCCCTGGTGGTGCAATGGATAAGACTCCACGCTCCCAAGGCAGGGGGCCTGGGTTTGACCCCTGGTCAGGGAACTAGATGCCACGTGCATGCAGCAACTAAGAGTTCACATGCCACAACTAAGGAGCCCACATGCTGCAATTAAGGAGCTGGCGAGCCACAACTAAGGAGCCTGCCTGCCACAACTAAGATCTGGTGCAACCAAATAAATAAATAAATAAATTCTCACAAAATGCTTAAAAAAAAAGAAAAGAAACTCTCAGAAAAATAGGAATAGAGGAGAACTTCCTCAACTTGATAAAAAGAATCTACAAAAAATCTACAACTAACGTTATAGTTAATGATAAAAGACCTAATCTCTCCCCCTTAAGTTCACAAGGTAAAAATGTTCGCTGTAACCACTCTTGTTCAATGTAGTGCTGGAAGTTCTGGCCAGTGCAGTAAGGCCAGAAAAGGAAATAAATGGCTTGCAGATTGGAAAACCATTTGGTAAATAAGAAATGAAAACTATGTTCACACAAAAACCCTTACATGAATGTTTTATAGCACTTTATGTATAACAGGCAACAAGAGGAAACAACCCAGATGTCCTTCAATGGGTGAAGGGTTAAACTGCGATATATCCACACCATGGAATACTACTCGATGATTAAAAGGAACAAGCTATGGGTACACACAACAACCTGGATGAATCTCCAGAGAATTATGCTAAGTGAAAAAAAGCCAACCCCAAAAGTTTCCATACTGAATGATTCCATCTATATCCGGTTCTTGAAATGAGAAAATTATAGAATGGAGAGCACATTAGTGATTACCAGGGGCTAAGGTGGGGGTTGGAACATGAGGGAGGTGGGGGTTGGAACATGAGGGAAGTGGGTATGGCTATGAAAGAATAACATAAGGGATGAAAATGTTCTACATCTTGACTGTATCTATGTGAATATCCTGGTTATGGTATCATGGTACCGTTTTGCAAGATGTTACTATTCAGAGAAACTGGGTAAAGGGTATGCAGGATCACTCTGTATTACATAAAAACAAAAAGTTTAATTTAAAAAAAACCTGGACTCTCTTAATCGTCTATATGTGTGTCACCTGTGATACTTAGAAGAATTAATAAAATATTCTTCATTGAAAAATCTATGTCGGCCAGCGGGAGACGTGGCAGGCGAGCAGTTCTGCTCCGAGGGCGTAAGTGCGTGCCCAGGTTTCGGCCGCTGACCAGGCAGCAACATGGTGGCACCAGTGCTGGAGACCGCTCACGTGTTTTGCTGCCCGAACCGGGTGTGGGGAGGCCTGAGCTGGAGCTCCAGGCCCGGAGGACTTCTGGCCTTTGGCACGTCCTGTTCCGTGGTGCTCTATGACCCTCAGAAAAGTGTTGTTATTACCAACCTGAATGGTCACACTGCTCGAGTCAATTGCATACAGTGGATTTGTAAACAGGATGGTTCTCCTTCTACTGAATTAGTTTCTGGAGGATCTGATATTCAAGTGATTCACTGGGATATAGAGAATAATCAGGCATTTGGAAGTCATTGAGGATTTCTAAGCAGCGGAGTATGAATACCAAAGAAGATGAATCTGATGGGAGTGTACCAAATTAGGATAGGAAAAAAATATGAAGGAAGAGATATGGGATATAGTTTTGAAGGAAAATGATTTTGGCATTGACTAGATAGTTGTCAAAGGAGTGGGGAGCTATTGAGTAGAGGAGTGAGAAATCAAAAAGAGCGGGATTCTGGCTCAGGGCTCTGGAAGAAAGATACTTCTACAAAGCAAAATAGGCAAGTGGGAGGGAAGATGTGGAATTCAGTTGTTAACACGTTACTTGTATTGCTAACCAGAGAGAGGGGCCAGGTGTGGAGGAGGGGATCGTGGAGTCACTTAGACTTGAATGAGAGTTCTAATGGTTGTGTAGCAAAGCAGCTCCTGTTTAGACTTACCTTGGCAGAGGAATCCAGAGAGAGCCATCTGCGCACTCAGTTTTGAGACCTTGAGTTGAGATTTGCAAGACTCTTTCCTCAGTGCTGCCCTAAGCTTCTGCCAGTAGAGAGGATAGCAGGCTGAGTATCTGATGGCAGACAGTGAATTTAGAGATGGACCAGAAAGTAGAATGTGAGGCCAGACAAGGAGGAGGAGAGGAGGAGGATGAAAGGCATAAAAGAGGGATGAAGGGGGCTTCCCGGGTGGCGCAGTGGTTGGGAGTCCGCCTGCCGATGCAGGGGACACGGGTTTGTGCCCTGGTCCAGGAAGATCCCACATGCCGTGGAGCGGCTGGGCCCGTGAGCCATGGCCGCTGAGCCTGCGCATCCGGAGCCTGTGCTCCGCAACGGGAGAGACCACAACAGTGAGAGGCCCATGTACTGCAAAAAAAAAAAAAAAAAAAAAAAAGAGGGATGAAGGGAATAAGAGGATTTGGGGGAAGAAGTCACATATTAGAACCTTGGAGGCTTAAAGGTTCCTTCTGGTATGCATTTCCATGCACACAGGTGTTCACTACATCTTGACTTCTGATAAAAGGAAATAATTCTAAGCTGGTATCATGAGAGATTTGAGTCTTTGAACAGTGGGCATCGTTTTTTTAAAAGCCGGTGAACTTAAGAGATTTGTTTTGTTTGAGCTTTTAAGATTCTCTAATGGTTGAAATACAACCCTGCTTAAAAGATGTGAAGTGACATAGAAAACAAACTTATGGTTACTAAAGGGGAAAGGGGGTGGGAGTGGGGATAAATTAGGAGTTTGGGATTAGTAGATACAAACTACTATATATAAAATAGATAACAATGTCCTGCTGTATAGCGCAGGGAACTATATTCAATATCCTGTAATAAATCATAATGGAAAAGAATATGTATATATATATATATAACTGTACACCAGAAACTAACACAATGCAACATTGTAAATCAACTATACTTCAATTTAAAAAAATAAAATAAAATAGAAAAAAAACTATATCATTATTGGTATATTCTGTCAAATACTAAGGGAGATATGTTAAAATAATCCGTCATGATTGGGAAGTGTCTATTTCTCCTTTTAGGTCTGTCAATTTCTGTTTTATATATTTTGAGACTATATTATTTCATGCATATACATTTAGAATTATTCAGTCCTATTGGTTGATTGTGCTTTTAATCACTATGAAGTCTCTCTCTTAATTTCTTGTGATGCTTTTTGCTTTAAAGTCTATTTTGTCTGATTTTAGTATAGTGACACCATCTCTCTCTTCGTTAGTATTTACATAGAACTCCCCCCTATTCTTCTACTTAAAAATTTTTCTGTATCTTTATTTTTAAAGGATGTCTCTTGTAAACAACGTCTGCAATTGTTTTTATGTAATATAATATTACAATTTTTGTCTTTTAATTGGAGTATCTTGTTCACTTACATTTAATATAACTACAAATATATTTGGGTTTACATCTACCATTTTATTTATTCAGTATTTATCCCACATATTCTATATTCCTTTTTTTCTCTCACTTCTTGACTTCTTTTCAATTAAACAAATATGTTTATTATTCCATTTCTTCCCTCTCTTATCTTGTTAATTATAAATTCTTCTATTATTTTAGTAGTTACCTTAGAGCATTCAACATATATCTTTGACTTATTAAAGTCTAATATAAAATAGTACTTTTAGCACTTTTCATATCATTCAAGGACTTTAGAATACTTTAATTCCATTTCCTACCTCCAATTTTTATGCTATTATTTTCATATGTTTTAATTCTACATATATTTTACACCTTACATGATACTATTATTTTTCTGTAGAAACAATATTCATTTTTTGATTTGTAACAGTTAACAGTTTGCATTTCATTTGGGGTTCTCTCCATATCTTGGTTGATTTTTTTTAAAGTTTAAATATAGTAAACTTTATTTTTTGTTTTGTATTGTTTTATGGGTTTTGTCAAATGCACCGAGTCATTTGGTGACTCTCAGGGTGGCACAGAGCCACCACCAAAACCTCTTGGTATAGAACAGTCTGTCATCCCTAAATTCCTTTGTGCTGTCCCCTTATAGTCTACTCTGTTCCCACCTCCAACCCCTAGAGATATATGTAGCCTTCTGGGTCTGACTTCTTTCACTTAGCAATATACATATAGGATTCATACATGTTATTGTGTGAATCAATAGATTGTTTTCTTTTTATTGCTGAGTAGTATTCTATTGTATAGTCGTACTATACTTTATCCATTTGCTAGTTGAAAGACATCTGAGTGGCTTCCAGTTTGGGGCAATTATGAATAAAGTTCCTATAAACATTAATTTATCATAAGCATACATTTTTATTTCTCTTGGATAAATACCTAGTAGTAGGATTGCTGGGTCATATGGTTATATGTATGTTTAATTTTTTAAGAAACTGCCAAATTGTTTTTCAAACAATTTGCATCTCCATCAGCAACATTTGAGGCTTCCAGTTACTCCACATCCTCATCACTACTTGGTATTATCAGTCTTTTTAGTTTTAGCTGTTCTAGTAGGTATGTAGTAGTATCTCATGGTAGTTTTTTGTTTGTTTGTTTGTTTGTTTGTTTTGCGGTACGTGGGCCTCTCACCGCTGCGGCCTCTCCCGCTGCGGAGCACAGGCTCCGGACGCGCAGGCCCAGCGGCCATGGCTCACGGGCCCAGCCGCTCCGCGGCACGTGGGATCCCCCCGGACCGGGGCACGAACCCGCGTCCCCTGCATCGGCAGGCGGACTCTCAACCACTGTGCCACCAGGGAAGCCCTCTTGGTAGTTTTAATTTGGTTATCCCTAATGACTAATTATGCTGAGCAGGTTTTAATGTGCTTATTTGCCACCCATATATCTTCTTTGGTGGAGTGTGTTTGGAACTTTTGGCAAGTTAGATATTGGGTTCCTTGTTTTTTTTTTATTGTTCAGCTTTTAGAGTTATTTATATGTTCTGTATACAAGTCTTTGTCAGAAATATGATTTGCATATATTTTCTTCCAGTCTGTGGCTTGCTTTTGAATTCTCTTATCAGTGTCTTTTGCAAAGCAAGAATTTTTAATTTTAATAAAGTTCAAATTATCATTTTTCTTTCATGGATCATGCTTTTGTGGATTGTGCTTTCAGTGTCTAGAAATTCTTTACCTAATGTAGGGTCATGCAGATTTTCTCATGTATTTCTACTAGAAGTTTTGTAGTTTCACATTATACATTTAGGTTTATGATCCATTTTGAGTTAATTTAAAAAAACATTTTATTTTTTGGAGATATAATTCACATACCATAAAATTCACCCTTTGAAAGTGTACAATTCAGTGGTTTTTAGTATATTCACAAGGTTATGCAGCCATCACCACTATCTAATTCCAGAGCATTTCATCATCTGAAAAAGAAACTCCAGGACTCATTAGCAATCACTGCCCCTTGCTCCTCTCCCAGCCTTAGGCAACCACTAATCTACTTTTTGCCTCTATAGATTCTTTCACTTAGCATATTGTTCTCAAGTTTCATCCATTTTGTAGCATGTATTGGTATTTCATCCCTTTTTATTGCTGAATAGTGTTCCATTGTATAAATACATACATATTATCCATTCATCGTTCAGTGGACATTTGGATTGTTTTGGCTATTATGAATAATGCTGCTATGAACATTCATGTACAAGTTTGTGTGTGAACACATACTTTCAGTTATCTTGCATATATACTTAGGAGTGGTTGAGTTAGTTTTTATATAAGGTGTGAGGCATGGGTTGAGTTTCTTTTTTTCTTTTTTTTTTTGCATATGGGCATCTAATTATTCCAACACCACTTATCGAAATAACTATCCTTTCTCCATTGAATTGCCTTTGACCCTTGTTAAAAATCAGTTGAGGGCTTCCCTGGTGGCGCAGTGGTTAAGGATCCTCCTGCCAATGCAGGGGACTCAGGTTCGAGCCTTGGTCTGGGAAGGTCCCCCATGCCACGGAGCAACTAAGCCCGTGCGCCACAACTACTGAGCCTACGCTCTGGAGCCCGCAAGCCGCAACTACTGAAGCCCGTGCACCTAGAGTCCATGCTCTGCAACAAGAGAAGCCACCACAATGAGAAGCCTGCACACCCCAGTGAAGAGTATCCCCCACTCACCGCAACTAGAGAAAGCCCACATGCAGCAATGAAGACCCAACGCAGCCAAAAATAAATAAATAAAATAAATTAAAAAAAAATCAGTTGAGTGTATCTTGATTGTTTTGTTCCATTGATCTATATGTCTGTCTTTTCTGCTAATGCCACACTATCTTGATTACCATACTTTTTTAAGCTTTGAATTTAGGTAGTATAATTCCTTCAACATTTGTCTTCCTTTTCAAAATTGTCATTCTAGATCCTTTGCCCTTGTCTCATACATTTTAGAATCAGCTGGTCAGTAATGATTCAAAAAAGTATACTGAGATTTTGATTGGGATTGCATTGAATGTATAGATCAATGGGGGGGATTGTTATCTTACCAATTTGATTCTTCCAATCCATAAACTTGGATTATCTTTTTATTTATTTAGGTCTTTGATTTCTTTCATCAATATTTTGTAGTTTTCAACACACAGATCCTGCACATATCTGTTAGATTTATAACTAAGTCTTTCATTTTTGGGGTGCTATTGTAAATTGCATTGTTTTTAAAATTTTGAATCCAATGTTCATTGCTGATATATAGAAATACAATAAAATTTTGTATATCGACCTTGTATCCTGTACCTTTGTTAAGCTCACTTATTAGTTCTAGGAGCTTTTTTTCTTAAAGTTCACTCTTATTTATTTATTTATTTTTGGCTGCGTTGGGTCCTCATTGCTGCACGGGCTTTCTCTAGTTGTGGTGAGCAGAGGCCACTTTTCGTTGCGGTGCATGGGCTTCTCATTGCATTGGCCTCTCGTTGTGGAGCATGGGCTCTAGGTGCACGGACTTCAACAGTTGTGGCAAGTGGGCTCAGTAGCTGTGGCTCTTGGCCTCTAGAGCACAGGATCAGTAGTTGTGGCACATGGGCTTAGTTGCTCCATGGCATGTGGGATCTTCCCAGATCAGGGATCGAACCCTTGTCCCCTTCATTGGGAGGCAGATTCTTAACCACTGCACCACCAGGGAAGTCCGTAGGAGCATTTTTTTGTAGATTATTTGGAGTTTTCTATATAGACAATGTAATCATTATAGTTTTATATACATTTTGACCTTTCTGTTGCTCTTCATTCCTTCCTAAATATCTTCGATTTCATCTGGGATTGTTTTCCTTTTTGTAGGACTTTCTTTAGATCTTTTTTTTTTTTGATGTTGGTCTGTTGGTTAAATATTTTAATTTTTGTCTGAAAATGTCTTATTTTCATTTATTTTTAAGGAATATATTTTGCAAGATGTATTATTCTAAGTTGACAAATATTTTCTTTCAAAACTTTGAAGATATCCTTTGTTGTTCTGGCCTCCATTATTTCTATAGAGAAGTCAGTTGCTGCTATTGTTACTACTTTGAAGATAATATTCCTTTTTCTCTCTGTTTTTTAGGGTTTTTCTTTGCCTTGTCTTTCAGCAGTTTTACTTTGATGTGCCAAAGGTGTGGATGTAGTTTTCTTGGTATTTACCCTGCCTAGGCTTAACATTTCTTAAATACATAGCTTGTGTTTTTTTGTTTCTTTTGAAAACTTCTTAGTCAATAATCAATCTCTTCAAATATTGCTTTTGCTCTGTTTTCTCTCTTCTCCCCTTATGGGAAAATTACACATATTTTGTGCCTTTTCACTTTGTTCATATCTTTCATTTCCTTTCTGTATTTTCTATTTTTTCTCCCTTTGCTTCAGTCCTATTAGTAGCTAGTTTTCTAGTCCTCTCTTCAGCTGTGTTTACTTTGTGGTTAAACCCGTCTATCCAGTTCTTAATTTCATTCATTATATTTTCCAGTTTTAAAATTTCTATTTGATTTTTTGGATAGATTCTAGTTCTCCACTGAAAATTTTCTACTTGTAATTTGTTTCCTTAAATGTATTGATGAGAGTTCATTTAAAATTGTTTCTGCTAATTCTCGTATATGAATTACCTGTAAGTCTGTTTTTATTATTTGGTCTTTCTCTGGTTTTTGGTCACTTGGTTTTGTCTCCTGGTAAGTCTGGTAACTTTTGATTGAATGATGGACATTGTGGATAAAAAATTATGGTGGAAATTTGAGCTTGAATGTTATCTTCCTTCAGAGAGGGTTTGCTTTTACTTCAGGTCAGGGTTAGATCATCTTAATCTAGATTGAGATGGTTTAAATCTGGGTTTCAGCTCTTTTGATGGCTCATCTCTTAACATATCCTAGAAGTAAGGTTAGCCCTTAGTTTTAGGCTGTAACTTGTCAGGTGTCCCAGCTGAAAGCTGGAGATGTTTGCTAAATATCCTATGTTTGGGCATCCCAGAACTCATTTTTAAAATCCTCAGTCCCAGGAGACTGCTGAATATCTACTCAGCACCTGGGCCCCTCAGATGTTGGTTTACAAATCTGCAAATGCCTGCAGGGGAAGAATGTGACCAGATATCAGGTTCACACAATGTACTTCTTTTATCTTAGTGATCTTGGCCTCTCAAGTCTTCAGGGCCCTGGTAACTTTTCTTTTTGTTCAAACTTGCTTTCCTAGTTGTGGTTGGTGAAGAAGTTGGTCTGATGCAAGCTAATCCACCATATCCAGAAGCAATACAAAGAGCATGGACTTCGGAGCCAGAACTCCAGGATTCAAATCTCAGTTCCATCATTTACTTGTCCTGTGATCATGAACAAGGTATTAACTTTTTTTGAGCCTCACTTTTCTCATCACTAAAATGGTCATAATAACAGTAGCTACCTTATAGGGTTATTTTGATGATTTAACAAGTATTATATATAAAGTAGTGTGTGTATATATATATATATATATATACTTTCCTACTTACCTTCTTGTTCTGGCCTCCATTGTTTCCATAGAGAAGTCAGTTATTGTTATTATTACTACTTGGAAGGTAGTATTCCTTTTTTTCTCTGACTGTTTTTTAAGGTTTTTCTTTGCCTTTGTCTTTTGACAGTTTTACTCTGATGTGCCAGAGGTGTGGGTATGGTTTTCTTTGCATTTATCCTGTCTGGGCTTCTTAGCATTTCTTGTATCATATATACTTTAAAAGTATATAATATAATATATATCTAAGGAAAGTGCCTGGAATCCAAAATATGCTGTATTGTTATTTGCTCTTATTATTTTTACTTGATGTGGTCATCTTTCCAGTTAGTGTTGTTTTCCACTGTGTTTTGTCATTTACAAATCCTCAATAGGCTCTGCCGGCTAGTAGATGAAGTCCAAACTCTACACCTGTAGTTCTCAGCCTTGGTGGCATATTGGAATAACCTGTGATATTTTTAAAATTCTGAGGCCCAAGTCAAACCAGGCCAATTACATCAGAACTTTTTTTTTTTTTTTTTTGCGGTATGCGGGCCTCTCCCTGTTGTGGCCTCTCCCGTTGCGGAGCACAGGCTCCGGACGCGCAGGCTCAGCGGCCATGGCTCACGGGCCCAGCCGCTCCGCGGCATGTGGGATCTTCCCGGACCGGGGCACGAACCCGTGTCCCCTGCATCGGCAGGCGGACTCTCAACCACTGTGCCACCAGGGAAGCCCCATCAGAACTTTTAAGGTGGGATACAGATATTAATCAGTATTTTTTAAAGAGCCTCAGGTGATTCCAATGTTCAGCCAATGCTGGGGGTTCTCACACCTCCTCCTCCGCTCTTCTGAGCCACTTTTGAGGGCCTGGAGAAGTGCCTGAGACACTACATGCTCTAGGGAGAGAGAGGAAATGGATGCAAAGAAAAGAGGAAAATAACTCACGGTGGTACCATAGGAACGTACTTGTGGGAATTCTCATTCTTTGGAGAAACAGCAAACTCCAGCTGTGTGCTCTGTTTTGTGGTTTTCTTTTGGGAGGGGGCAACGTCAATGACCCCCCCTTCTATCTCCACATCAAGCCATCTCTCAATTCACTCTCATCTTTCCGTCCCGAATTTACCTCCCTCTCTTTATTCAAAGAGTTGTTGAAATATCTCCTCCCTCTAAGAAGGTTTTTTGGTTTGTTTGGAGAAGGTACCTTCTCACAGGTACTAAAACATTATTCAAGGTGGTCCTGTCCAAGGAGGGGTATGGGGGCTAAGGATGGGCACTTGGGACGGCCAGAGGCACCAGGTGACTTGACAGGAGGTGGGAAAGGAGCATTGGAAAGGAGATGGGAGAGCCTCTGGAAAACTTATCAGATCATAAAATGTCACCTAGGCTAACCTCTGAATGTTTACAAAACTCCTTAGTGTGCGCCACTGATGGTAGAATTTTTAGGCACTGTGACATGCTGGTGGGGTGATATTTTGTCAAGAGATAAAAGGGAGAAGGCCTAGACAGGTGCCTGTTC